>NC_090932.1:1438032211-1438335565 GCF_040938575.1 Ambystoma mexicanum
TGCTGTATGTATGTGTTATGTTGTACTTTTATGGCCATCGGCTGAAATAAAGTAAATGATGAAAAATGCTCCAGCGCCTTTGGTTCACAGCATCCCCAAAGACATCAAGGTCAAAGGCGCACTCATCAATGCTCGATCCCTTCCTGCTCATGGCTTAGATATCGCTGACTTCATCATAACCGAAAATGTAGACTTCCTAGCCGTTACCGAAACCTGGCTGCATGCGGCAGCAGGCCCTGCCCTGTCCTTAGCTATCCCTGATAACTATTCTATCATCAGGTGTAACAGGGACACCAATCAAACCAAGGGTGGAGGATTAGCCTTCATCTTTAAGAGCTCACTTGAACCTAGATCCATCCCTAGCCTACGAATCCCGTCCGCAGAACTACTGTCCATTAAATTACCTATCTCACCTAATCATACGGCCACAGTGCATCTCATCTACAGGCCACCAGGATCTCATCGTTCGCTGAAGACATCTCATCCATCCTTACCGCCAATATCAAGCTCAACTCACAAATCCTATTACTTGGCGATTTCAATCTAGGATACCAGAATGTGAATGACACCGAAGCCCTTGACTTAGCAAGCACACTAACTGACTTCGGCTTCACCCAGCACATCAAAGAGCCTACCCACACAAGGGTCGCACTCTTGATTGGGTTTCTGACCTGAACTGTTCGCTTAACATGATATCTGTGACCCCCCTGCTTTTGGTCTGATCATCATAAAATTGTCTTCTCCATCAATTCCAACCCACAAACAGCTAAATAGAACCTCGCCCCACAGACACACACTCGCAATAAGAAGGATATCACAGTAGAAAACCTTCTCCCACTTATCCTCCCACTGCTCAATAGGGCTTCAACCACCTGCACCGACCCCACAGTCCTAGTAGACACTTACAATCAGGCTATACTAAAAGCCCTCAATACCATTGCAACACTTAAGCTGCATAAACAAAATCCTCGCCTCCACCTCAATACTTGGTTTACCCCTCATCTCCATGACCTGCGCAAGGAGAAAAGAAAAGCTGAGGCTCATTGGAAAAGTTCACCATCACTAGTTGATAAAAACAACCTGATCACCGCCTCCTCCACCTACAAACAAGCCATACTCGACGCCAAAAAAGATGTGTACAATAAACGGATACTGCTAGCTCAGTCAAACACTAAGAAACTCTTTAAAATCCTCAAGGAATTAGAGACTCCAGTAGCTCCGTCTGACACATGCATCACGGATACTGCCTGGTGCTCCAACATACAAAAGGCACTCTTAGACAAAATCGCTAAGTTTCAAGCCAACATCAATGCAAAAAGAAACCACCTTTCAGATTCTGCAGGCAACCCCCCTTCGTACAACATACCTACACCCAAACACTCCTTCAAACCATTCAACTTTGCACCTCTCTCGATCATCGAAGTTGAAAATATTATTAAGAAACTCAAGCCATCTAACTGCAAAGGGGAGTCCTGCTCTGTCCCTGTCATTAAGGAGGCTGCATATGACCTTGCACCATTCATCACACCTTCATAAATGCCTCTTTCGAATCTGGTATTGTCCCAGACAACCTTAAGGATGCGTGGGTCATTCCCTTAATTAGAAAACCCACACTTGACCCGAGTAACCCGTCCAATTACAGGCCCATCACCACGGTACCATACTTACTTAAATCCTGGATAGGGCGGCCTACCTTCGAATCCAGGATTACCTCGAAACAAATAATCTATTAGGCCTTAGACAATCAGGTTTCTGACCTGACATGGGACGGAGACAGTCTTGATCCATTTAAAAACACAAATTGAGGATCTGAAAGACAAGGGCAAGCCACCACTCTTGCTTCTCCTTGATCTTTCAGCAGCTTTTCATCTGGTTGACCATCAAATCCTATGTCACCACCTCAAAATAGCAGCCCACTTCTCAGACGCAGCCACATCTCGGATTGGATCCTTTCTATCTAATAGAACCATGAAGGTTTTCTCTCCCTTCACCTCAGCTGAACAAGCTCACGTCCCGTGCGGAGTCCCACAAGGCTCCTGTGTCTCTCCCACCCTTTACAATGTGTTTACTAAACCACTCTTCGATATACTTGACTATCTGGGTGTCTCCTACACCAACTATGCTGACGACACCCAGATACTCATCCCCATCATCAGTGACTATGGCACCGACGCCAAAGCACTCAATACAGTCTACTCAGTCATTCAGGCCTGGATGGCACATCATGGGCTCTGCCTCAATGATGAAAAACAGAGCTTCTCATCCTAGGCTCCCCTTCCAAACTCACCAAACTTGAACCGGAATACAAATCTTTCACTATTGATGGAAACAATATTAATGTGTCTAACGTCACAAAAACACTTAGCATCTATTTAGACTCAACACTGTCCCTTAACAGACAAACTAATGCAGTTGTGTCGGCATCAGCCTACACCTGCAAGCTCATCACAACTTGCAGACCCTTCCTGACAACTGACAATTGCATCATCCTTGCTAGAACTCTCATGTCCAAAAGTGACTATTGTAATGCCCTCTATCTAGGGACGAGCCAAAGAAATCTGGATAAGTTACAGGTAACTCAGAACAACACCATCAGGGCTACCCTCAATGTACCGAGGAGAGCACACATTTCCGACACAAGACATAAGCTACACTGGCTCCTTGTCTCACGTCGCATATCCCCTGAAGCCCTTGCCCTAACACACAAGGCCCAGAACAACCAGGCTCCTGCTTACCTGTCTAATCGATTCATGCATCACACCGCATCTAGACCCCTGAGGTCTGCCCAAGTTCACACACTGACTATACCTAGCTTCAAGCTACAGACAGCCGCTGGCTCGAGTTTCCCAGTCCTAGCGGCTAAACTGTGGAATACTCTCCCTAACACCATCAGAACAGAACCTTCTGTCCACTCCTTCAAAAACAAAAGCAAACTCTGGCTCCATGAACTTGATGCTTCGTCATTATCTGCCCAAACTTAGTGGGACTCCCATGGGAAGTTGGCACATGCTTGACACACTGCCTATTGGCACATGTTGTATGTTAACATTCGCCTAGGGATTTATCTGGTAACCTTTCCACATGCCTGTCTTTATCTTGCTTTTTCTTCTAGCCTGGTATGTCTATACCTTGCCTGTATATTTATTCATGCAATCTGTTTCTCTAAGATGTACCCTTTCCTGTGGAAAGTTAATGTGTAACCTTTGTAACCACTTTGCTTCAAATTATGCGCCCAGATGCCTTCAGGGCAAGGTGCGCAATACAAATAAACAAAATACAAATGATGATGATGCCCTCGCTCTCACCGAGACATGGTTCACGGCCAGCTCTGTCACAAGTTTTGACACACCTCCCTGATGGCCACAAGGTCCTCTCCGAAGCCAGAACCAACTGTCCCGGAGGTGGAGTAGCTCTGATCTTTCTGTAGTCGGTCCCTGCTTCTGTCATTCCCATACAAGCTTACGTCTCATTTGAATGCATGGTCTGCAGGCTCTCTATCTCTCCTGGCCTCTCTTTGACTGTGGCCACCATCTACAGGCCACCTGGCCAGATAGCCCTCTTCTTCTCAGAGTGGGATGACCTCTCCTCTTCTCTCCTTGCCTCTACCTCTGAACCTCTCCTCCTCAGAGACCTCAACATCCACCTAGATGCTTCTAATCCCTCATCTGGGCTCTTATGCAAACTCTGTGACACTCTCTCTCTATTCTACCCTCTGGTCTGACACATTCTGCTGGGCATACCTTGGATGTTCTCATCTGCTCAGACATCCCCCTTTCGAACCCTTTCACCACTCCTCTCTCTTGGACTGACCACTTTCTGCTCTCATCTCACCTGACGCTCTCAGTCCCCCAGGCTGAGCCTACCCCACCACTGCCACCTAACCTATTGGTCATTCAGCCCCTAAAGCATGTGTCAGTGAATGCCTTTGCTTCTACTTTCTCTGCTCCCCCTATGCCTGCGACTGACTCGCACTCTGACACAGTCCTCTCTAACCTGCATCTTTCTATCTCCAACACTTTGGGTGTCCTTGCCCCTGTCATGAGACTCGGGCCCAAGTCTACCTCCCAGGCCCACTCTTGGTATGATACTGACCTTGCCATCCTGAAGCGCAAGTGTAGGGTGGCTGAGAGAAAGTGGAGAGCATTGGGCGCATCATCTGACAAACCGGCATGCCGCCTGCTCCAAGACAATACAGACTCCCTGTCCTCTCCAAGAAGAGAGCCCACAACAAGCCTGTGTCTCTGCAGCCTCTAACAGCATGGCCAAACTCTTTATAATCTACAAGGAGGTGGCCAATCCTTCTGCAGTCTCCACCTCTCCTGTTCCTTCCCAGACCCTCTGTACGGCTCTGGCTTCTCACTTCACCACTAAAACTCAGGACATCATGTCCTCTCTCTCCTCTTCCTCTTCCTCTACCACTCTCAGCCTACCTGTGGCCACATATCCCTCTCCTCCTCCCTTCTCCTCTTTCTCTCTGACTACACCTGACGAGGTTTCTAGACAAGTCCGATCTATGAAAGTGTTATCCAAACAGGTGCTTCCCTGCTACTCCAGAACCATCAAGGACCACAGCCTTGCTCCAGTCATGGCCTATTTCTGCACTCACTCTTTTGCCACTCTAAATTTCCCCTTCTCTCCTCAAGCACTCCCTTGTGTACCCCCTCCTTAAAAATCCTTCTGCCGATCCTACCTGTCTGGCAAACTATCGCCGATCTCTATCACTCTTTTCCTGGGCAAACTCGTGGAAAAGCTGGCCATCTCCCAGTTTACCTTCCTCACTGAATCTGTTGGTTGTCTCCATGACCATCAGCCTGGCTTCAGAGCAGCCAGAGGCACGGAAACTGCTCTCCTGAACACCTGTGAAGATCTTCTCACTAATCCTGATTCAAGCCTTCCTTCTGTCCGCATCCTCCTTGACCGTTCCTCTGCTTTTGACACAGTCAATCACACCATCCTGATCAATCGACTCTGTGAGAACATGGGAATCACGGATCAGGCCCCGGGGTGGTTGTGCTCCTTCCTCCTGGACCAACCCTTCCAGGTCCAACTTGGATCCTTTCTCTTCTCTAACTCTCTCTCCACATGTGGGTTTCCCCAGGGCTCTAACCGCTCATCCTGGCTCTTCAATGTCTACTTGGCCCATTTGGCCCACCTTATCACACTACCTTCTTTCAGTGTTATGCGGATGACACTCATCTCTCTTTCAGGCTCCACTCAGCCTCCTCTCCTCTCTTGTTCATTCCTGACTGTCTATCCGCGATTCAGATTTGGTGTACCTCCAAAAATCTCTGCCTTAATGCCAGTAAGACTGAGCTCCTTCTCATTGGGACCCCTGCTCCCGCTTTCCCGCTCTCACTCTGGCTGCCCTCATTGGCCCCTCTGCCCCCGCCTTCCTGCAAGGCTAAAAACCTCAGAGTCATCTTCAACTCCACTCTCTCCTTCTCTCCTCAAATCACGGCCCTGCTAAATAGGCCCGCTTCCAGCTGCACCTCCTCAGAGGTATCCTACCTTTTCTCACTTTCCCCACATAAGCTCACTGTCTCCAGAGCCCTGGTTCTCTCCAGGCTGGACTACTGCAAAAGCCTCTTTCTCAATCTGCCTACCTCTACACTTCGCTCCCTGAAACGTATCCAGAACAGGACTGCAAGACTTGTCCTTGACCTCAAGCCCAGGGACCGTATCTCTCCAACCCTGAAATCTCTCCACTGGCTCTCTGTGTCTACAAGGATCAGGTTCAAGACCCTCTGCATCGTACACAAAGCTTTCTGGGGCCGGGACCTGCACTACATCCAACACACTCTTCCAAAACACCTTCCTTCTCGAGCCCTTCTCTCAGCCACCTCTAACTCTCTGACGGTCAGATGCTTCTCCAGACGGAGAGTGGGGCTAGGTCTCACTCCTCTGCAGGTACCTCCCTCTGGAATGGCCTCCCTGGCCCTTTCAAAGTTGAGCCAGACCACCTGAAGTTCTGGAAGCAGCTCAAGACCTTCCTTTTCGCCTCTGATTTCTCTCTCTCTCTCTCTCTCTCTCTCTCTCTCTCTCTCTCTCTCTCTCTCTCTCCTCCTCTCTTTCTCTCTTTCTCTCATTCTCTCTTTCTCTCTTTCTCTCTCACTCTCCCCCTGGTGACCTACTGTCAACTGCACAGACTGGTGGCCTATCTACCCGCAGAGTCTCACTGGGTACCAAGCTCCTCCATGACCAGTCGCCCCTGCACTGCCTCCGGGCCTACTGCGCACTTAGGGGCTGTAACTGTAACCCTATAGTCCCTTGCCACTGTACACTTACCCAGAGCCATGCTGCCCTGGCTGCACCTACTCAGAGCAATACTGTCCTGATTGCACTTTCCCTGGCACTTCCCCCCATCTGCCTCCCCCCTGCACTTACGTTATCGCACTTGCACGATGTGAATGACACAAGGCCAAGTAAGATCGTTGGAGGGTGGAACCAGGAGAAGGGGATAGAGTTTTAAGACCAGGGGGCAGAGTTTGGAGAGCGAGACAGAGGAGTGAGCAGAAGGTTAAGAGACAATCACTGGGAGAAGGGTGCCAGGACAACCATACAACCCTTCTAAATCCTGTAGGATGTTGCTCCTATGGGTAAGCCTATGTCCTTAAGGCTTCCCTAGGGCAGGAAGGGAATTAGACATTCAGGGTACTATCTGGCTGTATTAAACCTATCTTGGAACAAGCCAGAGTGGAATAGGGAGCCTGGGCTAGGGAGGTGGGAGCCCCCTTCAAGGTTGAGAGAAAGGGTACAAGGGCCAAGCCTAGACTTGGAACCTCAAGTATTTTGTGTACCTAGAGACCAGAAGCAGGCAGCATGTGTAGATTCCCTATCTCTAATGTGAATTTAATTATTGGATGACATGAATTCAGGTAGTTAAAAAACTCATCCATTTCCGCACGTGAGCCCTTCCAAATACCAAGGTGGGTTAGTGGAGAGAGAGGGGAACAGGGGGACCAGCAACGTTGTGCCCAGGGTCCCACCACAGCAAAGTGGTGCCCCGGTCCCCATCCCTCTTGGGGTGGGACCCAAGGCACAACGTTGCTGGTCCCCCTGTACCGATAGGGATTGGTTCAGAGAGAAGAGAACCAAATGACATAGATGGGTCCAGAAACATCTAGGAGCTAGGGGCAGGGGCTCCCCTCAGCCCCCCTCCCCCTTCCATGACCCTGTCACAAGATGCCGACTACCGGGGTGAAGTCCAGATACTACTAGCCAGTGATGGATAGGATGTCCATCACACCTACATGGGGAGGGGGGGGGGGGTGCTATTGTCCAGGCTAGATGCGAGCTCATCGCTTCCCTACAGGTTGAAGTGATTGCTACTCTAGATTCCACCATACAAGGAAGAGAAATGTTTGGATCAACATCAACCCAACCTGCTTAAAGAGGACCTGGATCCACCCAAAGTACAGAGTAATAATAATAATAATAATTTTGCATTTGTATAGCGCTACGAACCCTCAGGTATCTGAGCGCTGCTTATTATTATCCACGGTGTGTGGTGCTGAGTTTGGCCCTGCGTTAGCAAGCTCTGCACCGGTGTCAAAGCGAGCGCTCTACTCGCTGTGCCACTTGACCGGCATAACGTTTTTGAACGGCATAACAGTACCCATTATGTTTTTGACACTCCATCCCTCAGATTCCCTAGTGCCCAGCAGATTGACCCTGCCCTGGGAGACACTTTCCAGCAAGTCATTCCCAAGGCTGCAAGGAACGAAACATCAATGATTCATAGAGAAACGTGGACCTCATTACAAGTCTGCCAGTCTGGAAATAAGGGTGCCAGTAGCAACGTACTGGCAGCCTTTCCGGACCGGCAGACTACAACTGTGCCTGTCGGCGCCATTGCGTGCAGCAGGTCTGACTTGCTGGGTGCATCAGCCCTGGTAGGCACAGTTGTCATGGAAGCACTGGCACCTTTACTAACGTGCTTCTGAGTCCCCATTCCCATGGAGTCCTTTTGGACTCCATGGGAATGGGGACTAACATTTTCCGCCACCTGATATCCCGGGCCGCCGGTATTTGTAATGTCCCGGTGGCACAGCGATCTCAGATGGTGGAAACAGTGTTACAGTCCGGCAGCAACCAGCCACTAGCACTGGCAGGTTACCGCCAGACTTGTAATTAGCCCCATGGTTTGTTAAACTAGATATACCTGACTCGAAAGGAAGATGTCAGGGCAATGGCATCACCAACCACTGGTCCCCACACCCTTTTAGAAAGAGGTCATGGAAATCGTGCACAACCATTTAATGACAAGAAATCAGGGTATAGCTGAAACCAAGGACCATCTCTTATCACACTTCTATTGGCCAGTGGGATTTCATCATGGAACAAAATACATCGATACTTGTACCATCTATCAGAATACCTACTCTAAGCAACCCATCCCAAGTCTCCTTTTTACCTTGACCTCTAATATAGGTTCCTTTTTCTCAAATAGCAATCCATATAGACGTTCCTTTGAAGCCTTCAAAAGAGAGCAACAAATATATCCTTAGTATTCTCGACTGCAAGACTCAAAACCTGGAAGCATTTCCTCTGCAAAAATAACACCACACAACATATTTTAAACATCTCTTAACTTTGTTATCTTGGATTTGTTTTCTGTAAAGGCATCATCAAGTAGGACACAGACAACAGATTAAGAGTTAAAAATAAAATACTTTATTATTTTAAATGTCAGGATGGTTGAAAGCCTAACCCGCCCTATAACAAGGTGGGATTTCCCAACCTAAACCAAACTAAGGGAAGTGTGAGTCAAATAGTTCAACTTAAAAGTCTGTCTGTGTCCAAAACCTATCCTTGCCCTCACAACTACAGTTAGCAAATGTGTAGGGATGTCAAATTTAAAAGAAACAGTATTCAATTTAAAGTCCCGGACTTCTTCCAGCTCACAGCTTAATTTCAGCTTCCTTCCCCAAGCATAAAACAGTTCCACATAACAACATAGAGTTACCTTCTCTGGACTCAAGGGAATATAGCCTCAAACAAGACTCAGGGTACCCTTCCCCAAGCTTCAAGCACAATAGTTCAAACACAAAGGAACCTTGAGACTCCGTTTTCACTCCAGCAAAATGTCTCAAATCTCAAGGGTTCCTTCCCATACCCAAGGGTTAATTTTGTTGAGTACCACAATAAAAAAAGAAAGTATCTTTGTCTTCTTAATTTTAATTATTTCTGCTTGCCAGTATGTCTTTTTGTAGCTTTCGCACAAGTTGGTATCAATGTTCATTTCTGTTATTTAAATTTTAAAGTTCCAGTGTAAACAAGTTTCAACACCTTTGTTTTGCTTTATATTTTGAAGTTGCATTCACTCCAGAACTCCACATACTTTAATTCAAGTGTAAGTGTTCTTTAAGGTTATATTATTTTCTTTGAGTATTCTTTGAAGTTGTATTCATTTCAAAACTCAACGTGTAAGGATTTGCTTATTTTTGATATTCCGTTCACTTTTTTGGATTCACAATGTCTTAATTCTCACTGTTTAGAAAGCTTTGTTTCAGTTCTGTATTTAATAATTACAGATTTAGATTTCATTTGTAGTTCAATTTTGCTTTATCCATTGTTCATTTCACTTAAATTGAGTAACCTGGTTTTCGGAGATTTTCGAAAACGTGTTTCTTGCTACACGCAACCACTCCGATACAAAGTATTGTTGATAGTTTGGGAATTGACAACAAAAGGACTGAGATCTTCGAAACCATGCTCGGTTGAGACATGCAGCTCTCTGGTACAAAGTATTACTCATTAACAGACTTTGTACGCTCGCACACCGGGTTTCACTTTCATTCAAAACTCACTGGTCGCTTTGAGAGTTGGGGCTGCAACACGGATCACACAGCATTTTGTCTTCAGTGTCAGGGCTCCACCTCCTGCCCCTTAGACACTTCAGTGTTTCTTCTCCAACACCAAGGAACAAGCACCTTGAGCAGAAAGTAAGGGGATATCCTTACTGCCCAGCTCCCTTTTAGTGCACTCAGTTGGCTTTGGGGATTCAGAGCTCTCACGCTATGCTTCTATAAACCACCTTTCTCTGTGGTTGCAAGCATCTCAGCGTCCTGCTCCCTTCTGGTTCCCCACTGCTTGCGCCAGCCTCCTTGCTGCTTCTGCTCTCTCCCGCATGCCCTCTCACTGTGTTGCATTTTTCTTCTCCCTTTATACACCTGCAGCCCTCCAACAGGGTGCAATTGTGCTTCATTTAAGTTTGCCTGACCCGCACTGCTCTTAACGGGCATCTTCCTCGTTCCAATACCAGAGTGGTAAATGAACATAGTCTTTCCACAAATATGTCAAAGACAGAGAATACCACTTTCATAAACCGATCCTACTAAAAAATATACAGGTGATATGAATATTAAAGAGAATGGAAATATAATTACCCTGAAAATACAGAAGACATAATCAAGCCCAAAAGAACTGTACTGGAACCACACATGTTGGGGATTTGGGGGGATGGGGAGGGGGAGGGGATATTGTTGTTTATGTTATTTGACTTATATCAAAATAATATCAAGACCACAACATGTAAATGGAGCAATGAGAACAGCAGAGTCATGAAATGTTATAAAATACTGAATTCGCCCCAAGTGAGTTGGAGCAAATGTTATATAATTGCAACATGTGAAACATTATTTTTTTAAAAGAACTTAGTCTTCATTGCTCTTGGTTGCTACTTCTTTGTCCCAGTACTGTTCAATGTCAATTGGGGAGAAATTAGGGGAACTGGCTTATAACAGTCCATGAATATTGGGGAAGGGTTGGTTCTAAATAGGGAAAGGGGGATACCATGTCCTGGCCACAGCCATCTCACTCCCAGTCCCCAAGGACCCTCCATCCAGGTGATCCTCCCTCGCTTCTTTGCCCCCTTGGTCGGGATTCAATAGCAATGTCTGTTCCCTGGCCACCTATGCAGAGGATCCAAAGAGGTTAGGAGTGAGAATACCCTCAGGTTTCTCACATTCCCTGAAGAGATTTTAACTGATCAAAAAAGCACCTTTACGTCAAAGCTGATGGGAGAAGCTATTGGGGATAAAGTCACTGAAGTCCTCTGTATATTACCAAAAGTGGATGGTCTTGTAGAAAGATTCAAAGAGACCCTGAGTAGCACCTTCCAAAAAATTGGAAAAGAGGATTGAATGAATGGCAATAACACTGCAAGGAGAGATCCTTCCTAAAAGGAGAGAAGAACCTGGCATCCTCAAGTCCTTAGGCAGTCTTTTCTCATATGGGCCAGAGGTTCTAGAACCAACCCCTTTGACTGTTTGTACCACAAGGGACATTGATAAAAAAAGTCACCTGCCAGTCCAGGTTCAAGGACTTCCAGAGCCCTCTTGGATTCAGGAAGAAGGAGGGCAGCTATCAGGGCCCACCTGGTGAACAGAGAGGATCTCCATCCTAACTCCCTGAGTTAAATGATATGTGTTCACAGGAACCTGGATTTATACCCCAGACAACCCTCACTCTTCAGGTCTTAAAACAGATGATAACAATCCCGATGATAGTTATACAGAGACTACATGAAGTAATACTACTTGAATACTACTTGACATTTTGTGAAAAAAAACTCTGTGTGGTTGTATTTATTCCTACAGATCAAACGCAAGGGTGTCTGTTAAATGCACTGTCCAAATACAACAAATGTTACAGAGCGAAGTTGTCTGGTATTAACTGTGAAATGTTTGATGTTTTAAAGCATATAATTGCCCCATGTGTATAGAAATGTATTGTATTGCTGGCTTTTTATGATAACAAATAAAGAATATATATATTTTGACAAACACATCGTCACTGATTTATTCACGCCTACAAACTCCAATTATATTGTTTTGAAATATGAAAGTGTGAGCCTCTTGTAAAAATATTCCAGCCCGTGGCATATTGGTTGTATATGTAGTAATCCTACTAGGTACAAACTTCCCTTTATCCAACCGATGTCTCATAGAGGTTTGTGAGGGGTCAAAAATGTGAGGTGGACAATTTTTGGATGATTTTTTCAAAATATGCCATTTTATTAAATCATAAATTTTATCTAACGCTTCACTATCCCTACTCTGACGAGGATTTACCTGCATATCAAAACTAAAGGAAAACACTCCAACACAGGATATCTGGTCCTCAAACTTAAATATCAAAATACATAAAGAAATATATGGCAATTCACAGTAATATCAACAATGATATTCCCTGTCTTCTTTAGTAACCTGGATGAACTCCCCTTTCCCAGGTTTATGATCAATTCAGTTCCAATGTTCAACAAAAACAAACAAGGAAATCCGGATATGCAATAAAGTCTTAATTCAGTGCTTGGCTCCTTCAATGTCATAACAAAGTTCTGTTAACCAAAGTTCAAACAACAGGAAGGCTTATATTCTTGTGAGAGTCAAGACTTTCCACTTCATCAAATAGCATCAATGTCATTTCCAGCCAAGATGTTTTGCCACAACTTCTATCTGTCCTAGAAGAAATACCACATTCCCTTGTTATGTTAAGGTAAACACAACTGCTGGTAATGCTAATGAATACAGTTTGTATCTATGTCAGGATGACTTCACAGCACTTCTACTTTCATTTTAGCATCTCTTAACTTCGAGTAATCTCTACAAGATTTCACCATAAGGGTCTACTCCTCTGCCTTTATAATATTCCACCTTAAATTGTGCTACTGAAGTATGAAATATAGTGACAACCAAATACACCATCAAAGCTTCAGTATTTTTTGACTTTGAACAGTTTTCAGATATGACAAGATTCACTTTCTGGTACTTCAACACCTTCAAGTAAGCAAGGCACTCTTCCTCTGAATATTCACTTTTCAGAGGGGCAGCCTCTTTGCCACTCTTGTCTGTCTGCAACATTGACAACACAACATTGCCTTTAGGACACACTTCTCTCCCCTTCCTATTGACTTCGGCAATGTAGGTTGTATCAGCTTTAAAGAACAATTATAAGTAGCAAGTTTCCCTTCCCCAGCCTTGCCTTCATCCCTCTGTATACTGCTAACCAGAATAATTACCAGAAGCTTTGGTGCCACTCTCTTGTCTTCAGGTAATGCTTGAACATTCGGTTACCAGTCATTTGGTCGAAAACCAAATGGTCGAATGACCATTTGATCGAAGTAAAATGGTCGAAAAAAAAGTCGATTTCTTTTTTAATTTTATGGGGTGTTCCTCCCAACCCCCTTTTTCTTTAGTATTATATTATATTTTTTAAGCAACCAAAACAAAAACAAAAAAATATAAATAAATAAATTCGACCTTTTTTTTCCGACCATTTTGATTCGATCAAATGGTCATTCGACCATTCATTTTCGACCAAATGACCGGACACCTGAACATTCTTGGCTTGGCCAATGCTGGGGTTCACAGTAATGCTTACACCTTTCTTTGGCTCTGGGAAAGGCTAGTTTCAGTCTTAATTGGGGAAACACTTTGTTCGCTCCGGGCTTGCGCAATGCTGACTCTTTACAACTTGTATCCACAATGTTTAAACACTTAACTTCTATTGTTAGAGTAGTTCAACTGCTTTGGCACAGATTCAGAGGGCACTCTTCCTCCTAGAATATTTATTATATACAGGTGACCATTGCTTTTCAGTGTTTTCATAAGATTAAAGTTCCACAATGAAGTTTCACCGCGTTTCTTTCTTACGTGAGTGAAAGAGAGAATTTTTGCTTATACGCGAGTGCTACATTTCCAGTATCCATTGTTAAACAATCAACTGTCGGTTTAGCATCACCTTTTCTCATACGCAAGCAATTGTATTTCTGGATACTGTTGCTGGCAGTGCCCACTCATGGAATCATAACACTTGGTTAGACTCACAGCTTCTGTATTCCTTCCTTCGCGTGCTGCAGTACTTCTGGCTTCAATTTGGACCCACACCGTTCCTGGCTGAAGGCGTCTCAGGTCTGCTATGCAATTAAGGAGCCCCTGGAGACCTACAGCTTCACAGCAAGTCCTGGACATGGGGCCCCATTCGAGGTGGGCGGTAAGGGATTACCGGCACCGGTAAGGGCACCGGTGCCGGTAATCCCTTACCGCCCTACTACGAGTTCCCTTTGCGGGTCCTCCCTTAACGCCTGGTTTTTCCAGGCGTTAAGGACGGGACCCGCAAAGGGGCTCTGGAGCTAATAACGGTACCGTAATTTGCGGTACCGTTATTAGCGCCTTCCCCATTCCCATTGAGCCCTATGGGGGCTCAAATGGGAATGGGGAAGGGCTCTGGTGAATGGGGAATTACCGGTCCCGCCAACCTTGGAATGGACCGGTAATTGCTCCATTCACCAGGGCGGAGTCGGAACGAGTTTGGAGGCAGCCATGGCGCTAATGGCGCCATGGCTACCTCCAACCTCGTAATGAGGCCCATGGTCTTTGACACGCGCCTTGTAGCGCAATCTCTGAAATCAGGTTCACATGGGAAAAAGCAGTTTTCCTTTACACCTTCCGCTGCGCAACCTCTGCACATCAGAGTTTGGGGGAAGAGGACCGTCACAGGATAGGCAGTTGAAATCTGCTAGATCAGAGTCCTGGCGTCCCTTTGGTTTTCCCACTTCTGTCTGGATTACCAACACTGTGCTTTCTTCTTCCTGCTAATACTACTGCTGCATACACTCCAGCCACAGTTGCAGCTACTTCTAATGTCCTGCACATGAGTGCGGCCTTTTAAGCCTTTCAGCCTCCCACAGGTGTGGGCTATCAGGCTTAATTGCCTGACTACTGCTGCAACATTTCTCTTCAGCCCTCATCGCAGTATTTCTGGGATTCTGGGACTTGTAGTCCCCAGCAACAAAACTAGGTTTTCTGACTTCTCCTGTTTGACAAAAAGCCATTAGAAGTGTGACAGTTAAATGGGAGGTTTTCCAGTCTTCCTGACCTTCACCCCCATGTGATCCTCCTGCAGAACACCACCCCCAAGGTTGGGATTGGAAGCTTCTACCCTTCCCTGGCCGCATGAGAAGGGACTCAGGCCAGATTTATGGGGAAATCATTGCTGATTCATCACAGGTTACTGAGTCAAAAGCACAGATTGCTTCCCCCTGGAGGGGGCTTAAGTCAATTAGTCAACAGTAGAAGGGGAAGAGGAAGAGGAGTTATAGGAAAGGGTGGAGGTGTGTGACAAGGCCAATACCCTGGTCCTGTCAAACAGGGGTACGAATATCTTTTAGAAAGGGGTGGGAGATTGCAGGATAGGTCCAGAGTAAGTCCTAAGCATAAGGACAGTGGCATTGGAGAAGACCACAGACCTTGCCCCCACCCTTGTGCCAGCAAGTCTTTAAGCAGACCACTGTTATCTCCAACCTTACCTTCAATGTCAGAAACTGCCCAGTGTCTTTCTGTTGCTTTCAGAGCTCCAGTGTTACTGAAAGAAGGCAAGAAAAAACATCTGACCGAAGAAACAGAAGGAAGATCCAAATTATTATCAGATGGCTGCCTTGACCGACTAAGGAGAGTGAGAGGGACTGATAGCGAAACTGCCACCAGAGACTGCAGTGTCCTGAGGTTGAGAGAGAGAGGGAGACATGTAGGAAAGCCAACAACGGAGACTGCAGTGCTCTGTGGCGGTGAGGCACCAAGCTGCACCAGTAAGCAGACCCTTTATACAGGAGAGCCGAGGACCATGCCGGCCGCCAGGCTACAACGATGAGCCTGCACAACAACAGAAGGGCCCCCTCATTGTAGCATGACATTTTCTACTGGGTATTTATGATAAAGTAAGCCTGATAAGTGTTTTTAAGAGGCCAGAGTGGCATTTTGGTGCAGCAGTCTAGCCATTTCTTACTGTCATGACATTTTGTGCTGGACATCTATGCTGAAGCCAGCATGATAAGTGCTATTACGAGACTAGACTGGCATTTTAGTGCAACCAGTCTAGCCATATCGTACTGTGGCATGACATTTTTTACTGGAAATTCACGATGAAGCAAGCATGATAAGTGTTATTAGGTAGCTAGACTGGGATTTTGATGCAGCTTGTATAGCCATTTCTTACTGTGGCATGACATTTTCATACTGGGTATCTATGATAAAACAAGCACAATAAGTTTTATTACGTGGCTAAACTGCCATTTTGGGTATCGAGTGAAAAAGTAGGTTTTTGTAAATCGAAAAAAAAGATCGATTTAAAAAGACTACTCTGTGACAGCGCAGAGCGGTCTTTGTAAATCAAACTGTCATGCCCCTGCGCACACCACGAGTGCCCGCAGGGGCTGATGAGCATGGGCAGGAGAGGATAATCACATTGAGTAAGGTAAGTATGTTTAATGTGTTTGTGTGTGTGTGTATGTGTGTGTTTGGGGAGTAAGTGTGTATTGGGCTGGGAAGGGGGTGGCAGTGAGGAAATGGGTAGTTTGGGCAGATAAAGTCCCCTGATTTACAGGAAAACCACCGGAAGAGGCTGGAGGTGGGGAGGCAATTGCCTTCCGAGAAGAGGGGAGCTTAGTATGTGATATTTCGGCATTTTAAAGGCCATACAAAACAGGCCAAAAAAATCTGTCTTTTTTGTGTTCGGCCTTTAAAATGCTGGAATATCACGTAGAACCGTTTTTTGATGCAGGAAGCCTAGCTATTAATTACTGTGGCATGACATGTTTTTACTGAGCATGTATGATAAACTATGATATTTGTTCTTACATGTCTAGACTGGCCTACAGTGGAGCCAGTTTGGACATGTTTTCTTATAGTGGCTAGGCATTCTTAATGGCAAAGCCAACAGGCAAATGTTCTTACGTGGGGCTATGTGCATATATTGGCAGAGCCAGCTTGGACATGTTTTCTTGTAGTATCATACTGGCAGTACGGGCAAAGCGAACATGAGTATGTTTTTATATGGAATACTGGAAAATATTGGTGCCTCCAGCATGGAAATGAATGGCCACAGCCAGTGTGAACATTTTTTCTTATATTGGAATTTATTGTAGAGAAAAGCATGAAAATGCATTCAAAAATATTCCTGTGCACTTTTGAAGACTAGCATCTATTGGATTTTTTCATTAGTTACCCTACAAAACCGATTGCAAACTGTTTTCATAGAAAGTGTGTTGTATAATGCACCCATTTTAACCCATTATTCAAAAAATGTTCTAGGAGGGAGAACCCGTGATCCCTGTTTCATTGTTTCGGGCTCCCTCACTATGCTTGCTCGCTCTTGCATACTTTTTTTTTAATTTCTTTATTATTTTTTAAACAAACAACAGATATAACATACAAACACATAACATAACTGGCATTTTGGCATTTCTACGGATTTCTTCTATGGGTTCATTATCCTGGAGCTCTCTGACGACCTTGCCTTCTTTGTCTATAACGGCTTATGTGGGCAGGTTTGACCCTCCCACCTGTACTGTCTTGGTTGGTTACCTCTGCACCACTGTCATGTGTCCATTATTCTCGCGCCTCCTCGGGCCTTCTCCTTCTTCTTCCTCCCCCTCTTGTCCAAATAAGTCCTGTACCAGGGAGTTCCATGCAGCTATTTTCTGTGCCGTTTCTCCTTCCCCCCTTTGCACTGCTCTTATCCACACCGCAGCTTCCGCTAGTGTCCATTTGTGGAGGTCCGACCACCATGAATCTACGATCGGGCCTTCTCTTGATTTCCAGGACATCGCTACCCTTCTTTTGGCTAATATACATATCAAGTTCTTCATTTTTGCTAGGTGCATTGCATGTCTGCCTCCTCTCGGGAAGAGGCCCAGCAAGTACCTCTCTGGGTGCTCGGCCTGTATTTGGAGTCCACTTTCTGTTATTTTAGCTCTGATACCTTCCCAGAAGATTTGTATAATTGGGCAGGTCCAAAACATGTGGACCTTGTCTGCTTCATCGGCTGTGCATCGGAGGCACTTTCCAGGATCACCCCCATACATCATGTTCATCCTCTTGGGTGTGAGGTACGCCCTGTGTGTTATGTACAGCTGTGCCTGTCTGAACCTTGCGTTCCTAGACACTTTTTTCGGATATTTTAACACCCTGCTCCATTCTTGGTCGCTAAAGGGCCTGTGAAGTTCCTCTTCCCAGCACTGTCTTATATGTAGCTCTTTCGCGTTGTTGGCTCTTAGCATCTGTTCATATAACCTGGAGGTTGTGTGTGTTCCCTCGGCTATATCGTACCATGTGTCTAGCTCCCCTGTGGCGTCCTCTTGGTCTTCCCATTCTGGCCATCTTTTCTTGATTTTAAGGATTATTCTGTTTTAGAGGATGAATTGGCATTCGTGTATATCATATTCCTCAACCATCTCATGGAAGTCTGCCCACCTCTCCTCCCTCCTCAGGTCCCCAATTTGTGCAATGCCTTTGGCTTCCCACTGGGTTCGGTATATTGCTAACGTGTTTGTGTCCATGCCCACAAGGCCCGCAAGAGGGATTTGTGCCGACTGGGGGTCCTGTGTCCCTTGTAATTTCCATGCTCTGTTCCATAACCCCACCGCGAGGTTAAGCAGGCGTGGTAGGGTCCCGAGCAGGGGTTTGTCCAGCCATAATATTTCTCTCAAGTAGTATGTTTTTAGTGGTGGTTGAAAGATGATTGTATCGATTGTCTCTTCCTCACCCAGCCACTTGACTGCGAATTGCAGCTGCCCCGCTAAATAATACTTTTCAAAGTCCGGCAGCCTAATGCCCCCTTCTTCATAGTCTCTCTGCAGAGTCTTCAGCGCAATCCTGCTTCTCCCTCCTGCCCATAGAAAGTTCCCTGCTATTGTATTCAATTTGGTGAAGAAGGCCTTGGGAATACTGTGTGGGATATTTGTGAGGTAGTATAGCAGGCATGGGAGTACCACCATTTTCAAGAGGGCTGCCCTACCCATCATCCCCAGTGGCAGTGTTCCCCAGAATGTCATAGACCTTTGTGTTTTTTCAAGGGCTGCCTGCGTATTATGTTGATGAGAATCTGCGGCGTCATGGTGTATCTCTATTCCCAGATATCGGAAGGAGTGCGATGCCCAAGTTAAACCCAGGCCCGGGAGCTCTGTCGGGGGAACCCGCTTCAGGCCAGCCAGGGGAAAGATCAGGGACTTCTTTTTGTTAATTGCTATACCGGAAAGTCTTGTGTATGCCCCGATTGCTTCTAGGAGGCAGGGCAGACTAGTGCGCAGATTTCCCACAAAGAGTAGCATGTCGTCTGCATATAGCGAGATTTGATGCAGCACTCCATCTAAGTCTATCCCTGTGTCTCTATATTCCGCCCTGAGAAAAACCACCAGTGGTTCGAGGGACAAAATATACAGCATTGGTGACAGTGGACACCCCTGTTTAGTTCCCCTATGGATTCTCCATTCTTCTGAGATATATCGCCCCGTCTTTACCCTCGCTCTGGGGTCCCTGTACAATAACCTAATGCATCTGAGAAACCCCTCCCCAATGCCGATATGGGCGAGGACCCTCAGCAGCCACCCCCAGTTCACAGAGTCTAATGCTTTGACGGCGTCCAGAGACACTATCACGCATTCCCCCTGTCTCTGGTTTGTCTTATCTATCACATGGTGTAATCTACGGAGGTTCCATGACGTGTTCCGTCCCAGGACATAGCCTGTCTGATCAGAGTGTATCAAGGTGGGGATTACTTGTTTTAGGTGGTTGGCTAGAAGTGCCGTGAGTATTTTGGCATCTTGGTTAATGAGGGAAATCGGCCTGTATGCCCCGCATTTCGTGTGTGGTTTTCCTGGTTTGAGGATCGGTACAATTATTGATTCCGACATGCTAGTCGGTAGTTGTGCACTTTCAAATGCATCTTGATATGTCTCTAATAGTTTCGGGGTGATGGTACTTTTGAATGTTTTTATAGAACTCTCCCGGGAGTCCGTCCGGACCCGGGGATTTGCCGGTGGGGAGCTCAGCGATTACGCTCTCCATCTCCTCCACCGTGAGTGGGGCATCAAGTATTTGAGCTTGCTCTTCTGCTAATTTTGGCAGCCTTATCTCTGCTAATGCGTCTGTTATGTCCTCCGGATCAATTTCCGGATTAGGAGTGTACAATTGCTCATAAAAGCGGGCAAATGACTGATTAATGTGTTCTTGATTCCTAATCTCCATCCCAGTTTCGTCGTCTAGGGCTGTTATGGGGTCTCTTTTGATTTATTGCTTAGTGAGGCTTATCCCCTTCCGCATGCAATCGTTGTAGATACCTCCCGTAGTTCAACCTTCCCAGTTTTTCCCATAACTCTATACATCTTGTCCTCAACTCCATCAACTCCCTAGGTTCCTCTCCCGCCGCCTCTGCTCTACGTTCCTCTGTTTCTATCTGCCTTTCCAATTTGTTGAGTTCTTCAATGGCTGCACCTTTCAGTCCCCCCATCCTGCCGATAGCCGCCCCCCGTATCACAACTTTAAATGCATCCCAGAGTGTGGCGTTACTTTCTACACTTCCCTCATTATGTTCAAAGTAGTCTTCTATCACCTCCTGAAGGTGTTCCTCAAACTCTCCCTCTCCCAAAGCCTCTGCCCGGAGTCGCCATGTTGGTATCGGGGCTTTCCTATGTGTATGTGCCCATGTTGCTAGTATCGGGGCGTAGTCTGAAAGTGTGCAGGCTTTGATGTTAATCCCTGTAAACTCCTGCAGTGACTCAGTGCCCGTGAATATATAGTCTATTCGTGTAAATGTTCCGTGGGGTGCGCTATAGTGCGTGTACCTTCTTTTCCCACCATGTACCTGTCTCTAAGCGTCCACCAGCTGTAGACGGTCGAGGGTTCTATGCAGCTCCTTGGCAGGGGGTGCTGGTTTCTTGAGCTTGTCGTCCGACCTATTGAGGAGCGGGTCCAAAGTGCAATTAAAGTCTCCGGCCCAGATAAATGTTGCTTCTCTGTATTGGGCCAGCTTGGGTGCCAGCTTCTTGAAAAATTCTGTCGCATCGTGGTTTGGAGCGTAGGTGTTAACTAAGCACACCTCTTTGTTCTCCAACATGCTATGCACTAACACCAGTCTACCTTCTGGGTCAGTTTCCTGTTTTATGAGCTGGAATGTCACTCCTGGGGCGATCCATATTAGTACTCCTCGCGCATAATTTGAGTACGTGGCACTGTATACCTGTCCTCCCCATTTCTGATCGACTTTGGCCTGTTTCGTTGGTGTCAGATGCGTCTCCTGGATCCTAGCTATCTTGACCTTCATCTTGTTCAACCAGGTGTAGACTCGCAGCCTTTTGACGTATGCATTTAGTCCTCTCACGTTCCAGGTTGCTATTATTAACTCATCCAGGCCCATGTGTACTTATTTGATCCGGCTCCGTCGTCCCATAGCCTCTTGCTTGTCCTCTGTCTCTTGCGGCTGCTCTTAGTGGTGCTACTTGAAGTCGTCCCTACCGGGCTCCCTCTCCCTGTGTCTCAGCGGTCGTGTCTCCAGATTTATTGCTGTGTGCTGCACCAGTCACTTCGTGCTGGAATTGTCCCATTATAGTTTTTATTATTTGCTATGCTGCCAATGCCTTTTACAAACCATTCACTCAAGTCAATAACTCGAACTGTAACTACATAAACCAAAACTTCCAAACTAACGCCCAGCCACCCTCCCCCTGCTCAGGCCTCGCTGCTTTTCTTGCTCTGTCCACCGAAGTGAAACAGGCTTGCCGCAGCGTGATGCCTCCAAACTGGCATCCAAACTTGTGAAACGTTCATTTTGGGGTTGTGGTTTTCCTTAGCCATCACAGCTGGATTGAAGCAGGTCGCTCCTTCATGCTCTGCATATGGCTTAGTGGCCTTACTTTATGTTGACGTCTTGTTTCTAAAGTCGACGTTTCCACTCACCGGGGCTGGTCCTCGTTATTATTCCGGTTCCTTTGTCTCTGCTGGGGGATGCCCTGCTGGTCCATCCATGCATGAACATCTTCAGTCGAGCCAAAGAACCATGATTTCCCTTGATGGAGTACCTTAAGTTTGGCGGGGTATAGGGCATGTACCGCACTCCTGCCGTCCTGAGGCGCTCTTTCGTCGGACCGAATTTTGCTCTCTGTTTTTGGACCATGACTGTATAATCTGGGTAGATAGTAATTTTGGAGGTGTTCCTTGTAATCACTCCCCCTTCTCTTGAGACTGATAGTATCTTCTCCCTATCCTTGAAATTCATGATCCTGGCGATCATCGCTCTCGGAGGGGCGCTTGGCTGAGGTATTTTGGTCAGTGCTCTGTGCGCCCTCTCCACCGTGAAGCCCTGGGAAAGAGTTCCTGCTCCAATCTCTTGGAGCAGCATGTTTTCAATATATTCGGTGGGATCTCTGCCTTCTTCGCCCTCCAGAAGCCCAACTATGCGAATATTGTTCCTTCGTGCTCTGCCTTCTACGTCTTCCACCCTTTGTTCGAGGATCTTGACCTTTTGTATCACCTCTGACATTTGTGTTTGTGTGACCGCCACATCTGTGGTGTTTTGCTGCATTTTCTGCTCCGTTGTTGTTACTCTGTCCGTCAGATTTCTGGTGTCCTGGCGAAGGAGACCCACGTCTACCATGACAGTGTCCAGTTTATTTTCTAAGGATGCCTTGAGGGCGCCTATCGCTGCGTCCATTTTGGCCTCAAGGGACGCTTTCAAGGCGGCTATTGCTTCTAGGATCGGTCCTTCATTTGTATTTCCCACCTCTTGTGTTGTGCTTGAGGTAGCCATTGCTGTGTCGGGCTGGACAGGTTGTTTGTTTCCGGGTGTTTTAGTGAAGGCTTCTATGCTGGTTTGTTTAGATTTTCCCTCTGTTTTCCGATTTGGCATTATCTCTATGGAACTCGCCTTTGCACTGCTAGATGGTCCGCGGATCCGGGTCCGTCCGTGCCCTGGCCCTATCAGTCTCTCAGTATCTCGAATTCCCATTTCTGGGCTTCCCCGCTATGGATTCGTAACCGTCCTTTTAGTTGTTGTGCGCCCTCTTTATCTGCCGGGGGAGCTTGCTGCGCTGAATGTTGTGCCTTGGCTTGTTTCGTACTGACCCTCCTTTAGTGCACTTCAGTAGTTCTTGTGCGGCTCTGGCCTCTCAGGCCTACAGGATGGGTGGAGGTCCCGTTTCACGTTTTTTTTGCGTGGATTAGCTCGTAGTCAATATTGCTCCGTGTGCACCGGTTCTCGTTCCTTGCATACTCTGTTTCTCACAATCTATATCTGGTCTGCCTGCTGGGCGCCGTGTGGTCTGCTCCATGTGTGCTTTCCGTTCGCTGCCAGTACCGGCGCTACGGGGTCCACCTCCCCTTATATTGTCTGCCCGTCTCGCTTCTCCGTGCGTCTGGATATGTTGGCGTGGCAACGGAGGGAAATGGGGCCTATATGGTCGAGCTCGGGTGCGCTCTCCCTGCTAGGCTTCTTCCAACCCCGTACCTTTATGGTGTCCGCATCGACTCCCGGGCTCCCTTTTCTGGTCCACTTCTGTTCATCTTCGGTCAGCCGCGGGTGTTTGTGGCCGGTTAACTTAACCCGCCCTGGCTTATTTGTCTTGCAGGCTCCGGAGGGAAATAGGGCCCACGTGCGCCCGCGCCCGTGTCTGAGTGGAGCTCAGGTGCATTCTCTACACTGGGCTTTCCAGCTCCGTACCTCTGTAGTGCCCGTTCCTCGTACCGCCTATGTTCATCTTCGGTCGCCTCTCCAGGAGAGCTCCTACTGTGCAGGGTGTTGTCTGTCCCCCGCCCGTGGTTATGAAGCACGGACTTTCTCTCCAGCAGTTCTGCTGTTCGCGCCCGCCATTTTGTTTTCCGCCATCTTCTTTCGCCATTTTCTCCTCGATTCCTGCCCCGATTTCCATCGGGAGACTCAGCCAGTGATCTATGGATGTTCCGAAGTCTGTTTCTGTTAGTTTTAGGTGCTTTTTAGTGGTTTTGCGCCAGTTTTAGCTGGATTTGCTCCAGGATCTCGAAGGAGCATCTCGATCGTGCCTCCTACTGCATGGCCGCCAAGCCACGGCCCCCGCTCTCGCATACTTGTGGCAAATAATTACACCCCTCCAATTCCAGACTCCACCGCTTGTTGCTACATAAAGAGAAAGATTTAGGCTTCTCTCCATTATGCAGTGAGCCTGTGCTGGAAAAGTGGACAGGGCTTAACCAACTATTTCTGACTTTTCATCTTACACACACATCCCAGTGGGTGGGAACTAGGGTTAGATTGGCTAAGGAAGTGAGCAGGGCCAGTGCTACCATTAGGCAGGGTTAGGCTCTTGCCTATAACATGCAAATGTTAGGGCGGCAAATGCGGCTGAACTTGCAATTAACAATTTTTGTATAATTATTGTATATATATATATATATTATTTTCTATTCTTTCTCAGCAGCAGTGCAGACTGCAGCAGCTGGCAGGTAAGGCAGCGTGACGACAGGCACAGTGAGGAGGTTGGGGTCAGGTCTCGAGTGGGCATGGTCCTCGTACTTGCGCATTAACACTGCATGAGTGGCAGTGCCCTCGACCCTCGTGACTGACGGTAGGGTGAGGCTGGCGCGATGAGAAATACTTTGTCCTTCACCTGCTTGCTCTGGCTGCCGCCTCCCGCCCCTGGACTAGCTGCAGCAGCCAGGGGTTTCCTTCCGTGCGGTGTGCCAGCCATGGCACGGCCCCAGCTGAGAGTAGACCACGAAACTCACTCACTCGTCTGTGAAGAGACACACCCGACACAGGTGAGGAGATGCGTACGTGGTTTAGTAAGAGCAAATCACTGGGGCCTGAAATAATTGCTCGATAGTGCTGCTGGCTGGAGGCTCGGTCTGGTTAATGCTGGTTTTAATAGCCCCACCATCAATACCAGCCCAGTGTTCCTAGAACTGAGGGGGCCACTTCTGTTTCCAGATAAACAGGTTCTCTCTTGGCTTCTTCGAATAGAGAGCTTGTGTTTATGGCTACAGCATGCAGTGACAGTGGCACCCCGCCATGCTCTGCTCCCCTAAAAACTGCGGCATTTGTTTGCGAGGTGTGAGCGAACACACATATCTGGGTACTGGTGCGGGCAGCTGTGTACATATTAGGAAAATAGAGAAAGTAGCAGTGAGTGACAGCTGGTTAGTTTTACTTCAACCAACGCACTGAGCATGAAGGTGACGAACGGAGAGCGCAGCATGTGGAGGAGGCACCCCGATAACCGGGGCAGGGGCCATCCTCCTTGACGCTCTCTTGCCCCTCCCCCCCAAGGGCAGGGGAGAGGGCGGCAAAGGAGCCAGAGGAGTGGGCGCCAAGAGCCCGGGAAAGCCCGCGAAGGGCAACAAAGGAAGGAGGCGGGGCTTGGGACATAAAAGCGGCGGGCGCCCGGCGCAGGGGCACTTGCAGCTCTTCCAGCAGCCGGGCGCCCGCCAAAAGTGGAGGACTTCGTTTCGTGCACAGAAGGATGTCGTTGTGGATGCAGCCTTTCGTTCGCCGTGCAGTTCCTGATCCGGAGGAAGGAAGTTTCCAGTTTGGGCCGAGCAAGAGGCCATGCAGAGTTCCCGACCCAGAGGAAGAGGGTTCCGGTGATGGCGTGCCTTTGCAGTAATAAGGAGTTTTGCGGCGGCCAGAAATGGGCGGCGGGTAAGGAGCTGGGTTAGGCGAGAGAGGTTTGCGGGGCTCGGTGCTGGGGCCAGACGCAAGGTATTTCAATGGGACAAGCGCTAAGAAAGCGCTTTCGCCTGCAGTAATTATTATATTAGTATAGCCGGGCGGAGTTTAACCGCGGTATTGGCCCGGGGGAAAACTTACTGGGATTAAAAGTGTGGTGGGTACGCCTTCTGCGAGACTAGCGGAAGTTTGTCCATAGAGTCGGTCAGATAGCGCAGCGAGTAGTGGCGCGCACTTGGACTTGGTGTACAGCGGGGCGTTACTCACAGAGTGCACAGCATGCAGCAGGCTAGGGCTTAACTTGCAGCCAGGGCTATTTAAAACCTTAAAAGGTTATAAAGCGAGCAAGCAGCTAGTATTCCGAGTGGCGGAATACTAGCAAAGAGGGTGGCCACTGAATGTTATCCATATGTGCGATCGTGGGGCACGTCTTAAAGGGCAATTGGGTTGCCTGCCACGTGGAGCTAGCCATCAGGCAGGTGACCTCACGGCGATGTGGATTTTTTCGCAACCATGGCAGCTGGAGGCATTCTATGGGGATTGCCTTAATTGCATTGTCATTAAGTGATTTCTTTCAATGGGAGCATTGATGTTTTTAACGTTTATATGCTTTTAGACATAACGTTATGACTCTGCCAACAGCGATTTGGGGTAACTGTAAAAAGAATTCAGGTACATATATGCAGGGCTTCCCTCTCGTTAGAATAAGGTGAGGAACACAGTGTCCGTAAACCGCTGCCTGCTGCACAGCTAAGAAGCCATTCCGAGGCACTTCTCAGATGCGTGCACGCAAATGCACACACGTGCGGAATTATATAGTGGTTCGTTATGTGGTGGCCGGAATTCAGTTTAACGCTCTCCAAATGAATACAAATTTCACAGGGCTCCATTTGCAGTGCAGAGTCTGCCCGCAGCTAAGCAGCACTTCCGGGGCACTTCTTGGAGGCGCGCACGCGGATGCACACACGTGCTGAATTAAATAGTGGCTCTGGATATGGGGGGCGGGCGTGCAGTTTAACGCTCTCCAAATGAATGGACATTTCACAGGGCTCAAAATCAAATTGGCACTGCAGAGTCTCCTTGCAGCTAAGCAGCACTCCCGGGGAACTTCTCGGGTGCACGGTTTTTAAGGCGGCATTCTTACTTTATAAGGAGGAGGATAGCTCAAGGGGTAACGTGCTCACCTTGGAAGCATGACGGTACAAAGCATTCCAGGTCCGTTCCGCGCATAGAAACCTCTGGGTATTAAACACGGTATGAGTAACAGAACAGTCATACACAATTATTAAGATGTTCTAGAAAGGCGGGCATCAATTCTTCCATTGCGGTTGTGCGGGCAGTAGTAGTTGTGGTCAACTGGTTTAGTATTGCGGGCACGGGAGGGGCGTCACGAAAGTGTCAATGCGTAGAAGCTACTAAGGTGTGTTACTTCACTGTGCGCCTAGCAGTTTTGACCAGTTACTGTACGGTAGTCTTTAAATTGCACAATTTACGACACATGTTACTGTCAAACGCCTCCTTGGGAACTATTTAAACTATCGGTACGGAAAGGAAAGATCTGACGTGCAATGGCGGGACAAGCAGATACGACTCTTCCCAAGGGATGGGGGAGGCCTCTGGGCAGGGACGGCAAAAGGGCACTATAAACAATATCGAATGACGCCTTACATTATGTGTGGGAGCGCCACGAGGCAGGTAGCACCCAGTTGCGCTACAAGGATTATGGCATGCCTCTTTCCAACGTTAGGGGGTGCATCACGAGGCAGCGGGGATAAAATGTTGTTATTAAGCATTATGGCTGGACTCTGGTGTCGGGTGTCGGAGCACTACGAGGCAAGATGGTAGGACTGAGTTGCATGATGGTGCGACATGGGCACAAAGGTGGGCTAAGAAGTATAGCAGGGACGTAATAGCAAAGTGCGGGGGAATTTTATGATAGGGCAGTGGTAACGCATCGGTACGCTAGTGTTTTTAAGGCGCGATTTTACGTGTAGGAGCGGCCCCCCCCCCCCCCCATGTAGCGCAGGGGATCAACAAAGATATTGTGGTTGTAATATAACTGTTCAGTTCGCTACTTACAGCAGTATAAGCAGGTGTGATGTGCATTTGGGACGAAACATGGCGAGCTTTTCACTTACGAGGGTTCGCTTAGGGTCAATGGGTAATGCACAGTATGGTATAGGCGCAGTGTTCGCTGGTATGGTTGGAGGCCGTGATTGCATAAGGAGCGGATAACCCCTAAGGTTGGGGTGGCAAGGTTGTGCCTTTACAAGTGATGTACAGGTACGGGTACAGCTTGAAAGAACTGCTGCAATACTTGCGGGCTGAAATGAAATGGGGTCAGTGGCGGTGTTTAGGAGGTTGCGTCTAATGTTTTGAGCCCATTTTGATGCATTAAGGGAATGGTAGTTGGGCACAGGATTGGTATCAGATTGGCTTTTATTCGGTAAATTAATCTATGCCAGACGCAGTCATGCCCCTGGCCGGGGTTTAGTGCGCTGTATAATTGCAAGACTAAGTCCCAGAATGCGTTTAGGCATTTGCCATGTTCATTTCTAAGTAAGGCGGCTTTCATGCACCTGCTACGCATTGGTCAAGGTGCTCTCTATTGTTGTGGAAATGGAAAAATGGCGGCTTTACAGTAAAGACATTTTCTTTCATTACACAGGCATGGGATTGGTTTTTCCAAAAAACAAAAGTAATCAGAGTTGGTTTCCAGTAACGTCCACACGAATAATAGGGAAGACTTTCTACGAATAGGGTTTTTCTGACCATTGATGTTAGTAGGTGCAAACATGGTGTAAGTGCATGGCCATGGGATATGGTTTCCTGTGGTATTACTGTACATTGATGGTAACAGGTGTACGCGCATGGCCATGGAATATTGGGGTAGCTACTAGCCATCGATGGTAGCAGGTGCAAGAAGGGTGCATGGCCAGGGGATTGTGCCTGGCGTATCCCTTAGGCTTATACACAGCCCACAACTGTTGGGTTTGAGAGATGGGTGCGGGTATATCTCCTGGGTTGAGCGCCTTGGCTTTACGGCAGGGGGGCATATGGCCAGGCAACCCGGGTACTGTTGCGTGGGGGGGGGCACTGCTGCGCGTAGCGAGTCACTGGTCCCTCCCGCGGGAGGTGAATAGTTAAGTACATTTGCCATAGCACAGCAACGTGCGGAACTCGCGTGGCTGGATTTTTATGCAACATCCAAGAAAAAGGTTAGGGTGCATCTGGACCGAGGAAAGGTTTCTTAAAGTTGGTTTCTACGTCTTTAGGACAGGATGGCGTGCCACGGGACTTAACATTCTTTTAAGAGGCACAATTACTGAAAGATTAGCGGAAACATGGCGGGTGGATAATAAAATTATGGCTAATAGTATAGGTTGTATGGATACAAATAAGCCCCACTTCTGGATAACGAGACTACAAATACCAGAATGCAATTCGGCAGAAGGCTGTAGCATGGCCTGAAGTTGTTTAGATATGGGAGTACTTAGTAGTTATGAGGAAGGTCGTCGAGGGATAATAGGCGGGTTGGTTTTCAGGAGCCATTCGAAAGGGTTTTTCCGGGAGGCATTCCCTGGGGGAGATGATCCATACGGACAGGTAGCGATTGCACCAACCAAAATTTCCCGGAGATGACAGGGTGGTCAATTATTCACTCAGCCGACAAAGGCATTTATGCATGAGGGAAGGTACCTATCCACGAGGCAATGCATTTGGGACACAGCCTACAAGTGTTCACAGTATGCCTCATGTCTGCATTGGGTGGATAACAAATTGTTTTCTGTTGACATACAGGCAGGGGTGTCTGGTGTGGCAACGAGGGCTCCGCTTCCTCGAACAAATGGTGTTCTCTCAGCCCAAAAACATCTGCAGGGGCAAGGTGGTATCAGGCACGGAGGGTTGAGAGAGTCGTGTCTACGAAGGAGATGGTTGGGCAAGGATTACGGAGTCGGACCAGCGCCTCTTGGGAGCCTAAAACAGCAGGGGCGTCTGGTGGGGGCAGCGAGGGCTCCGCTTCCTCGAGCAAATTGCGCTCTCTCAGTCCAAAACACCTGCAGGGGCAGGTGGGTATCAGGCATGGAGGGTTGAGGGAGCAGTGTCTACAAAGGAGGTGGTTGGACTATGCAAGAAACGGAGTCGGGCCAGAGCCTCTTGGGAGCCTAAAACGGCAGGGGCGTCTGGTGGTGGCAACGAGGGCTCCGCTTCTTCGAACAAAGGGCTCTCTCTCAGCCCAGAATCACCTGCAAGGGCAGGGGGATAGAAGGCACGGAGGGTTGAGAGAGTTGGGGCTACCAAGGGATGGTTTGAGGAAAGGGGAGGCAGTTGGCCTCAAAGCGGGGTCAAACCGGGAGCCGGTTGTGCAAGAGCAGGTCAAGGTATGACGGAAAGAGGGAGGGGACTGAAGTATCCCTAGAGCAGGCACAACGGGCAAAGGTGAAATCCCTGGTCAAAGGAGGATAGACGGAGTTGCTCTGGGCAGCAAGGTGTACTCAGAACTGCTAGAACTACAAAATAGGAAAAGGGGGAGCCACGGTGGGCGGTAACCCACCTTTGGCGTGGCGGGTTGTGGCAACCTATGATAAGACAAAGACTCCGAATGAGCCATTGCTAAACCGGAAGGGGCTTCGCCCATGCTGGACAGCGCCTCCTGGGAGCCTAAACGGCGGGGGTGTCTGGCGGTAGCAATTGGGGCTCAACTTCCCCCCAACAAACGGCGCTCCCCCAGTCCGCAAAGACCTGCAGGGGCAGGCGATTTCTCAGACTCGAAGGCCTTGGGGGAGTTGTGCCTGCAAACAATATGGAGGTAAAGGGGGAAGCAGGACGAGGGGCAGTCGCCACACCTTTTGGAACTAATTGTTTAATACCTGTTTGCAGTGGTTATGTATATGTACAAATAAATCTGCGGCCTTGTTATGCCAAAGCAAAGAAAATGTCTCATGCAGCACCTTACTGGAGGGGAAACGAAAGGGGCTGACAAAATGAGTAATGTGGGATACAACGGCATAGCTATTGGACAAATGCCCAGGTTATGAAGGTGACGAACGGAGAGCGCAGCATGTGGAGGAGGCACCCCGATAACCGGGGCAGGGGCCATCCTCCTTGACGCTCTCTTGCCCCTCCCCCCCAAGGGCAGGGGAGAGGGCGGCAAAGGAGCCAGAGGAGTGGGCGCCAAGAGCCCGGGAAAGCCCGCGAAGGGCAACAAAGGAAGGAGGCGGGGCTTGGGACATAAAAGCGGCGGGCGCCCGGCGCAGGGGCACTTGCAGCTCTTCCAGCAGCCGGGCGCCCGCCAAAAGTGGAGGACTTCGTTTTCCCACCCTCCCACCCTACAGATTATGACAGAGCCTGGTCGTCGTTGTCGCAGGATGGACAGGCGGGTTGTGGCAACCTATGATAAGACAAAGACTCCGAATGAGCCATTGCTAAACCGGAAGGGGCTTCGCCCATGCTGGACAGCGCCTCCTGGGAGCCTAAACGGCGGGGGTGTCTGGCGGTAGCAATTGGGGCTCAACTTCCCCCCAACAAACGGCGCTCCCCCAGTCCGCAAAGACCTGCAGGGGCAGGCGATTTCTCAGACTCGAAGGCCTTGGGGGAGTTGTGCCTGCAAACAATATGGAGGTAAAGGGGGAAGCAGGACGAGGAGCAGTCGCCACACCTTTTGGAACTAATTGTTTAATACCTGTTTGCAGTGGTTATGTATATGTACAAATAAATCTGCGGCCTTGTTATGCCAAAGCAAAGAAAATGTCTCATGCAGCACCTTACTGGAGGGGAAACGAAAGGGGCTGACAAAATGAGTAATGTGGGATACAACGGCATAGCTATTGGACAAATGCCCAGGTTATTGTAATTCATTTACATTGGATCAATGTACAGATGTGAAAAGCGCGTATGAGCTTTGGGCCCCAGAGAACGTTTTTCTTCAGATGATTATATACTGAATGGACAGATCACACAGGTAAGTCAGTGCTGCGCATAGTTTGGTGAAGGGGGTGGTCTGAGGGTAATGTACTGTAGATATTTATTAAGCAGCCATTTGGCAGACACGGCATATTTCTTCTTCACATGGACAGTAGGGGTAATAAAATGGTGCTCTGATCACTTAGATAACCACATAAGAACGCTTGCGAGCAATGAGGTGGCAGATGTGGTAGGCTATGGCTGGTTCCAAGCAAGGCTGTTTGAGAGCAATGAAAGCTTTGGGATTCTGGCTGAGTTAGTGTGTAAGCGCATGATTGCCGACTAGTACTCCAAGGAGCCGACACTGTGCATGCTCCATTATTTTGCTTTAAACTAAAATCTGTTCTGGCTGGCTGCCTGCCTCTGTGGGAACGTGCATTCACCCTATGGTTGGTGCCTAGGTATCTCAAATTATCCTCGCGCCATGTGTGGATTTTGGCACGCTGCAACGCGCAGCATCTACAAGTGATGTGTTGTTGTTGCATTTGCTTAAGTACCAGTGACCAATTACACAACGCCCTGTCAAATTCTCTTCCAGAAATGGGATGCCCCCGCCTTAAGGCATGACAGTATATACGAGGGCCGCATGAGCTCTTCATTATTCAACAGCCCCCAAAAAATACAGCACTCAAAAATCCCTTGTCAGCTGGCTCTGTAACCAAAATGTCATCAGGAGGCCCTCCGCAAGTTTTCGTTCTCTTTCTAAAATCTGTTCGGGAAATGACAGGGGAATAAAGTGAACAGCAAGTTGCATTTCGAAAGAGACATCTGATGGGGCTTCTTTTGAAATATCGGACTTTTCGCTAATGATAATGTTCAGGCGTCACCCGCTCGCCCTTCTTCCTCATAAGTTGGCTGATTCTCACCAAGTGCAGTGGGTAAGGGTGCATGCAACCAATGACCTGGACTGGACCCCACCACGGTAAGGCCGGCTGCGCTGCCTGTAAGAATATTGTTAACTCAGTGCTGCCTCCATTTCATTTTCAACACAAATAATTATCAACCACATGCTAATCTCCCTGCGCAACACAAACGCATGGGGAATGAATGAACCACTTTCAAATGTTAAACATCGAAAGTATAACATGCTGTTGTTCTTTCTCCCTCCTAATATAGCTATCAGAACTGATATTTTTTGGTCAATTGCTTTAGCCCGAGTGTTGTGGATATTAGTATTCAGGCGTAGGGTGTTTGTGGGGTGCCTGTGAGAGACATGCCCCCTGTGAGATCCTTTGGGTGTACTGGGTAATCAGTGTTTTGTCATTTTCGTCAGAGGTTTGGGTGCTTGGTGAGAAGCCAGGGAACTAAGAGCGAGTCATCACTGTTAGACACCAAGGGTAACCCGAGCAGCAAAAAAACCTTCTTAGCAATGTTTTTAAAACAATGCTTTAATTTGTGGCTCCCCATAAATTGTTGAGAACCACTTCTCAGCGGGGCTCAAAACGTCAGGCTCGTAACGCAGACTGCTCACATACCAATCTTGTACTCTCAGGTGACCACAACGTTCAGAAGCTGAGTGCTCGCTTAATGCTGTGACCAAAGTGGGAGGGGCGAAGTGGCAGGCCATTATTGTATGAATAGCAACATTTTATGGCCCTTCCGGAAAGGGGAGTTGGGTTGGAATTGCGCAAATCCAGAAAGGGGGTGGCACCACAGCTGGGGAGAGAGAGAGAAAGCATGCAGTCCAGAGTCCAGATGTGCCCTGTAGACAGACACGGCAGCAGGGCCTTTCAGCGGAGACTTCATGTTGGCAGTCAGCTTTTTTATTACATGGCAATATGCACCTATCATTCGGGACTTTGAACGGTTGGTTGAGAATGGGTAGGCCCCGGAAGGGGGCGGGGGGAGCGTCAATCTGACAGTTTGCCTATGGTGGCAAAATTCATTGCACTGGCCCTTTAAGGGACTCAGTGGGATATAAGCAGAAAGTGTGGGTTATTCTGGTGAGGTCAGAGGTGGAGGCTAACCAAGAGGCCAGCAGGAGAGGGGAAGGAGAGGTGGACTGTTGAGTGGTTAGGCAGTAGGAGTGTGTATGTTTGTGTGGCAGGTGTGCAGAAAGGTTAGTGTAAGGAGTGATTGTGAAATGAATGTTACTGGGTTAGAGAAGGACATGATATGGCATTTATAACGCACCTGTACACAAGTGTTTCTAGGCACCACATGATAAGGGAGGGAAGACAAGGGACGACAAGACAAACAATCCTACTGGGCCTCATGTCATTCGGTTCGTGCAAGTGCGACAAGGAGAAGTGCATGGGAAAAGCAGAGGGGGAAGTGCAAGAGAGGAAAGGTGGAAGTGCAATCAGGGCAGCAGGCTCTGAGTAAGTGCAGCCAAGGCAATGCAGCCCTGGGTGAGTGCAAGGAGGCAAGGGGCTGTAGCGGTAACAGTTACAGACCCTAAGTGAGCAGTAGGCCAGGAGGCAATGCAAAGGAAGACTGGTCATGGAGGAGCCTGGTACCCAGAGAGACTATGAGGGAACCAAGTAAACAGTCGGCGCAGAAGACAGGTAAGTTAGCAAGGGAGCGAGAGAGAGAAGGCAGAGGAGAAAAGGAGGGTCTTGATCTGCTTCCAAAAATTCAGGTGGTTTGATTCCAGTCTGAGCAGGGCCAGGAGGCTGTTCCAGAGGGAGGCACCTGCAGAGGAGAGAGATCTACCCCCACACCCGAATCTCTGCCTGTAGAAGTGTCTGATCCTCAGAGAGTTGGAGGTAGCGGAGTGAAGGGCTCTAGAAGTTAGGGATTTTGGAAGACAGAGATGGATATAGTGTTGGCCCCAGCCACAGAAAGCCTTGTGGACAATGCAGATGGTTTTGCACTTGATCCTTGCTGCCACCGGGAGCCCGTGGAAAGATTTCAGGGCTGGAGAGATGCGGTCCCTGGGCTTGAGCCCAAGGATAAGTCTTGAGTACTGTTCTGGATAAGTTGCAGGGGGCGAAGAGTAGAGGTAGGCAGATTGAGAAAAAGGCTGTGTCCAGCCCAGAAAGAACCAGGACTCTGGAGACAGTGAGCTTGTGTGAGAAAGTCAGAAAAGGTAGAATACCTCTGAGGAGGTGCAGCTGGAAGTGGGCTTATTTGGCAAGGTCTGTGATGTGAGTAGAGCAGGAAAGAGTGGAGTCGAAAATTACTTTAGCCTCACAGGAAGGCGGGGGCAGAGGGCCCAAGGAGGAGGGCAGCCAGAGTGAAAAAGGGAAAGCAGGAGCAGGGGTCCCAATGAGAAGGATCTTACTGGCATTAAGGCAAAGATCACTGGAGGCGCTCCAATCCTGAATCACAGAAAGACAGCCAGGAATAAGCGAGGGTGGATAGGAGTCTGTGGGAAGCCTAAAGAAGAGATGAGTTTCGTCTGCATAACACTGAAAGTTAGAAGAGAAAGTGGAGATCAGGTGAGCCAAAGGGGCCAGAACGGAGTTTGCGTAGTGAGCAGGAAGGCGTAGTAGAGTGGGGGAGGGAGTAATAGGCTGGAGGAGAGCGTAGTGGTGTGGAGAAGGGAGTACTACAGTGGAGGAGGGAGTAGTAGTGTTGAGACGGGAGCAGTGGTGGGGAGGAGGGACCTGTAGTGTAGGTGGTAGTACCCAAACTGATTGTTTACAAACAATCATATGGTAAATCTGGTCAAATTTGGCCAGTACCATTAGATCGTTTGGAAACGATCAGTTTGGGTAATCACTACCAAACACAGGGAGTAGGGAATGCGGGGGTGTCCCCCACTCCCCATGTTTGGTGGTGATGATGGCCTTTGGGGGTGGCAGGGGTGTCCCCCGCTTCTAGAGGTTTGGAGGCGGGGGACGGGAATGAAAAAAGAAAGAAAAGCGGACCCTGGGGCGTAAGTTCCGACTGACATAGGAGGGACGGATTCGACGCTACAGGGTTAGAAAGAAGCAGATGTGAAAAAGCTAAGTAGGGGGTGGGTGGGGGACTGTTTTGGGGGTTTAAGTTTGTCCCGATTTGGCTGTGGTAAAATTGTCTTTGCGGCCGAATTGACCATGGTCAATTTAGCCACAAACAATTGTGCCACAGACAAATAGTATACATCTGTGTAGACGAGTGAGTAGAAGTGTGGGGGAGGGACCAGTAGGGTTAAGAAGGAATTAATATCGTGGAGGAGAGAGTAGGAGTGTGGAGGAGGAAGCAATAGTGTGGAAGAGGGAATACAGTAGTAAAAGGAGGAGTAACATCAAAGGGTGTGGCAAGACCTAACAGGAGTGAGAACATCAAAGAGACATGCAATTGGTGGGAGGAGTGAAGGGGAGTGTGTAAGGAAGGCATAGTATCAACAGTAAGACACTACAAAATTGCACTAACACATATAAGAGAAAGGCACAGCCTAGTAATTCTGTAAATGTCGGAAAATACTAGATTAATTGTTTTAGCAAATGTAGAGCTCCTAAGGCTCATGACCTTAAACTTATTTTTAAAGGGTGCGGGGGAGAAAACAAATGACTCTGGCATCTTAAATCAACATATAAATGAACATGAAAAAGTTCCTGTTGGTAATAGGAACTCCCGTCCCCTGCACACCGAACAATTGGAACAAATCCAATCAAAATTCAATTAAAGCTTTCTTTGGCTTAATTATTTCAGTATTCAAACTCAAAAGAAACTTTGGAAATATGTTCCACCGGTACACTTGTCAATACATCAAAGCTTAATGTTGATAATGAATCTATTCTTTTCTTTTATGTAGCCAAATATACCACACAATATTTGTTATGTCACAGAGTTCAGTTTACTCAAAATTTGTCTCGTTGTCTGACCAATATAGTATTTCCCGCATGGGCAAATTAAACCATATACTACACATTTGCTTTCGCATGTAGCATAGTCTCTTAGGTTTATTTTTTGACCTGTGTATGGATGTCTTATGAGTGGACCTTTCTGCACATTATTACAGTGACAGCAGTTCAAGCAAGGAAAAGTTCCTTTTTTAGGCTTTGAGAGGATTTTTTGTTTAGCTGTGTTGACTCTTTCAGCTTTCACTAAAGCGTCCCGTAAATTACTGCCTCTATTGTAGGCCATTAGCCGAGGTTTCGTAAAAAGTGTGCATAACTGTGGATCTAGTCTTGTAATCCTCCAATTCTTGTGAAGTATTCTTTTGATTTGGGCACTCTTTGCAGAGAATTGAGATAGATATATTAGGGGAGGATGATCTTTGTCCCCCTTCTTTTGTTGGCTTAGAAGTTGAGTTCTCTTTTTAGTTTTACATTTGTTTATTGCTTCTGTTAATAAGGGATCTGGAAAACCTTTCTCTTGAAATCGTGCAATTTGTTCCTTTTCAGCTTCTTCGTATGTTTCCTCTTTAGATACAATTTGTTTGATTCTTTGAAGTTGACTGTGCGGAAGGTTATTTTTTAAGTGTTGTGGATGATGAACTCACAACAATATTGCATCTCTAACGGAAAGTGACTAGCAAAAATGCATGTGTATCAAGTTATTTGAAGAAAATTACTTCTTTTTGAATATGTTTAAATATTTCTTGCTCCTGAAGAAGAGAGTAATTGACTCTCGAAACGCATAGAGCTCTTTATTTGATGATGTGACATGTTTTTTCCATCATGTTTTCTTTCAACATGTTCTTTTTAATATGTTTGTATAAAAAAATCACTCCTTCCTAATGTTATACATTTTGAGTAAACTGAACTCTGTGACATAACAAATATTGTGTGGTATATTTGGCTACATAAAAGAAAAGAATAGATTAATTATCAACATTAAGCTTTGATGTATTGACAAGTGTACCGGTGGTACATATTTCCAAATTTTCTTTTGGGTTTGAATACTGAAATAATTAAGCCAAAGAAAACTTTAATAGAATTTTGATTGTATTTGTTCCAATTTTTCGGTGTGCAGGGGACAGGAGTTCCTATTACCAATAGGAACCTTTTCTTGTTCATCAACAATAAGACAGCCACAAGTGACCACCGTTCAAGAGTGTTTATTGAACTTCAAAAAGGGTTTGTGTAACGACTGCCAATACAATACAGAAGCACTTTGCAGGTAACAATGGAAAAGTCCTACCTTGTCTTCGGTATCTCTGAAGGAGTGAAAGTTTACCAGAGGCCCCTTCCCCAACCTTCTAACACAGGTGCCAGAAAGGGGTTCACCGGGAAACCCTCTTAGAGGGAAAAAAACCTGGTTATGGATGTTGTTCTGTAGGTGGTTCTCGTCGATCCCTCACGACTGGAGTAGGAAGTCTAACAAGATGGAGTCGCGTTGAATTGACTTGGGGTTTAATCGGTGAGACTCTTCTGTGGGAATAGAATGGATAGAATTATCTATCTGTTGCACCCTTTGTCTTATGGTTACCCAAAGTTGAATGAGTGGGAAGTACCTGTGGGAGGATCCCAAAGAGTGTTATGGAGAGTCTCTGTTGGCTGGGGATGTTGTCCGATCTGATATAGGTTAAAGGAAACAGAATGGAAGTGTTTGAATAAGGTTTTGTAAGAAGAGAAGTGAAAGGGAGCAGAAGCCTGGATGCTTAGATCCCTACCTGTTGGATATGCCAGAATGCAGAGATCGCGTGTTGAATCTTGGGAGTTTGAGTGTAGTGTCGAGACGAGATTGACCAAAGTGAACTAAGTCTGCCGAAGGTTTCGTCCGTAAAGCTGAGCAGAGTGGAAGTGTCGGGTCAGACAGAACAGGGGTGAAATGGTGGAAAGTCCTGCAGGGAATGTAAGCAGAGTAAAGTAAAGAAAGAAAGGCTACACTGATTTTAAATCAATGAGATGCGCGTATCGCAGTTTCAAAACTCACGGAGCGGAGCTGTAATGAATCGTAGCAACGCGTAGTACTCCTGGCAACTCTTGTTCATATCGTACTTCCGGAGTGGGGGGGAGGAGTCTCGCTCTCGTCCTTCTCACGAGCCACTAGACCGCTCCTCTGAGCTCGGGGCTCCATGTTGGTGGTATGAACTCGCATCCCCGGCTGTAACCGCCAACGATGCCAGAGAGCGGTATGCCGAAATCCGGGTGTAACAGTTTGAAAAATGCCTACCTAATCCTAAATCTACAAATGGAAGCAAGCTACGACCATCAAATAATAATAACGCAGTCCGCGTAGTGTCTTGTCAAATAAAAGGACCTATACTAATAAACCTATTTCCAATCCCTACCTCTGAATACAAATAGTGTGGGAAATAATGTTACTAAAAAGAAAAGAAGGGCGCAGCATCGACGCGGATCTTCATCTCCGGCAGCCTGCAGGAGTTCGGAAACCACTCATCAGCTAACACCGATCAGCCGCACCTGCAAAGTGAATAAGAAACACAAGGTGAGCAATCACATAGACTTTTACACGTTAAAGCAGCGAACTTGGCGGAACTTCTGGAACTGTGTACTTACAACCAGTGGGTCATCCGGAATAGACTTTTTCACCATTACGCGCTCCTGAGCCATCTTCATCACTAAGGGGGAGAGAGAACAATATATGGTTACGAACAATAATCATTGGGGAAGAATTAACACAAAGAATACGGACAATAAGCATAGTTATAAACACTTACCTTTGGTACGGAATGGTCGCAGCCGGCCTGGACCTCAACAATCTGGACCAGTGACGCAACTTACATAAAAACAGGTGAGCTTCCATGGGCAAACTCCTGTGTACTACATTTTGGCACGAAAGGGTCGAGGGGAACCGCAACACTGCCACACTATCCTCACTGCCTCTCATCTTCTCTCAGGAACAGTTCCAGCATTCCGGGTCCACGAAAACACAGCTGTTGGGGGAGAGAAGCGATCTGAGGGAGTCAACTCCTGGGGGGGGGGCTCCAACCGTGCCCCAAGCCCCCACAGAGACCAGGTGAGCGTAACAGAACGCGAAGCCTCTCCAAATCTCTTCCTAGGCGCTATGAATACCTCTGAGACCGACCAGTTGGCCCAATTGCTGGGGGAACTACGGGCTGAAGTGCATGCCTCCAGACAAGAGACAAACTCTTTAAGAAGGGACTTAATCGTTGCTCGAGAATGAACTGACGAACTGGCCAGACAGGTGCTTCAAACTCATGCAGGGCAGGTCCCGTTACATGGAATTGCACCAACCCCTTTGCCACCATCACCACCAGTTCAAGTTGTACTCCCAGGGGCTGTACCGTTGGCTCCACATGAATGGTTTACCGGCGACCCCAACAAATTTGCCATATTTATGAATCAGTGTCGCCTGCACTTTTTGTGCCGCCCAGGTGCATTCCCGAACGATAGTTCCAGGGTGGCTTTTGTACTTTCGTATTTAGGAGGCAGTGCAGTGGTCTGGTCAATACCCTTGGTCAACCAGGACGACCCTGTGCTGCACAATTTCAGGGAATTTCAACGGGAATTGGAAAAGCTGTTTGCGAGGCACACCCAAGGACAGGCCCTGGATGACAAACTGTTGTCCCTAAAACAGGGGAATCCTGATTTATTGACATATATAGCCACTTTCAATTGCCTCATTGCACAAACCAACTGGCCTGAAGAGAAAAGAACCACATTATTTTAACGAGGACTACGTGGGGAACTAAAGGATTTGCTAGCCCAGATGGTCAACCCTCCTGAAGCCTGTGCAGAGTATATCAACCTAACGCTGCAACTGGATCACAGGTTACAAGACAGAAAACTGGATCGCACAAGAACTGAAGGGAGATAAGTCTACATGCGACTCAGGAACAATCCAGGCAGGGCCCACGAAACAACTGAACCTATGCAAATCGGGGAATTACGGGCCTCTATATCTAAGGCAGAGAGAGACAAAAGGAGGCAGCAACAACTTTGCTTATACTGTGGCAAGGCAGGACATTTTCTTCTAGATTGCCCCACTAAAGCACCCACCTTGCTCCTCCTCCTGTCTTCTGCACATGCCTTGCCTTGTACTAATAGGGCCCTGCCCGTCCTTGTTGCATGTGCCTTCTCTGTTCTGTGTGCAAAGCACACTTTGTAATGAGCTTGGTGCCATAGGCGCCAAGACGGGGTCCATTGGGACCCTGCAGGAAGTGAAGTACTGGGCCCTTGCCCTGTAGCCATGACCAGCACAAGGGTCCAGTTCAATCATTAGCATCAGGGCCTTCCGCGCTTAAGTCTATTTTCTCTTTCAAAGTTTCTTTATTCAGAGGGCTTGAGGCGACAAACAAATGAGAAGTTCTCTAACTGTTTCAGATTATCACAAGTACTCAAGTTCTTAGATGACTCTCTAATCACCTCAGATCCACCTCAGCCGGGCTCAGATCCTTTCACCACAATATTCGTACATTAATTATGCATCTAATTACTCGTAGGGTATATTTTCTCAGGTGACTCACGGTTCACCCTGGATCCCCCTCAGTCTGGCTGAGATCTCGGATACCCATCAGTCGGGCTCAGATTCCTTTTAACACAATGTTCATAACTTTACACAAACTTGCTTTAACAAAAAGCTTTGAGCTGATCTCCCTCTGCCGGGCTCGGACCAACCTTCTATACATTTTCATCAACTATCAAAGACTTTCCAGTGTGCACAGGGTTTTGCTTGACCCGTTGCAGGACCACTTCGATTTCACAATTCTTTATCACTCATAACATTTGCCACCTTTCAGCTGGACACCTAACAGAGACTTTTGAATGAGCACCCATGTGGTGCCGGATCACTCTGTTTATGGTATTGTATCTTGGCTTCAAAGTTCAATCACTCATCCGCTGGTTAAGTGTATTCGCGTCAGTTGCCACATACGCTTCATACACTGTTCTCTTCAATTTTCATTATACAGTGTTGCCACTTGCAACCTTGGCTTCAACACACACCGGTCTGGTATCAGTCTCTCCAACTCACTGGCTGTGCTGACTTCACAGGCGTTGGTTTGTTGTAGGAGCCAAGGATAGTACCAGAGCGGAACGCAATCCTCCCGGCCTGTCATGACCCCCACCTCAGATGATCCCGCTCCCACCAAGTCAGTAGCTCATTCATACACACTGGATGGACACTCTTATAGGTCTGCACCAACTCATTTCACCAGACACAAGAAAAGACTCAGTTGGACCATGGCATGGTGCACCTGGAACCAGCTCTGCCCATCTGCACATGTATATAACTCGTTATGGAGGGGGAAGTGAGTTGCCAGGGCACCAGAAGCAACAGACTAGTTGTTATCGGACTTGGGTGTGGCTGGCTATATAAGCCACACCCAAGCAGGAATCCACGCTTCGCATTTCATCAGTCTCCAGCAGCAGACGCTCACCGCAGTTCCGGAGCCTGATCTTCACCGAACAAAGTTTTCCTGCAGCAATACTTACCTGTTTTCAGCACCGCAGCGCCGGCGGCCCCTCCTCTTCATTGGGTCCGCGCGGCTTCAGCAGTTCCATACTTACCAGCGATCGGCTCGGCAGCAGAGGCGGCCCCACCTCTGCATTGGGCCCGCGCAGCTTCAGCAGTTCCATTCTTACCAGCTAACAGCTCCGCAGCGCCGGCGGCCCCTCCTCTTCACCGGGTCCCTCCTCTTTACCGGGCCCGCTCGGCTTCGAGCAATTCCATACTTACCTGTCTCCAGCTCAGCAGCGTCGGCGGCTTCTTCACTACACAGCCGCTCCGCCCCGGCTTTCGTTCATTCAATCCTTCCGCTCCGTGACAACCTGAGAAAAAACAAGGAAAGACATTGAGACAAGGACTCACAACATATATGAAGGCACGTTACGCCAATAACAAGTAAAGACATTGAGGCAAGGACTCACAACATTTAGGAGCAGTGAATTAAGAACTGTTCTAAAATTACCCTAACCACTTGGCACTTGGGTTCATCTCGCCAGAGACGCTTTAAGCAGCAGCAGGTCTGGGCTTCAAGGGAGTCAGTGAAGTAACTGATTTCAAGGAACTTACGCGCCCCTGCTGATCATAGACAAAAGCAGGACGGAGAGCCTTCTTTCTATATATATAAGGTGAGCATATACACACTCAAAGGGTGGGTGTTAATAGTGGCAGGGGCAGGAGTAGTGTGCAGGGAGTTGTTAAGGATCTTCCCCAATCTCATTATTTCTTTCATCCTTGTTCCCACAGACCAATCATCCCAGAGAAAGTAACCCGGAAAACGGTGTCTCGCAGAGGTTCAGGATACCCCTGCAGAGCCAAGGTGAGCATTACACAGCCTTGAATATCGATGCGGGAAAGCCCAAGGTACCTTCTACACACAATTCAGAATTCTTCAGTCTTGATTCCTGGTCTTACGTTTTCTATTCTCATGGCTTCTGAAAGTAACAGTCTTTCGTTGAGAAGGTCAAGGGCACTTCCCTCCATGTAATTGTCTTTGGTTTTGCCGTCTTTGGCCTTGTATTAAATTGCCATCTTGGAACTGCTGCTTACTTGTGTGTTTTGCCTTGCTCAGAGTGTGCTTTTGTGCTCTGCCTTTTATCCATGTGGGGAAGTGTGACGGAAGACAGGTGTGTGTAATGATCAGGGATTGCCTGACCCCCGACCATTTTATTGGGCTATGTCAGCTATACAGCTCGGGTTTTAGTCTATTTTCTCTCACAGTGAGCTGTCCGTGGGAAAGTGTTCATGTAGGGAAAGGGGGGGAGTTGAGTTTCTAAGTATCCTACGTGATAGGATGGGGTAAAGGTGTTACAGGGAAGGGGATACCACATCCCGGCATCCAGTGTCCAACTTCCACTCATCAAGGACCCCTCACCCAGGTGATCCTCCCGCACTGGTCCACCCCCAGGCACTGGATCCAAAAGCGATGGCCATGTCCTGGCCACCTGGATGACAGATCCCCAGAGACTAGCGGGTGATACACATTCAGGTTTCTCACAAGTGTAACAGAGCAAAGAATAGAAAGGGTGAGGTTAGCGTGAGCATGTTAGATGAAGCCAGAATCAAACAGGGCTTTTGCAAGGCACAAATTCCCATTCCCATTAAAACACTAACCACTGCATAATGCAGAAAGAGTTAGGAAGTGCCTGGGGGAGTTTAGTGAGGTAAGGCGACTGGCCTTTAGGTCCTCACCACCAGTGGAAAATAGAACTTATATAGTAGAGGTCAATCTTCTGTTAGTACAAACCTGGATTAGGGATGCATGGGTTAGTTCAACACGAGATGAGAGAGAGAAGGACGGTGCGAGGAATCTGAGGGGGCCCTCACTTCTTTCCCCTATATGACCTCCTCCCAGGTGGTCAGGGAAAAGCCATCACTATTGGATTCTGACCCTGGGGGTGGATATGTGAGGGAGGACTACTTGGGTAGAGGAGACTTGGGGAGTAGAGATGAGGCATCCTTGGGTGAGACATCCCCTGTTTCCCTTTCACCATGGGTCCAAAGTCTCCCAAGTCTTTATAGACTATTGCAAGTCCCTTCCATACTTTTACCATAAATACTTTCCCAATAGGCACCAGTTGGGTACTGGGACGAGGAAGAGACCAACAAGAGAGGATAGCTCAGGGGCAACGGGCTTGCCTTGGAAGCAAGACGACACGAAGCAACATAGGTTCGATCCCCGGGTCTGTGCTTAGAAACCTCTGGGTATTTAAGCACATTATAAATACGCAACTAAGACAAAAACAAACAATTACGCAACTAAAAAACAAACAATTCCTGTCTGTAACAGCGCCTCAATGCCTGCGGGCTGTGTGAGTGCTTTAAAAATGCGAACGAATAAATAAATAAATACATACATTCTCTCTTTATTGACACACATACATACACACACAAGTTATGTACTGGAACGAGAAGGAGGCAAGCAAGAGCAATGCAGAACTTTCAAGTAGACAATGAGTGGTCTAGTCCTTTTCGGACCAGGCAACCTGGCGGGTAGTTTAAAAGAAGCAAGAACGGTAAAAATGGAGTCAGCTGTGAAAGCAGGTCTATGTATTGCTGGTGGCGTGCAGACGTCTCTGGGAAGGCGGCGTGGCAGACAGAGTGCTTGAGAGCCCCAGGACAATGCGGAGTGTATGCAACAGGAAGCAAGACTGAAAGAAGCTGGAGGCCTGAAGCGAACTACGGAACAGGAGCTGGCGTGATCAGGCCCGAGCTGTGACAGGCGCATCGGTGGCAGCAGCAAGCCCACACAGAGCCACTGTGGAGGCAGAGCCAGGGGCTGCACCAGAGAGAGAAGACTTGTGGTGGCTGGAAGCCTCGATGAAGCGCCCTAAGCACCGACCGTTCAGTCAGTCTTGTAAGGGGGACACTGGGACCGTAGGCGAGCATGTTACATTGATGCAAACTTTAAATGAATGCCGATCCAAAGGAAAACAAGAACTTTTGAATACCGATTTGAATTAAAGCAAGAAAGCAAGCACTTTTGAATTTCGAACCAAATAAAAAGCAAGTACTCTTGAAAACCGAGCTGAATGAAAGCAGTTTTGTGGAATTGTACGCTGCTAAGGAACTGTGGAATTTGCGTGAAAAAGCATTGGCAAGAGCCAAGAGAATATGCGAAAGTACACCAAGTGAATAGTGGCAAATCAAGTAATGATAAAGCATCATGAGGATGTGCAAAGAGAATAAACCAGGCACCACTGTAGAACTGAAACAGTGGCAACATGTGTAAAGACTGGAGCCGGGGTATCTGTACTTCTGCTCGCTATATGACAGAGTAGAGGCACAGAGCACCCCAGCCAAGGTTCTCTATATGGTAGCTATGGACGAGCAACAAAGGCGTAAGCTCTCAGGAGGTGATGCAGGCTGGTTCTTAAGTACAGTGAGTCCCCAAGCCCCCACAAAGGAATGTCTACACACTATGTTATGTGCTAACACAGCTCCTTATATAAAATTAAGTTTCATATATATATATATATATATACATTCAATAACACACTTTGTACTCTGGTAATACTTATAATGACAAATCTATACCATGCTTGTGGTACCACACTTAGACTTCGAATCCTTTCAACTGCTGGCAGTTATAATAGTACATACAAATCATTCAGTAAGGTTGTATCAGCATAGACAATAAGGAAGGAAGGAAGGCAGGTCAAGGTTAAGCAATGGCAGAATGCTTTCTTTGGAGATAGATGCACAATTCTGAATGAGGACCCCCCACCTGGACAACCTGTAATAAAAGAATTAACAAGCCCAGTCCATAAATGCTCAATAAGCCTTGCTTCTTGGTTAAAATGTTCAACCACCCCAATGGTACCTGAAGTGGAAGAGTTTATTCGATGGTCCTTTGACGGTATCCTTTAAGGATGGGCCCCCTTTGAAAAAGGAGCCACTGGGTGTCGAGATCCTTGAAGAAAAGTAGAACACTTGCGATCGTTTCCTCGATGGTGGAAGTCCTGGGAAGATGAGGCATGTGGTAGGCCTCGATATAAAATGTTTGGTGCAGCAAATAAGACTCGGTGGACTTGAAAGGCCTTCGGCGGTGATTGATGTAGGCCCGACAGCAGGCGTCGGGTGTCACGGTCGGCGGTCCTCTGGCCTGTCGGTGTTGCAGCGGCAGCACGTACCTCGGCATAGCTTTGGCGATCGAGACTCGACCATGACTGGACCTTGGATGTTCACTCTGTCAGCATCCTCATCCTGTGCTCTTGTGCTCCAACTTTTATCCCTGTGGGGGAAGGGAAAGCGCCATGAGGTGTGTTTGATTCTGGTCAATTGCTTGACTTTGCCTGACCCTGGTATTGGGACACGTCAGGTAAACGGCTCTGGTGTTAGTTTGTTGTCTTTCGTGTTGTAAGAAAGTGTTTGTGTGGAAAAAGGGGGGCAGTGTTTTGGAATATCCTACATGTTAGGATGGGGAAAAGGTGTTGAATGAAGGGGTGGATACCATGTCTCGCCCGTCAGTGTCCCACTCCCACTCCCCAAGGACCTCCCACCCTGGTGATCCTCCTTCACTGGTCCACCCCCAGGAATCGGATCCAATGGTGATGGCCATGTCCTGGCCACCTGGATGACAGATCTCCGGGGACTAGCTAGGGAGACACTGTCAGGTTTCTCTCAGTTAAGCGTTAATGTATGCATATATATATATATATATATATATATATATATATATATATATATATATATATATATATTGTGTGTTACATTCGCAATGCCTTAGTGTTTTGTGAGAAACCTGAAGGTGTCTCATTTACTAGTCCCTGTCTGTCCAGGACATGGCCATCGATATTGGATCCAGTTCCTGGGGTGGACCAGTGAGAAAGGATCACCTAGATGGAGTGTCCTCGGGAGTGAAAGTGGTACACTGATAGGTGAGACGCGGTATTATCCTTCTTCCACTCCCTTTTCCCCATCCTGCCACATAGGACATTCAGAAACACTAACCCCCCCTTTTCCACACAAACACTTTCACACACCATGAAAGACAACAGACTAACTCTAGAGCTGTTTACCTGACATGTCACACCACAAGGGTCAGGTAGAGTCAGGCAATTGACCAGAACCACACACACCTGATGGCCCTTTCTCTTCCCCGCAGGGATAAAAGGTGGAGCACAAGAGCACAGGACGAGCAAGGCAGACCACACATGAGAGAGCTATCTAAGCACGGCAGTTGAAGAGGAGGAGAAAGGCAGTGAGTTTCGAAGGGGCGACAAGGAGAGGGGCGACCTTGCCTTTTCCGACCCAGACCCACGAAGCTTCCACAGAAGGAAACATAAGACCGAGAAAAATAGCCTGAGTGTGTTGCAGCAGATGTGAATTGTACACGGAGCATGCCTACGCTGATAAGCAGGATAGAGGGAGATACCTGCTACCATGGTACCAGCCTTGACGCCAGATAGAGTGAAAAGCCAAGCGGTTGATCACAGCCGGTGAGTCGAAGGGGAACCAATAAAGAAACCGAACTGTGTTGAATTAAAGTCACAAAGTGGCACATTGAGGAAAGTTCAAAGAACTGTGAATTGTGGTCAGTGCCCGGAAGAGGGGGATCCAGGGGTGAAGTCATAACCCAACATACATGTGGAATAGAACTGTGAAAGCAAAAGAGGAAAGCCGGTGAATGAGAGCCAGAGTCATCCCGACAGAGGGAGGCCAATATTCGAGAAAGATCTGAGCCCGGCAGAAGGGGATCCAGTGGGTAGAAAACCAACACACCATTGACACATGAAGGCTAGAATAAGAAAATAAGCCAGATTGAACCCGACAAGAGGAAGGATGAGAATTGGGAGGGGTCTATGCCCGGAAGAGGAGGACCCAGGGGTGGAGAATTATCACCTCAAGTGCAATCAGAAATAACTTTTTGTTTGTTATTTGAATCTATCAGTGCCTCGGAAGCAGGAGAGACAACCTCTGAAGATCCTGGTATTGATCAAAACTGTTTGAGGGGTCTGCACCCAGAAGAGGGGGACCAAGGGGTAAAATTATCACCCCATGTTCATTTGAAACAGAAATTCTTTTGTTTGTTATTTTTGGAAGCAATCAGGTCCTTGAGGGGCAAGAGACTTTTTGTAGAAAAGAGACTTAACCACCGAAGGTCCTGATAGGTGAAGCGTAACTGTTGGCTCATGCTGGGAAAGCTTGAGAGAGTGCTGTACTCAGCAGTCTCGCCTTGTCCCGCGGTCAAAACGTGGGGAAGGGAAACCCTGAGTAACACATCCTGACTTTTCATTTGTGAACACTTCTTTCTATCTTGTGAACCCTATCCCACACTATTTTTGTATTTAGCATAAGGATTGGCAATAGGTTTTTCTTAGTAGAGGCCCTTTTATTTGACACAATGCCACTAGGACTGCCTTATTATTATTTGATGGTCGTAGCTTGCTCCCATCTTAGATTTAGGTTTAGATTAGGTGTTTTATAAACCTACCCATACAGTTTAATAAACACCCTTAAACTGTGATCACTTGTGTCTGTCTATTCTTGATACCATGCATTCCTTACAGTTTCTACTCCACACTTATAACTACCTGATGTGTTTCTCGTTTCTTCTAGTCTTTGCTTATGTATGTGTATGTATTCGGTTAGGGCTAACCTCTGTCTCTGTTATCCTGTTGTTGCCATTCCTTACTTGGTTTAAGGCCTACCTATACATTTACCTACCTGTGTGCAGGCGTTACGCAGGCTGCTACCTATGTCATGTGACAAAGGGAACTATCACTACAGCTGGTATGTCGTGTTCATTGCCAAGATCTGTTAATGCTTGCTTTATCTAATGAATGCTTGTTCTATTGCCCACCGTGCTCCCTGTCTCTTGGGCCTACTTGCTTGCATCTAGATCTTTGTGTGTGCGCCAAGTTGCCTCTTGGCGTATAATTGCTGGTTAATAGTGTCCGCCGTCTTTCTGCATATCTAAACCCAAAATGCATGTGTGTGGATTGCTGTTCTCCATTTATCTCTCAGTGAAGGAATATGATGAAAACAACAGGGTGATCTGCTTGCAACATGTCCTTTGGCCTTGAATGTGTTTTCTGCCTCGTGTTTTACAGGTTTTCTTAGTTTATATTTCCTCTCAAGTGTGGGATGTAAGACGGTCATTCCAACATTACACCCTTTCATTCCTTCCGCAACAAATTCCCTCATGAACTCTTTGGGCCTCATTATGAGTCGGCCCTCTGGTATTAAAGTGACAGTATTGACGTATACTGGCACTTTACCGGACCGGACGACTACAGGTTTGTCATGGGGCACCTGAGTTACCTCCAGCTAAAAACTAAAAGCTGGAGGTAAGGCAGGTACCTTACTGGCATAAAATGCAATTATTACCGGCACTGGTATTGCCGGTGCCGGTAATTTTGGCAAATCCCCCCGATGGAGTTCTATGGCACTCCATGAAGGAGGATTTACACTGTTACTCAGGCACTCGTAATCCAGCGGTAATGTCGCCAGACCGAGTGCCGTAAACGGTAATAGCATTTGCCAGTATCCTGGTGGATTTACCGCCAGGATACCAGCAAGGTCGTAATGAGGCCCTTTGTCTCTTAACTCTTGTTCATATGCCCAATCACACTTATCTTTTGGGATCTATAGCTTGCTGATGTTTCTCAAATTCCCTCCCCCATTTGCTTAATCCCAAGGGCTACACCATAAAACAAACTGCAATCCCCATCCCCTGTGGGATCTACGTAACACCCAAGGCAATTCTCAGGGTCCAGGGGTGGTGCACAAAGGGTTCATGATGGGCCAATGGAATGATCTATGGGTACCATCTTTCGCATGGGTTTTATCTCTACCTCTTCTGTTTGAGTGTTCTCATGTTTCCAAGGAGAAGTGACCTCTTCTACCTTTACTGCAAGTAATTTTATAACATCTCTACAGGACTCACAACAAGCTCTTATAATTTGATGAATGCTCCAAATCTGGCTTGGCAGATTGGCAAAATTATCTGGCAAGTTTTTGCCAACCAGTCATCCACAAGAACATTTCTGATATCGAATTATTATCTCTTTTAATCCCCCTTCATCTTCCATTTCAGCCTTTAAAAATACACAAGGCCTTTATTGCGACATGGAGGCATCCATTGTCTTGGTTGTTTGGGGGAATATAGGTGCAGCATGAACTACCGATTTTCATACACAATCCTCCTTCCATGGCTGCGAGGACGTCAAGGACCATACGATTTGAAGTGCCATAATACAGATTGCCCTGAGTTCTTCCCTTGTGGCATTGAGTTCTTGATCCTTTTTGCGTTTGCCAGCCGGACCAGTTTCCAGCCCACTATCTGCAACCACTTTGCATTTTTGGATGCTTGTATTACAGGAGCTAGGAATGAGCCAAAGAATGTCTTAGTCTTTGTAAATAGGTGAAATTGGGTCAGGACTTCTTCTAGGGCTTTGTCTGCTTCCTTGCGGAGGTAATTTGACCTCTTCCTGCGATTCAATGTCTGTGAGTCATTCTGTCCTTACAGTGCTAGGAGCACAGTTGGGGAATGGGGTTTCTTCTTGGGAATCAGCAAATGTTCTTCAGGAAGTAAAAGAACTGGGGCATGCAGATTCATGAGGGAACAGACCCCATTTTATATTCAGTGACAATACCCCCTACAAAAAGACAGTTGTTACAAAAAGTCACAGAGAAAAGGCCATGGTCAAAGGCCGTTTTGTTTTGTATTGTCCCATACGTTTAAGGGGAGCAGGGGCTGCGGCGATGTCCCCCGCTTCCATTACATGGAATGTGGGGGTCAATACAAAATTAAACAGCCTTTCACCACAGCCTTTTTCCAGTAACTTTTTGTTATGACTGTCTGTTTGTTGGGGACATTTTCACATGGAACCCCCATTCCAATATTATGGTAGATGGAAGCAGGCATTGGGTTCACATTGCCAGAAAAGGTCCATTGTCTGAGTTGTGCCATCTGGTAACGCTGACATCGCTATGGTTCGATTGCATCCATTGTTCTGACCCATGGGCACATTTCCTTTGCCCCTGAAACAGAATGAAGATCGAGTGAGTATCTGCGCTTTTACTGGTTGCTCATGGTGCTGCAAAGTGGTTAGTTTATTCACATATGATGCCCACACTTCTCAACATTTTCCATCTATACTTTTTTAAGAAGTCTTCTTCGTACTCCTCTAGTCCCTCTGCTTTGAATACTGCTTGCCACTTTACCCATTTCTTATTCCAGTATGTTACTTCTTCAATTCACATATGGGGTGGATTGCACATTTGTTGTAGTCTTGCTCCTTTTGTCCTTCTCCCATGCTTCTATCTATCGTTCAAGCCTTAATCAAACTGTGTGTCCCTGGAAATGCCCTTGCAACTTGCAGAGTACTAAATGTGCCAAGCACTGTGATTCTAACTTTGGTATCTGTCAGGGAATGAACAGTCTGGGGGTGCCAACTGCATGTGGGATAATCTTGCACACAAAACATGAATTATTGTACTGAGCTCTGTAAATTGCTTTCATAGTGTTGTACCACACAGTATTCCCTTCTGAATGACACTCATAACCTTGTTTCCTTAACTTTGGTTGGTGGTGCTGGTCCCCGCATCTGCTTCTCGTTGGAGCTCTGTTGCTCTGCTGATGTCTTTTCTGACATCCAAAATGTGGGTCCACGCCTTTTCATTCTCCAATTTTACTCCGGAGGGAGTAGCCTGGATGATTTCATAGAGTCCCACAAACTTGGGCTGGTGCCATTTGCGATTGTGCTGTTGTGTGTAGGCCTTGTTGCCTAGGCATAGCTGGGTTGACTGTGTTGCTTCAGAGTGACTTGAGTTTGTTGGGGTCCGTTGCTGTGGCTTTGAAATTACCTGATGAGACAAAACCTTTGCACATGTTGACATGTATACTTTCAATTCTGGACCAAGAATGTCTGTGCTCATGGGAGCGCCTGTCAGTCACATTGGAGCGACAGACATGTGCATCCACCTACCTGTCACCACCTCATGGAGTGACAAGTGGTGGTCTTTGCTAGGCTGATTGTGTAAACTGAACAGGACTAAGGGCAAGCAATAAAGCCAGCTCTTTTTCAGCATGGCACACATCTTGGTCAGTTCATTTTTTAACAAGCCATTTAATCTTTCAACTATCCCGTTGGCTTGTGGGTGGTACACCATGGAAACCTTGTACTTGATTCTCAGTAATTTTATCTCATTGAAGAATTCATTCGGAAAATGAGGACCGTTGTTGGACCTCAGGATACTGCATATCCCCCATCTTGGAAAGACCTCCCTAACCAGAAATTTGGCTACAGATTTTGCATCAGCATTTACACAAGGACCAGCCTCAATCCAATGGGAAAATGGGCATACAACGATTATCATGAACCTGTATGTACTGCACCTGTATACCATGTCTATAAAGTCAACATGGAGCTCTTTGAAAGGTCCTGATGAGTTGGGCAGTGTTGCTCTTAGGGTCTTCATAGTATAACCTGGGTGAAACATGTGGCACATTGTGCAGTTGGCCACACACCTATCTACGTGCTCTGAGAGGTTTGGTACAAACCAATCCTTGCTGATATCAGCAGCGATGTGCTGTTTAGGTGCATGTGTTGGGTAATGGAGCTGGACCAGGGCAATATTGAACAATTCTAGAGGCATCACTACTTTACCTGTGTGGTTTTGTCTTCACAGCATATCAGTAGGTGACAATGTGCATCCTCTTTCCACCCATAATGCTTTTTCCTCTGCTAGTGCTTTCTCCTGTTGTTGTGCAATCTGTGCCATCAACACTGAACTATATAATTCTGGTAACTGTTCCTGCTGTACTGCTATGACAGGTGTGTAAGTTTCCATTAGAAAGGGCATATAAGCTGCCTATTTGGTGGCTTTGTCCACAGCTGTGTTTCTATGAAAAATTGCGTGTTTCCCCTTAGTGTCCACTGCAGACTTCACAATTGCTACATGAAGAGGACATTTCGATACATCTAGCAATATGGCAAATAGCCCAGCATATTGGACGGGTGATCCATCAGATTCCCTGTATCCTCTTCTTTTCCACCTTGATAATCCTGAATGAACTGTGGATGTTACATAGGCTGAATCTGTGTATATGGTGGCGTCATCATTGGCTGAAACTTCAAGTGCTTCTATAAGTGCGACGAGTTCTGCCGCTTGTGCTGACATGTGTGAGGGTAATCTTTTTTGCACCACTATTTGATATTCCTCTTCCTGATCTTTCGCATATCTCACTACTGCTGCACCTGTATGTTTCTGATCATGCTCCTGATTTATTGTTGATGAACATTCTACATAAAGTACTTCTCCTGTGTTAAGTGCATCCTCATTTACTCTGTTCCTGTCTTCTGGATCTCCATCATACACTGCACAGTCATGTACATGATCTTGCGGCTCTGTGGGTTGTGCTACACATGTTGCTCGGTTTACAATGCAACATCTCATTATCATGAGGACTGATTGGACAATATGATCTACGACTCATATGCTCTCTGTGTTGTGAGGGTGGATTTGCTTCTCTCTAATATGATGAAAACTGCATGTTCAACATATAACGTTATTGGGCAGTTCAGGGAGATTTCTGAACTGCAAATGTGGCGGCTGCTAAAGCCTGTTCACATGGGAAATGCCCCTGCATGACTGGATCCAAGAGCCCACTGTAGTGGGCTAGGGGTTTGTGATTCTGAGATGATTTCTGTGTGAGTACTGCTGCCATCAAATGTACATATTGTGAGAAACCTGAAGGTGTCTCCTTAGCTAGTTCCCGGGGATTTGTCATCCAGGTGGCCAGGACACGGCCATCGGTATTGGATCCAGTTCCTGGGGGTGGACCAGTGAGGGAGGATCACCTGGATGGGGGTTCCTCAGGCAGTGGAACACCGACTGTATCATCCGTCCTTTAACAATTTTCCCCATCCTTTTTCACAGGATGTTCCAAACCACTGTCCCCCCTTTTCCAACACGGCACTTTCACACAACACAAAGGACAACGGACAAACATCAAAGCCATTACCTGACATGTCCCAATACAAGTGTTAGGAAAAGTTAGGCAATTGATCAGAATTACACACACACCTGACGGCCCTTTCCCTTCCCCACAGGGATAAAAGGTGGAGCCAGAGAGCACAGGGCGAGCACGGCAGACAGCACAAAGAGAGCAGGAATCAAGAGGGTGGTGAGGAGAGAAGTGACCTTGCCCTTTTCATCCCAGTCCCGTAGCCTACGTGGAAGAGAGCCTAAGACCACGAACAATAGCACAAGTGTCCTGCAGCAGATGGCAGTGGTACACAGGGCAAACCTATGTCAATAAGCAGGAGCGAGGGAAGCTCCCGCGCCCGAGGTACCAGCCTTGACTCCAGAGACGCAACAGTCAAGCGGTTCATCACAGCCGGTGAGTCGAGGGGAGAATCGATAAGAACCCAGGCTGTGTTGAATGAGAAGCGCAAAGTGACAAGTTTGAACCAAGTTTAACGAACGTGGAATGAACTGTAAAAAGGCAGAAGGGGGGAGACCAGCTGCAAAGGGAAACCGGCATTACGTGGGTGCTAATTCAAGAGACTCTAGGCGAGCTCCATATAAGATAAACTACAAGTACCAGAAGGCTGTAGGAGGGCCAGCGAAATAGGTAACGGTGGTCATTCAGTGGGCCGAGCAAAATCCCAGTACAATCAAAAGACTTCGATCTACAAGCACTTTGAAAGCAAGGGTCGTGAATCCTGCATTGAGAGAAAGGAAGGGAAGTGAATCCTGCATTGAGAGAAAGGAAGGGAAGTGAATCCTGTATCGAGAGAAAGCAAGGGAAGTGAATCCCATAAAACTTGAGAGTAAAGTGAATAGTATGTCAAGAAGGGTGAACCCATCACCCAGTGAATATTGAAACAAACTTTAATTTATTAAAGGAACTTTTGTTTTTGTTAGCTGAACATGACAGGCCCTCGCAGGCAAGAGACTGTCAGGGGAGAAGAGACTGAGCCATCGATGGTCCTGCCAGCTGCCATTTGACCTGTTGTCTCATGCTGGAGAAGCCTGAGACTGTACTGTGTTCCAAGCACCCATCTTACCCCGTGGTCAAAACATGGGGAAGGGAGACCCAGGGTACTGCATCCTGAAATATTATTTTGAGAACACTTCTTTCTTTTCTTAAGAAATATCCCACACCCCTTTTTGTACTAGTTGTGAGGTTGGCAATAGGTTTCTTGGTCTAGGCCCTTCTTATTTTGACATGACGCCACTAGGACTGCCTTATTTTTCATAAATGGTCGGCGCTTGCTCCCATCTTAGATTTAGGTTTAAAATAGGCGTTTTTACACCCTGCATACAGAATATATTGTTCAATAAACACCCTTGAACTGTGATCACTTGTGTCTGTCATACTTGTTGTCACCATGAGTTCCTCACAATATGCATGTGAAAACAAATAGAACTGTTTGTTGTAATCTGGTGTTGCTTATATTGGGGCATTGGTACATTGGAACACTCTCTCAAGTAACATGAAAAATGAAGAATCTTTCCATTGCTTCAAAAAGCTACTTAAAACTTGGTTATTCAATAAATACTAAACCCTCAACAGACTAGCACTCATAGAAATTCCCTCCCCTCTCCGCCCCCTTTGAACCACCTTTCAACCACAGGCCCAATGTTTTGTAGTACCTAATAATGTCAACTGTTAATTTGAATTGTATATTGTCTCTGCATAACTTCTCAATAATATGTATTAAGATGTCTATAACAACGCTGTGTTACCTCAGGGTCTGGGCGTATTATAAATTTAAAAATGTAATTAATAAATTGGTGATGAACATCTGTAGTTCATCGAAGCACTCTGTCATCTTGTTTGTCCATTGAAGGGACTTTTTTTGGGCATATTTGAGTGTTTGCAGTAAGGGCCTGACACATGTGGAGTAATCAAAAATCCATGTCCTGCAATTGTTGCAGAGCCATAAGAATTGCTGTATTTCTTTCACTGTTTTGGCTTGTGGTGTGTTGCTGACGTCTGCCACTTTGTCTGGGGGCACTCTTCCCCCTGCTGCTGAGAGTATCTGCCCTAGGTGCACTACTTCCTTTTGGTAGTATTGCAATTTCTCTTTGTCTACTTATATCATTTGTCTGCAAGGAGTTGCAGGAGCTTGATAGTGTCTTCTCTGCACTGTTCTTCTGTGGTGCTACATACTAGCAGGTCATCTACATATTGTAGTACTGTGCTTGGCTTTCGTATGTTTCCTAGGTCATCTGGAGGACCCTGTTGAAGACACTAGGGGACCCACAGTACCCCTTTCGTAAACAAGTGTGCTGGTACCTCTGGCCACGGTAGGAAAATGCTATAAGGTACTGGGAATCTGGGTGTAGGGGCACAGAGAAAAATGCATTTTTTTAGGTCAATTCATTTGAAACATGTGGCATCTGCGGGAATGTTGCAGAGTATTGAAGCCAGGTTGAGCACTAGTGGATACTCTGCTTCCACTATATTGTTAAGAGGCCTGAGATCTTGCACGAATCTCCAGGATAAGTATTTTGCTTTTTTTACTGGGTATATCACTGTGTTGCACAGTGATGTGGATGGTACTATGATGCCCTGCTCAATCAGTGATGTAATGGTGTCATACATTCCTTCATCTGCTTCTATGCACAGTGGATATTGTTTCACTCGTGGAAGTAAGGCTCCTGGTTTTAGTTTGATTCTTACTGCTCCTATGCTGTTCAGTAACCCTACGTCATCGCGGGTGTCTGTTTACAATCAGCTAGGCACTGTGGCCAAGTTCTCATCTAGTTGTGTGGGTGGTGCTGTTGCCACTAATACTGCCTGTGGTGTGTGACAAATCCTGCAGAGCCATCACATAATCCCAGCCTAAAGTCTCCTCCTATGTAGCCAGCAAAAGGCAGTCACTATCTGATCCTAACCCTGGGGGTGATATTAGGAAGGAGGATCACTTGGGAGGAGAAGGCAATCAAGGGAATGTGGTGTCTCCTTCAGGGGCAATGCAGTGTTCATCATCTTCTGAGGATGAGGTTTGCCTAGTGCATGAATATTTAATGGCATGTTGTCACAGTAGGGCTTCCCCTCCCAGACTTACCCAAGGTGCCAAATATGAAAGCCCTTATTGTAAACATGAACATGAGGTATATAAGACTCAGGGAGTTAATACTACTACTCCTAGCAGCTATGACTCTACATTGTGTTTGGACTATAGATCTAGGAGAGAACCACTAGTTCCTTCGAAATCCTCCCTTAAATATATATCCTTTAAATCACTCAAACAGAATGGAATGGACAATGTAAAAAGCAAATTAGAACATTGTGGAATTCAAGTTCCATAATGATGTTAGTACTGAGACGAGCAAGAGGGATCCAGAGTTGCTACACCCTAGTGAGCGGTCTAGTTGTTATAATGACCCACACCTGAGCGGGACCTTTAAAACATGCAAAGGCCCTTTAGGTGCAAGTTGGAGGAAGCAGAAGGCAGAGTCGCTGATGTACTGACAGAGAGATGCTGTGCACAGAAAGGTTGGGGTTCCTGGAAGATGCAGAGGATGCGCTGCGGGAAGCAGTATTTAGGCCAGCTGTCCCAAGGGAGAGAGAAGCTCTCTGTGTCCTGCATCTCGCCCCGGTGTGCGGTTTTTACTGCAACGCGTGTGGAGCAGGGAAAGCTGCATTTGCAGACAGTGTAAACAGCGATAGGTTGACTGGAGCTGTAAAACACCAGAGAAGTCCCAACAAAAAAAGAAGCAGAGGCGGCAAGTCAGAAGGAGACTCCATGAAATACCAATGAGTTGGCCTGACACAGGTGGCCCCAGGGCGCTCCGAAGTAGACTGCAATGTAAGAATGCACCTTTTGAATACCAAACCTTTAAATTAAAGGGAACTGGGTGCAAATCTCGAGTTAAGAGCGGTCGAATAGGAGAATATTGTAACCTGCATGGCCAAAGCCAAAAGGGAGCAATAATCAAGCAAAGTGAATGCAACCTCCCAAAAGGGAGCGGTTGAATAGGTGAATATTGTAACCCGTACTTTCAACGCCAAAGAGATGCAATAATAAAACAAAGGGGATGCAACTTTCCTAAAGATAGAGATACAACAAGGAAACAGTATAACCTACATTCCCAAAGCCAAAGAAAGTTGAGAGTAGTATCAAGTCAATTTAAATGTAGCAGTCCGGGAACAAGATACCCTGTGGGAGAAAGTTGTAAACTACATTGCCAGCAGCCAATTGGTTGTTTAGAAAGAAACGAGAGACTGCAAGAGAAAAGCTCTCTTTGTAGAAAGGATCAACGGCGGGAGAACTGTGACCTGCCTTGCCTATGGCAGACAGATCAATGTGAGAATCATAGTCATTTTGAACAGTTTAATTGTGGAAGTAGTTGTAAGTCAAATGTGTTGCAATTCAAAAGACTTACTCAAGTAGCTGTTGTTGTTTTATCCTTCCCCATTGAGGAGTTAAGTGTCGAAAGTTTGGAACAGGCCTCCCCACAGAGTACAAGTTGTAGTAGTAGGAGTTTTATCCTGGGAGGTAAGTACACCCAGAAAGGGATAAGTAGCGGTTATTCCGGGCAGATGAGTGGACCAGGAAGAAGAAGATTTGAAAGTACTGAAATTGTCGTAGAAGGTTGTGGTGGAAAGGAAGTGGCAATTCCACTACTGTGTTCTGAGGAACTGTTGTATAACCATCGCGACTAAAAGTATAACTTTCTCAATGCATCATCCTGGCTAAAGTATTGCTTATGAAAAAGAAATGCAATGTGATAAAAAGTAATTGGCCTTCAAAGGAAAAAACATTTACAGTGACTTCTGGTTTGATGTATGAAGAGAGGGTCTTTTTGGTTTGACAAGCAAAAGGTGGTGGAATCTATAAGAATTGTCTTACAACTGAGAAACCCTCGTGGAACTGAGTTAGCCACTTTGTCAAGTGAAGGACATATTGGAACTGTGTATTCAATCTGGAGTGAAAGGTGGCTTGGGAAAATAACTTTTTGGAAATTGAACTTTGGTTTGAAACATCCAAATGGATCCAGGGGAAGAGTATCCAACCCTGGTCACAAGGATTCCTGTCTATAACTTTTGTGTTTGAATGTATATATTATTTTGTGAAGTTTTAACCACCAAATAATTCCTGTATGATTTTGTTGTATGTATTACTATGAGGGACATATACTTTTGGACATTAGGCAATTTCCTTTAGCCTTAGTTTGTTAGGTAGGGAAATCCTTGTTAGGCTACGGAAAGATAGGCAAATATCTCACCCTTCATCATTTAATAAAATGGTGACTTGTGAGAAAACTTTACATATTTTTCCATCACGCATTTGTGACCCCTCACAGGTACCTCTCTGTGTTGTATTACCAGGTGGCCTGGGATGCAGATTTCAAACAATATTTCCCCTTCAGATTCTGTGTTTACGAATAAGTGTTTGTCAGTGATTTCTCACAGCAGTAGTGTGGCAGCTAGGCACAAAACTGTGTGCCATTCTATCCCTTTGTCGTATGTGCCTGTGAGAATGATGACATCCTTTCTGGTGATCACTGCATTGATTTGTAAAATGAACTTTGTACCTGGTGCTCTTTCCTATGGAACTGCTGGTCTAAATAGAAATTCTTCTGGCAAGTGAAATATCACGTTTTGAACTCCGGGGATCGTCACTGCATACATGAACATTTGCTAATGCAAGGGTAGTGCTTGAATTGCATTGGTGCTGCATAATGCTTGAATTACAGTGGCTACTCTAGTGTAATGCATACCTGGAGTGGAGTATACTATTCCGTTATCTCTGAATTAGATTGCCATGTTTAGTTTTCGGAGTAGATCCCTACCTAGTAAATTTACTGGTGTCTCTGTGCTGTACAGTAATGGTGCTAGCATCCCTTGCATCCCTATGGTAAGGGATACATCTTCTGTGAAAGGAACCTTTGTTATAGCCCCAGAGAATCCCTATATGTCCATGTATCTGTTGGTCAATGGGAACGTTCCCGCCTATAAAGGACATTGTAGCTTCTGCATCCACCATGAAGTTAAACATTCCGTCTCCTATCTTCACTTCCACTTTAGGTTCCTTTTCTGGGTCTGGGGTGATAGATAAGACTAGACATGGGGCTTGCTGTGGGCTGTCCTATTGTGAATATGATGGCAATTATTGACTAGAGCTGGGGCTAATTTCTATAGAGGCTGTAGCTATGAAAAGTTGAGCAATGCTATTTCTAAAATCTAAGTATGCAGACTACGGGCATCTACAGCACTCTTTGGGTAACTTGATGACAGCTGAACAAATTAATAAGTACATGGGCAAAATGAGTGCTTTGTTTAAAGAGATTGGGTGGTCCCCAAATCGGGAAGAGAACTATTATGAAAACAAAATAAATTCTGAAAAGAGATTGGAATTATGGGACTGGGGACGTAATTTCACCCATTTAGAAACCCTAAAAACATATGGGTTTGTATCCAACTTAAGTTATACATATAAACAACCACAGCACTATCTAAGACTATGCCCATCTAATAAACTGCAAAGATTTATATAGATGTTGCAGTTAAATCAGTTACCAACATTATCAACCATTGGGCTGGTCATGAAGTTACCCCAAAGTGATAGATTTTGTAGACTGTGTATGAACCCTGAGGTCTTAGACATGTGTTAATGGAGTGTAGAGTAATGGGCAAGGAATATGTCTGTTTATTGGGTGACTTGGTTCACGACTTGAATTTTATTAAAGACATAGGGCCTCATTACACGGATTGCAGTAAGGGATTAACCATACCGGTAAGGGAATACTGGTACCGTTAAATCTCCATGCAAATTACGACCCGGATAACTGCTATTAGCGGCACTGCTAAGAACGGTGCCACTAATAGCGGCTAGTCCGCCTGCACGGGACCCTTCAACCCGTAAATAGCAGCATGGCGGTAATAGCACACCATCACAAGCCATGCGGACATGCCAATAGCGGCATGGAGTAGCCCCAAAAAGGCCATACCGACATGGCGCAAATACCGGCATCGCGAACCACCCGTTAAGATAATGAGCCGTGTTCCCACCTGCCACAGGTGGACACAATCAGCACAGGTGGAGGCAATGGAAGCTGGGGCAGCACAAAAGGAGCACACCACACCCCTTCCCAGACCCCTTCCCACACCAAGATGGTTCCAATACTACCAGCATTACATGGTCTGGAGGACACGATTGCATTGCAGCACCAACAATAACAGAACAGGCAGCACAGAGGAGACGCAGGAGGAGGAGGAGGGCGAGACAGGCCCAGCAAGCCCCACCAGGGCACCTAGTAATACCACAGAGGCAGCCACCATACCCCAGGATTCGAGCCACTCCAGTCAACCTAACCCCTGAGCAGATATACACCCTGTACCGTCTGGACCGGGATACCATCACCACCATCGTGGACATGATACATGATGACATTGTGAGCCTCACAGACATCCGTATTGCCATCCCCCCTCTACTGAAGATGGTAACTGTGCTCCACTTCCTGGCCACAGGCACCTACCAGCATACAGTAGGGCAGATGCATGGCATCTCACAACCAGTATTCTCACGTACGCTGACCCAGGTGCTCGATGCCCACCTGAAGCACACAAGTGAACACATATCCCTGCCACGGACTGCCCAGGAGATCTCCAACACCAAAGTTGGCTTCTATTCACTGGCAGGCATCCCAAGTTGCATTGGGGCCATCGACTGTACCCATGTGCAATTGGTGGTCTCACATCACAATGAAGCAGTCTACCGAAACAGAAAACAATTCCTCTCCATCAATGTCCAAATGGTATGTGACTCAAACAAGATAATCACACATTGTTGTGCCCGATACCCCGGATAAGCCCATGATTCAGTGGTCCTGCGGAAATCAACAATACCACGCTACATGGAGCGACATGCCGGACAACGTTCGTGGCTACTTCGTGAGTAGCAGGGCAAGCACATGGCAGTGTGATCTGGGGTGTGATTGGGGGGGAGAGATGCATACTCCAACTGGATGTGATTGGGGGGGGAGAGATGCATACTCCAACTGGGTGTGGACTGTCGTCCGTAGAACAAATGGACATACAGATGTACGCCAATGTCCACCAAGGCAGGCCACAATGGACCGGAAACAAAATGACATGCAATTTTGAAGCTGCACAACATTGAAAACAATCTGAGATGGCAAACATGAACCATCTATCCACATGCACATTGCACATCATACCATACCCCATATGACACAAATCAGCAACATGGCGCCAATATGCCAAATGAAAATGTGCGCTGACCAACATCACTACAGCTAAGCGCCCTTGAGTGCATGCAAAGGGATCACCTGTAGCCATTGTACTGAACCACACCCGTAGACCACTACTGAAGTGAGGCTTCACAGCATGGCGACATCAATTTCAGAATGGCAGTACAATAGCAGTGTGGTACCAAATTTGCCTGGGCCCAGGAACACCTAAGACCTGTCCTCACCCAGGACATGGAAATAACTGCGGAGGCATGCATGGTGCATGTCCACTTGCAGGGACTAGCTCACCCTCACACATTGCAGTTACACAGATCGTCTCCATGCATGCTGGGATCCGTGGATGCCAATCACAATGCAAAGTTGATTTGTGTGATATGTACAGGTTGCACTTGATGTGAACAGTAACAAGTCCCCATTGCTCCACCCATGCAGGTGATGCCGGCTGTCCCCTGAAGAGGTGGCTCCTTACCCCTGTACGGAACCCACAGAACAGGCACGAAGAGGAATACAATCGTGCACATACCAGTACCCGCGTCGTAATTGAGCAGACAATTGGCCTTTGAAGACACGGTTCCGGTGCCTCAGCAGGTCGGGTGGAGCTCTCCTGTACGGCCATGAGAAGGTGGCCAGGATCACCATGGCATGTGTCATACTGCACAATATGTGTATCAGACGGAATGTGCCAATGCCCCCTGATGTTGAAATACTACCACCTGATGAGGATGATGATGGGGATGAGGAGGGAGGAGACGGGGCTGCAGGTCATGCAAGAGGCGATGCCCAGGAGGGACGCGATGTGCGTCAGCATCTGATCAACCAAATATTCTGAATCACATGGTTCAACTCTGTAGGATAGGTGTGGGTATTTGTGCACTGGGTTTTGTGGTGAAGCGCACAATGGGCCCTGTCCCCCAATTAAGCTCACATACACAATGATGGAGTCCAAGCCTGTGTTTTAACTTGTCACTAGTGTGTTTAATATGTTTTGAGAAGAAGAAGTGCACGGCCCCAACTATGCAACCACCCTTTCTCCCCTCCCCCCACAACACTCCCAAAACAACCTTTCCCACCTCCCCCCACAACACTCCCAAATCACCCTTTCCCCCACCCCCCACAACACTCCCAAAACACCCTTTCCCCCTCCCCCCACAACACTCCCAAAACACTCTCCCCCCCACTTCACCGCCATGTGTGGCTGGTACAACGTTGCTGTCTTGCTGTACATGTACCAGCTACATTGGGCTGGCCCTACTTCCCATCCCCACCACCACCATTAGGGGGTTGGGAGGGTGTGCGCCTCATGGTGCGCAAGGAGCGGTGCAGGGGGCTCGTATGCCTTGAGCTGGCAGAGGAGGATGTGCCTGGTTGTTCTTGTGGTGGGAGGGGTACTGTCTGTCCATAGTGTCCGCTATGCGGGTGAGGTCAGCCTCAGTTGTGCCATCTCCTTACAGAGCCTGTTGGTGCAGGCTTCCATGTCCTGTCTCGTCTCCCTTGCATTCTCCCTGTACTCCTCCCTCAGACGGGCTGACTCATCAACATGCTGGCCAACCAGCGCTGTGATCTCCTCCTGCCGCTGTCTGATGGTGGCCAGGTCATGGCCACTGTGTCCTGCTCGTGGGGTGGGTGCGGCACCTTGATCTATGGGTAGGCCATCGGGTGAGGGCACCTGTGGGCTCCAGCACCCTGCCATGGTTTCATCGCCAGACTGGGCATGGCTGCTGGATAGTGATGGTGGCCGTGGGCTTGCTTCTCTGGATTGGGGGGGCTGGGGGTGTGCTCTTGCATGCCCAGGTCACAGGTGTCCTCCACATCGGACAGTGGTGCGGTGGCTGCTGCCTTGCCAATTGAACTGTTGGCAGCAGACAGTGTGCCCTCCGTGGGAGGTTCCTGTGTTGGGGGGATCACTGCAGTGGGTGCAGTGATTGTTGCTGCCGTAGCTTCACGTCTTGATGACGTGGGTGGCTTGCTGTGTTTGCCCCTCTGCAGGAGCGCACTCCTCCCTGTGCCCCTTGATGTGCTGGCGGTGTTCCCTGGCTCCTTTGCTCTGGCTTGTTTCTTGGCAGGGGGAGCCTGTGTTGCAGTGTCCTGCTCATTGCTGTCGGTCTGTGAGCCTGTGGTGGACAAAAAGGGGGATGGCATTGGTGATGGGTCAACCTGCTTCATGCAGATGTTGTTCATCATGCTGTTCTATGCCTTGCGACTTCATCAGTGAGCATTCAGGTCATGGGACTGTCAGGTGGGTCATTCATGCATGGGTCTGGGTGGCACGTGTCTGTGGTGATGCGTGCATGTGTGTGTGTTGGGGTGTGTCACTCACATGGGCAGGGTTGTGTGCATGTATGTTTGTGGCCGCATCCATGAGCTGATTCAGGGCTCAGATTTGGGGGGTACTTCACCTTTCACAGTGCATTGTTTTATGTGGACACTCACCTCCATCTGATGTTGTGGGCGCACCACACTCCATGTCGCCGATTCCCTCTATGGATTGGATTCAACACCAATAGTGCTCGCGCAGGTCTCCTCCCACTCCCTATGTTTGATGGGTGAATCTTCACCACCTCCTGTGGCCATGGCCAAGTTACGATTGGCAGCCAGTATGCTGCGGACATGGAGGCGGAGATCGTCCCAACGCTTCCTGCAGTCTTTCACGGTGCTGGTGGTGGTGCCCACCGCACTGACTTTCTGGGCCACCTCTGCCCAGATGGCCTTTTTTTATCAGGGTCTCACGCCGCATGTCAATCGCGAAGACAACATTTGCGTTTGCAACAAGCGTCTCCGTGAGCATAATGAGCTCCTCATTAGTGAATTTCTCCTTCCGCTGCCGATCCGCTCCTTTTTTAATTGCCTTGGGCATTGTCAGGGGATCCTGGATGGTTTGATATGGCACTGGTGTGGATGCAGGTCCTGGGGGCAGAGGATGGCAATGGATTGTGTCTTTAAAGATGGCCACCGTGCTCTTTCCCGTTCCTGTGCGTTGGTGCTATTTCCGTTTCCGCAATTTTACAGTGACCGCTAATAGCGGTCACCGCTATTTGCGTGATGCTGGAGGTTGGAAGTGCTATCATTGCTTTCATCGGTGCCGCTAAGGGTCTTTACGGGGACTTTAGCGGCATGGCGGTAGGGTCATTACTGGCATGGCGCTATGCTCGTGTCCGGGTACTCGTAATGGCACGCAATTAGTGTCCTCTTGCCAAGGCAAACACGTTAATAGCGCCATGCCGGTAAGGGCAGTATCTTACCACATTCCGTGTAATGAGGCCAATAATGTTTTCGTCACGGTGCTTAAACTCCTCTAGTTTATCCTTGAAGATGGGGGTATATTGGACTTGAATGATGCTTGAACGAAAACTTGATGAAAAAGGTGATGTGAATGAGTTCAAATGTAGGTTTAATGCATTGTTTTAAATTGTATGATTGAATAATGATACAATATATTGTAATCCTATGAATTTGAGGAGAACATTACTATGAATTGAACTGTACATATGGGTATGGTTATTATTGTTAATATTAATATTATGTTATGTATTGATATGTGTTATTTTGTAATGAAAAATATATATATGTACAATTATTTTATGTCTTTGTTTAAATATATGTGTAAAGTTTGTATTAACTAAAACACATACATAAATAAATATTTGTGAATACATGTTTGACCCTGGAAGCCGGAATGTGTTATCACCGATGACACTTGCTCCTGTGTAGTGTGTGGCTGTCCCTCTCGACAGTGCATTCTGCTCCCAGGGCACTGTAACTGCTTGAGATGGTCCCTGCTGTGTGGTGTTCTGGACAATATTTGGGGTTGGATACTGTATGGGCCATCCCTGTGTGCAAGCCCCCATTTGCTGTGGGTCTGGATGTTGTGGCTGCACTGATCCTGGGGTGTATCCCCCATAGGCTGGTACCCTATATGATGAATCATAGACTGGGTACTAATTTGGGGGCGCACCTGGATGATATTGCATTGGTTGCCTGTTTCTACAATCTCACGCTACATGATCTACTTTATCACATGTCCAACATACCACTCCAAGCTTTGGTCTCACACTTCCAAAACCTCCTCCTCACTCTCTTTGAGAGTTACTTCGTGCTCCTTGTATCCCTCCGATGTTTATTCTATCATTTTCCATATTACCTGTCCTTCCTTCCTGAGGCTCCTGGTTCTGTCCCCCATCAGTGGCATTTGTGACCATTGCATCTTCCATACTCACTTTTTCTATCTTTTTTCTGAACTCATTTTGGTTCGACTCGCTGCACCTGCTCTTCCTTCTCTCTCTCTTTCTCGTGCTTGCTGTTACAATAATGTACTATGTGCGCTTGGATTTGTCACCATGTTTTAGCCTCAGTGCCAACTCTTTTGTCTAGCTCCGTTTGCACGCACCTCTGTTGGAAGACCCCTGGGCCATACATGATAGATTATTGGTATGGTGTTAGTCCATGCTTTGCCGGTCTCCTCCCTCCACAGTTCCTGAATCGAATGAATGCATAATGCTGGGTCTTCATCAGCTTGCATTGTGCGTGCCATGATTGATCTTATGTTAGGTTTGCCTGGGTATGCCCTCCTCACAGTGTCCCACACATGGGCTCTTCAGTCGTTAAATGGAGCCCCATCATGTGCGTCATTCTCTAATTGGACTTCAGGGTGCCCTGCTTTCTCCCAAATGGTGTTCATCTGTTTCCCTTATATGCTGGAGAGGGAGCTTTTCATGTCCCCCACTGCTAATGTGACACCCGCTGTTTGCTTTTCAAGTGCATATATCCACTTGCCCACTCCTGATATAAGAGTGGGAAGCATCTTTATGAAATAGTTTTTGTCCATATGTGGCCAGGGCACATATTGTGATCTCCCCATCCCCTTCTGTATTCATGGAAATCGGTTCTCTTTCTTCCCCTTGTTGTACATTCTAGCACGTTTCTTCCCTCTTGCTACTGATATTGTTGCAGGGCAGGGCCTATGTCACTCCCCTGCTCTCCCCTTGTTCTCGCTCTGTTGTCAGTCGTCCTCCTGATCCTCATGACTTTCTGTTGCTGCTGAACCATAGTTGAAAGTTTGTCTAGTCTGTTCTCTGTGCACCAAGCTTCCCTCACTTCTCCCTTCAGACTGTATGTCATCATGCTTCTCTCTTTTCACATCCTTAAATCACTGCTCTGTACATCTTTAACAATGTGTTCCGTGCTGTCCATGTGTCAGTATTAACTACAGGACATGGTCTCTCTCATTCCCTTCACTTCGTCACTCTCTGTAGTTCTTCCACTCTCTTCTGGATTGCTGCCTCTATATCCCTATGCACTTTGTTTTTGAGCTTCATTATGATAGGATCTCTGTTTTTAGTATTCCCAGTGTTTCCCTGTGATATCGAGGATCCTGGTACTGTTCAGGGCTTATACCAGTGATTTGTGTATCCTGCGACAGGTTTGACTGGATAGGTTCCAGCCAAGGGCCGATATATCAGCTGCGCAGGCGCTGAAATCAGTGCAGACTTTGTGTTCTCTTGACCTAGGGGCGGGGCTGACGACTGTGCAGACGTCACAGCCTGTGTCGTGCTTGTGCTGTCTCTGGATAATGGAGAGGTGGAGGCTACAACCAGTGTTTTCCGTTTGGCTTCATCCCCTCACTCTGAATCCCCTTCTACCTCATTGTAGAACTTCCAGAACTTTAATGTATTCTGCCTCCTTTTCAGCTTTTTGCCTTTGTAAGTAGATAACAAGTGCGTAAACATATGCTCATTGATAAAAGTAGTAGTTGGGCACTAGAGTTCCAAATCCACTTGCGCAGCACTCTGAAATTATATATTGTTTGTTTGGTATGAGATTGCGTGCTACGAGATCACGGGTTGTGGAGGTGTTGCTGTAACGCTCACCTGGCTCCCACAGGGGCGTCGATCTGAACTGGACAGCTGCGGTCTTCACCAATGTGACGCGTAGTGCCGAGATGACAGACTGGCCCACCTAGCTTTCTTTGCTTGGCCTGTAGGAATATTCTTCTGCAAATGGAGAAAGGGAATTAACCACCCCTGGAGTTGAGCGTTAACCCTCCCCCACTCCCGCTGTTCTCTGATCACCTTTGATGTCCCCTCTTATAGTCTCACCTGATGGTTTGGAAAGATGAGCTCTCCATCCTGCATTGAGTGCAGGGTCGCGTTGATAAACCAGTTGCTTCACTGGCTCGAAGGAATTGGTAAGTTCCAGAACAATATTGACTCTGAGTTTCCCGGCAAGACGCCGTAAGTATGCAGTTCGTAAGAGTTCAAATGTCTGACTTTCACTCTTGTCCGATTCCTTGCAGGTTGCAGCTTGACCCTAGCGAAGAGTTCCTCGTAATATTCAGGTAAGGATTTGTATTATCCAACACAGTTCGATAAAATAATGTCAATATGTAACCTGTTGCGTTCTCCTTTATTCAGATGCTGAGAGAAAATATGAAGTCTCAGGGAATAATGACTCTGGTGGTAAAATCAGGTAAGTCTATTGTGGTGAGGAGGTTTCCCCTTGTTTGTCCCTTTGTTTCACCTTGCTGTTCCTTTGTTTCCCCTTAGGGGCCGGGTTTCGGCGAGGATGCAGTGGAAGCTGCGCCGACCCGTGAAGAGGAATAGTACCCCCGGTGGTAAAATCAGGTAAGTCTATGGGGGGTAACTAATATTGCCTCTGTGTATTCCCTTGGCTCACCTTGCTGTTCTTGTCTTCCCCTTAGGTGCCGGAGTGCGGCGGGAGCATGCAGAAGGATGCGCTGGAATGTGAAGATGCTGCGAAGGCCAGTGAGTTCAGCGCAGCGCTGCTGCAGGCGAGGCGATGCACATTAAATAACTTCTTTCTTCCAGCTCGAAGGCGCGATGGATCGGGAATTCAGGTAAGGATCAAAGGTATTGCTCTTGTTCTAACCTTTTCTCCTTCTTTCTCCCTTTTTCTAGGAGCTCCAGACTTGAGGCGGGCATGGCAGAAGACTGGATGCAGACTTGCAGGCACGGTGAGCGTTACGCTGCTGGATGCAGAATAACGCGAAGCTTGTGCTGCTCTTCGGACGTGGTTTAAATAGCCTCCAAAGTAGTCCCAGGTAAGTATTCCTCCCCAGCCCCACCCGAGTAAAAAAATAGTCCCTAGGTAAAGTAGTCACTTCCAAGCCTCTTTTGGCTTGGAGCTCTTGTAGCATGGTCTGCATCAGGTGAGTTTGCAGCATGGTCTGCATCAGGTAAGTTTTAATCTATGAGCCTGGCGCCTATGGCGCCAGGACTGACTCTCTATATGAGCCTGGCGCCATAGGCGCCAGGACTGCACCCAAATAGCCCCTAGCAGGGGTTGTTGGGCTTGCTTAGAATAACTTGATGCCTGCTTCCAGGGTTGCTGGACTTGGTCTGGGTCCCCGGGGGTAGGCATAATGACAGCACTCCCCCCCAAGGCCCCTCCTAAAGTCATTCTTCCCTGTGGTTTCGGTTTGTTTGGAAAATTCTGGTGGAATTTTTTCACCAGTCGGGGTGCATGAACGTGGTCACTAGGTTCCCATGATCTTTCCTGTGGTCCGTAACCTTTCCAGTCGATTAAATAAAAAAGTTCTGACTTTATCAGCTTGGAGTCCAGGATGTTCTTAACTTCAAATTCGGGTTCCCCGTATAGAAGGATGGGGTCTGGTGGCTTGGTCAGTCTTGTCCCAGGTTGCACTGGCTTCAAAAGTGACACATGAAAGAGGGGGTGAATTCGCATATTAGCAGGTAAGTCCAACTTGACAGCCACTGGGTTGATAATGGCCTTAATAGAGTAAGGTCCCAAATATCTGGGGTTAAAGGTCCGTGTTCCCTTTAGAGGTATATGTTTTGTGGCTAACCATACTTGGTCCCCTATCTGGTATTGTGGAGTATCACTTCTATGCCGATCAGCATCTTTCTTGTATTTTTCTTTCGCCTTTTTTAAATGTTCCGTTGCTTTAAAGGCTTGTGTAATCGTAGCGTGCAGATGGTCCACTGCGGGCATTTCTAAGTGTTGGGGTGAGTCAAGGTCTGACGTTCGAGGATGGTGCCCATATAAGGTATAAAAGGGGCTTTGTCCAGTTCCAGAATTTACTGAATTATTGTATGCATATTCGGCGATCCAAAGAATGTCTTTCCAATTACTCTCAGTCTGATGTAACATACAACGCAGGTATTGCTCGGGAGTCTGGTTGGTCCTCTCCGTTTGACCATCGGTTTGGGGGTGGTGACTGGTCGATAACCTCACATCGATCTGCGCCAATTGACAACATTTTTTGCAAAAAATGTGAAATGAATTGACTGCCCCGGTCAGAGACCAATATGGACGAAAATCCGTATATGCGAACAATGTTTTCGAGGAACTCTTTGGCCAGGATTGAAGCTGAAGGTAATCCCTTTAAAGGAATAAAGTGGGCCATCTTGGAAAAAAGATCCACAATAACTAGAATGGTGTTAAATCCATTGCATGGGGGTAGATCAGTAACAAAGTCTAACGATAAGGTGTGCCATGGTGTAGGCGGAATGTCTAAAGGTTCTAAGAGACCAGCTGTTTTTTTCTTTTGATTTTTGTTTTGGGCGCAAATGCCACAAGACATCACAAATGATTTAATATCCTTTCGCCAGGTCGGCCACCAGAATTGTCTCTTAATCTTAGCTTCAGTTTTTGCAATACCTGGGTGCCCCTCCATTAGGGTATCGTGATAACGGGAAATTACTAGCTCTTGTAGTTCCTTATAAGGCAGAAATAGCCGCCCTTGGTATTAAGGCAGGTCATTGGTGACAGTATTCCGGGCCTTTCTTTACCCAGTCCTGCAGCGCTGTAGGATCAAAGAGTTGTTGGATCTTTACCTGAATGTCCTCTAGTGTCTGTAGAGTTGTCATGCCAAGAATCCTTTGTTCGGAAATTATAGGTACTGGTTCTGGGTTCACTTCTGCCACTCCCATCCCTATTTGGGATAAAGCGTCTGCTTTACCATTCTTACAACCTGGTCGATAGGTTATCACGAAATCGAACTCAGCAAAGAACAATGCCCATCGGAGTTGGCGTGATGATTGGGCCTTGGCTGTCTTTAAATACTGTAAGTTCCGGTGATCGGTGATCACAGTAATGGTATGCCTGGCACCGAGAAGATAGTGCCGCCAAGCCTTGAAGGCGGATTTAATGGCTAATAACTCCTTGTCGGTAACTGCATAGTTTAACTCGGGTGCCGAGAACCTTCTGGACCAAAATGCTACTGGGTGAAACTGGCCAGTTTCAGGGCCCTTTTGAGACAGGACAGCTCCCATGGCTAGACTGGACGCATCAGTTTCCACTATGTATGGAAGTTCAGGGCTCGGGTGCTTTAATACAGGTGCAGACGTGAATTTCGCTTTCAGCTCTTGGAAGGCATTTTCAGCTTCTTCAGTCCACATAAAGCGTTTATTTTTTCGCAAGAGTGTTGTGATGGGATGTACAATATGTGAAAAATCTGGGATAAATCTGCGGTAGAAATTGGCAAAGCCAAGCATGCTTTGTACTCCTTTAACTGAACTTGGTGATGGCCACTTAAGAATTGCGTCCACCTTTCGTGAGTCCATTCGGACTCCTCTTTGGGTCAGGATAAACCCAAGGAATTCAACTTCTGTGGCATGAAAAACGCATTTTTCCAGTATTGCATATAGTTTGTGCTGGCGCAATTTCTCAAGGACTGCTCGGACATGCTTCACATGGTCAGATTCTGAAGAGGAGTATACTAGAATATCCTCGATATATATGACAACACAAACGTCAATGAGTTCACGAAGGACATCGTTCATGAAGTATTGGAAGGCTGCTGGTGCATTGCACAACCCGAAAGGCATCACCTTGTATTCAAATAACCCATACTTAGTGCCAAAAGCAGTCTTCCATTCATCGCCCTACCAGATGGTATGCCCCCCGGAGATCTAGCTTAGTGTATATGCAAGCGTCCTTCACTTGGTCTAGTAGTTCAGGGATAAGAGGCAATGGGTATCGGTTCTTAACAGTTATCTGGTTCAATGCGCGGTAGTCTATGCACGTTCTGAGGTCACCTTCCTTTTTGGGCACGAAGGACAAAGCTGAAGATGCAGGGGACTTGGATGGGCGAATTAAGCCATTAGCAGGGTACTGGTCTAAGTATTGTAGTAGGTGAAGGTTCTCAGGTTCCGTAATGGCATAGATCCTGCTACAAGGGGGTTGTGCACCGGTTATGAGATCGATTTGACAATCGTACGATCTGTGAGGTGGTAAGGTGTTTGCCTGCTCTTTTTGGAAGACATCCTGGAATTCTTGGTATTCTGGAGGTAGTTGCACGACTGCTGTGGTTACTGGGGCCAGGCCTGCGTTCAGACTCTTTGGGTAACAGGTTTGTGCACAATCCGGGAAGGTTATTCTCTTCTCTCGCCAATCAATACAAGGATTATGTGTTTCCAACCAAGGTATCCCCAGTATTATTTGGAACTGTGGGGCTTTGATTAGATCAAACACAATAGTCTCTCGATGCCCATCCTGACCCAATAGTGTCATCTCTGCGGTGGAATGAGGGACAGGCCCAGAGGCAATTTCAGTTCCATCGACTGTGGTGATGACATCTGAGGTGGTTTTTCGGCAGAGAGGTAGATTCATCCTGGAAGCCAATTCGTACTCCATATAATTTCCTATGGCCCCGCTATCAATGTATGCCCTTACTGCATGCATACGCGATGGCTGCCTTGGATCTACAAGGACCATTGGTATGATGAAATGCGAGGTCTTAGTATCCTTCTTCAAGCTCGGCAAGCGGACTCTACGCTTGTCGGGCGTGGTCTTTTCCCGAGTCCGACTCCATATGGCTTTTATCAGCAGCTCCTACTACCTTCTTGGGTGGTTTTACAGGGCAATCCCGTAGAGAATGCCCAGAAGTTCCACAATATAGACACAATTGCATTTGCCGTCTCCTTTCTCTGTCCTTCTGGGTTAAGGGTCCTTTCACCCCTCCGATTTGCTTGGGTTCTGAAGCATCTGTTCCTTTGGGGTTAGCGTGGGTCTTGACCAACACCCGATTGTCAAACTTGGCTCGATCAGCCTTTCTGTTCTGAAGTCTGTGATCTAACTGGACCACTAAGTCTAAATATTCAGCGCAGTCTTGAGGTGGGTTCACGACTTGAGCCAAGACATCCTTGAGTTCTCCTCGAAGCCCTCGATGAAATAACGTGATTCGTTTTACCTCAGGCCATCCAGTTTCCACTATCAACCTATTAAAGGATGTAGGATAGAAGGTCCTGGTTACCTTGTCGTAGGGACAAAAGTTTGTTATCCAGGGCCTGTCCTTGGGAGTGCCGGGCAAATAGTCTTTCCATGCTCATTTGAAAGCCCTGAAAAGCCAGAAGAATTGGGTCATCCTGAGAAACTAGTGGAATTGACCAATCAGCTGCTCTGCCGCTGAGATATGACAATACGAAGGCTACCTTGGCTTGATCATTTGGGAAGGCTCCGAGTCTGTATAAAAAGTGCAAGCGGCATTGGTTCATAAACACGGCGAACCTTTTGGGATCTCTAGCAAAGCGTTTGGGCGGAGCTAATGGAATACTTCCTGGTAGGTTTATTTGCACAGGGTTACTCGATGACACAGGAGCTGGATTCCCCCCGGGACCTGGTAGGGGTGCTTGTCCAGCCTGGTTTTGCAGTAGTTGCCTAGCAAGGTCATCAGTTTGCTCCTTTGACAAAATCAGTTCTCTCCTAAGAGCATTGGTTTCTTGACGGGCGGAATGCACTTCAGCCCTCAGTTCCCCTAGTAATTGGGCCAATTGGTCAGTTTCTGAGATATCCATAACACTGGGTGGGAATTTGTGGGTAGGCTTCGCGTTCTGTTTCGCTCACCTGGCTCCCACAGGGGCGTCGATCTGAACTGGACAGCTGCGGCCTCCACCAATGTGACACGTAGTGCTGAGATGACAGACTGGACTGACCCACCTAGCTTCGTTTGCTTGGCCCGTAGGAATATTCTTCTGCAAATGGAGAAAGGGAATTAACCACCCGTGGAGTTGAGCGTTAACCCTCCCCCACTCCCGCTGTTCTCCCCACTGATCACCTTTGATGTTCCCACTTATAGTCTCACCTGATGGTATGGAAAGATGAGCTTTCCATCCTGCATTGAGTGCAGGGGCGCGTTGATAACCAGTTGCTTCACTGGCTCGAAGGAATTGGGGAGTTCCAGAACAATATTGACTCTGAGATTCCCGGCAAGACGGCGTAAGTATGTAAGAGTTCAAATTTCTGACTTTCACTCTTGTCCGATTCCTTGCAGGTTGCAGCTTGACCCTAGCAAAGAGTTCCTCGTAGCAACCGGTAATATTCAGGTAAGGATTTGTATTATCCAACACAGTTCGATAAAATAATGTCAATATGTAACCTGTTGAGTGCTCCCTTATTCAGGCGCTGAGAGAAAATATGAAGTCTCGGGGAATAATGCCTCCGGCGGTAAAATCAGGTAAGTCTATTGTGGTGAGGAGGTTTCCCCTTGTTTGTCCCTTTGTTTCACCTTGCTGTTCCTTTGTTTCCCCTTAGGGGCCGGGGTTCGGCGAGGATGCAGTGGAAGCTGTGCCGACCCGTGAAGAGGAATAGTACCCCTGGTGGTAAAATCAGGTAAGTCTATGGGGGGTAACTAATATTGCCTCTGTGTATTCCCATGGCTCACCTTGCTGTTCTTGTCTTCCCCTTAGGTGCCGGAGTGCGGCGGGAGCATGCAGAAGGATGCGGTGGAATGTGAAGATGCTGCGAAGGCCGGTGAGTTCAGCGCGGCGCTGCTGCAGGCGAGGCGACGTGCATTAAATAACTTATTTCTTCCAGCTCGAAGGCGCAATGGATCGGGAATTCAGGTAAGGATCAAAGGTATTGCTCTTGTTCTAACCTTTTCTCCTTCTTTCTCCCTTTTTCTAGGAGCTCCAGACTTGAGGCGGGCATGGCAGAAGACTGGATGCAGACTTGCAGGCACGGTGAGCGTTACGCTGCTGGATGCAGAATAACGCAAAGCGTGTTCTGCTCTTTGGGCGTGGTTTAAATAGCCTCAAAAGTAGTCCCAGGTAAGTATTCCTCCCCAGCCCCACCCGAGTAAAAAAAATAGTCCCTAGGTAAAGTAGTCCCTTCTAAGCCTCTTTTGGTTTGGAGCTCTTGCAGCATGGTCTGCATCAGGTGAGTTTACAGCATGGTCTGCATCAGGTAGGTTTTAAGCTATGAGCCTGGCGCCTATGACTGGCTCTCCATATGAGCCTGGCGCAATAGGCACCAGGACTGCACCCAAATAGCCCCTAGCGGGGGTTGTTGGGCTTGCTTAGAATAACTTGATGCCTGCTTCCGGGGTTGCTGGACTTGGTATGGGTCCCCGGGGGTAGGCATCATGACAGTTGCCCACACCTCTTGTGGGGCTGAAACTTTTGACTTGGCCTGGTTATCTTGCGCATCATAAAGAGTAATGAGTCTATTTGTGTAGACCAATTTTTGAGTAATGTTTATTTTAATTTTGTTGTCTATTGCTTAAAATCGTAATTTGTGTTGTCAGCTGACATGTGTTTCGACTCTGCAGGTCTTCATCAAGGCTAAAGCGTTATGATGTTCTACATCAGATGGTGAAATGGTGCTCAAGGACTGGTCGGAGTGTGCTCCTCCCACTGTAAATCCGGTTTGACTTGCATGCCCCACTGGGCATCGGTTCTTCTGTTTGGCGTGAGAGTCCGTTCTTTGTTTTATTTTTAACCTTTTATTTATTGGCAAACATATCAGAGTACAGTGGTCATATGTTGACTTCTTATTGTAGTCACAGACGTAAGAGAAACATTTTGGATACAATGATTCAGTTAAATACACTGAATACAGTATAAGTACATTTCTACAACTTGGTAGATAACAATGAGAGAGTGGGGTAATAACAGTTAAATCACCTGACAGAGTAGATAGATATAACCGGAACTCAGACCATATGTTCTTGGGGCGGGACAGTGGAGACAATACGTTAAGATAGTCCCCCTCACAGGTTTGAGTCCAGGCTAGTGCTGCTAGCCACATCTTGAAATTGGGTGGGGAGGTCTGTTTCCAGTGTAGGAATATACATCTCTTGGCGGCAATACAGCTTATATTTACAAATGCCAACATTTCTTTGCTCATGGTTTTATTCCAAATACCAAATAGCACACCTAGCAGGCCTGTTCAATAGGGGCCCCTATGATATCAGTAAGTGTTTGGAATACCTTGTCCCAAAGGTTCCGAAGTCGGGTGCATGACCAAAACATGTGCAGGTGATCAGCCTCTATGGATTGGTATCTGGGGAAATTATGGAGCGTATTTCGGGCAAACTGAATGAGCCTCTGAGGGATATAATACAATCTATTCAGCAGTTTATACTGTATACAGCAGAGTCTGAAATTTAGTGAGACAGTACGTGTATGCTAGCACATGGATCTCCATTGGACATCGGACAAGTCAAAATCCAATTTGTTCTCCCACTTAGCATGCACCCCCGTTGTCAAGTCTGGGTGTTTATTCAGCAGTATCTTATACAGAGATGAAACTATCCCCTGCTCCCCATACACATTAGCAATGTACTGTAGCTCGAGCGATTCAGAGGGTTCCGCTGGAAAGCATGCCCACAGAGATTGTATTGCTGCACGCAGTCTATAGTATTGTAGCGTTTCCAACCCAGAACCAGATTTGTTTGGGCGTTATGAACTTCCCATCCTGGAGTAGGTCCGGCAGTGCCCTGTACCCCAGCCCTTTCCAGTGATGTAATAGTGCCGGGTCATGTGTGGGCTCCAAGCCTGGGAATCTCCACAGGGGCAGCCACCTGCAATAAGGGCCTGGTACTGTGTTTGGTGGCAGTACCAGGCTCCAAGCGTGTAATGTGGTAGCTATTGGGTCGAATGGGCAATCGTCTTTGTAGGTATGTTTCAAGCTAAGAGTTTTGAAGTCGGTGACCCCAACTGCCAGTTGCTCAAACTTGACATGAGGTGGTCGACGGGAATCCCCATTCCAGAAAGCGGCATAATGGGATGTGCTGCTATCCAGTTTAGCTTGAGATCAAGGGCTGTCAAACCTCCCCTCTCATGAGGAAGGGTTATATCTGCCAATTTCCTCTGCACAGCCCCTGTGTGCCACAGGAATTGTGCACATAGACCATGTAGTTTTGCAAAAATATGACTTCCTGGGCCATATGGGGACATTTGCGAATATACATAGTAATTTCGGCACTAACACCATCTTCACCAGGGATAGCCTGCCCACCATAGTGATTGGTAATGATAGCCATCTGGTTAGTCTGTTTTCAACGTGAGTTTCCATAGCTAAATAATTGTCCACTAGTAACGGCGACTTCGTCCTTGAAACTTGTACTCCTAGATATCTGATTCCCTCTGGGGACCAACAGAGCAGAAACTCACCAGTCGGTTATGTGGTGCTATCGGTAAGTGGGAATATTTCAGATTTGTTATAATTGATCGTAAACCCAAAGAAGCCCCCCATTCGAATTACGTCTCTTAGAATAGGGTCTAGGTTTATCTGAGGGTCTCTGATGTACAGCAGGACATCATCTGCGTACAATGAAATTATCTCTGGTAGTTCGTCCTTAACGCGGACACCTCGTTGGGCATGGAGAGCTCTAATCATATCGGCCATAGGTTCAATAACCAAGGCACAAAGGAGTATGGAGAGGGGGCAACCCTATTGTGCCCATTTGCAAGGTGAAAGGTTAAGATCTATGAGAATTGACTAGTACGCTAGCTGTGGGGCATGTATATATAGTAACTTAATAAATCTAATCATTTTCGAACCAAATCCCATTTTCCCAAGACCTCCCACAGGTATCGCCACAAGACCATATCGAAGGCCTTCTGAGCGTCCAGTGTAATTGCCACTGGTTCCACCTTAGGGTCGATTCTGACCATCACATCAATGAGTCTCCTGATATTCAATGATGTCGATCTGCGGGACAAAGCCCCCTTGATTGTCTTGTATCATATAGGGCATGAGCGGTAGGAATCTATTTGCCAGAATTTTAGCAAATATTTTTGTGTCTATATTCATAAGGGATAATGGTCTGTAGGATCCACACTGATTGCTCGGCTTCCCAGGTTTCAGAAGGACTGTTATAGTGGCATCTCGCAGAGTGGCAGGAAGGATAGAGTCACAAAGTGCTTCATTCCAAATCTCTACGAGATGTGGGGAGAGCAAGGAGGCATATTCTTGGAAAAACTCATTGGGTCCTGGAGCTTTACCTTTTGGGAGTTCTATTAGTACCTTCATTATCTCATCCAATGAGATCGGATTCTCAAGCTCCTCTCTAGTCTGAGGGCTTAAGCATGACATGGGAATCCTCTCTAGGAGGGACTGTAACATGTGTACTTCGTCCAGTTGACCCGCCGCGTACAGGGTGCCATAAAAGCTTGAGAATATCTTTAGGATCTCCTGGCCCATCCACTGGGGGGGGTACCCCTGCTCATCGATGATGCAGTCCACCTGCGCGTGTTCACATTCCGACCTAATTAGCCTGGCTAGTGTTCTCCCCTGCCTTTTTCCCTCCCCGTATTTTCTGGCTGGCTGCCTGTGGGTGTGTGAGGTATGGTATTTCCCTAAGAGCATGTGCTTCGAAGAGCTCCAGCTTGGCCCATATTTTGGCCAGTAATTTGGGTCTCGACAGAGTTGAGTACTACTGCTCTAGGAGTTTAAGCTTGTTTTCAGAACATTGAAGGTCCCGTCTTATTACTTTTAATACACCCGCTTCCCTGGATATGGACATGCCTCGGAAATACACCTTAAAAGCTTCCCACCATACCCCAGTGGAAGTGGGACCGGGCTCATTGCAGACAAAATATCTTTCTATATCTGAGCAGATCTCTGCCTTGAACACAATATCAAGGAGTGCTTGAGATTTAAACCGCCAGGAGTTTTGGGGTCCAGGAGTTGACCCCATAACTAATGATAGTGTCACAGTTGAGTTGTCCGACAGGGTGCAGGGCTGTATCTCAGCACTCTTGATCCTGCCCATTAAGGAGCTCAACACCAGGAACAGACCTATCCGCCATGAGCTATCGTGAACCAAGGAGTAGTACGCATATTTTTTTTCTTGTTCTCCACACATCGCAGAGTTCCAGTGAGTTCATGTGTGATAGCAACCTGCGAGCAGCACGTGATTGGGGTCTAGGGACTGTCCCCGTTCTGTCCCACACTTTGTCACGTATCAGGTTCATGTCTCCCCGATATGATCAGAATCTCAATTAATCCCATCAGCATGGAAACCATGTTGTCAAAAATTTCCGGAGTATCAACATTGGGACAGTATATATTAACCAACAGGTACTCAGCACCAGCAATGATACAATGCAGCATGACATATCACCCTCAGGGTACATGTAGCTCTTTTTCAGTTTGAATTTTTTTTTTAAACATATTTTTATTAGGTTTCTATTATCACAGTGCATGTCATAAAAAAAGCAAACGTCAAAACTTCGCTTTAAGAGAACAAGAACCCTTCACCCCTCCCCCCGAGCATGCATAACTCAGTCTGTAAACGTTTTATATAGGAAGCTCTTTTTCTATTTCACGTGAAAAGATCCAATAGCCTTATATTGTGTGGGCACCCTTGTTCTTTATATTCCTTTTGAAGGAATTCCAGTACTCCTCCCCATTCGTTTCTGAATCTCCCATGATCCCCTTGGATGTTATAAGTTATTAGTTCTAGAGCCAGATGTGACCAAACCCTTTGCGTCCAATCCACGACCAATGGTGGGGATTTGTGCTTCCAGTTGCTAGCGATTTCCAACCACGCTCCTATTAGGAGGCCCATAAAATTTCTTTTCTGCACAGTAGTTAGCATTTTGTCCTTTGGATCCCAAAAGCCCCTTAACCATATTTCCTCTCCCAGGTTTTCCGTCCCCGGTGACATTCCAAGCATTTGATTTTTGATCTCTCTCCAGTACGGGCTTATCTTCGGGCAATCCCACCAGATATGTCTCCAGTCACCCTTCCCACCACACTATCTCCAACAGTTGTTCGGGGAGGTAGCGTACATCATGTTCAGTCTCTCCGGGGTATAGTGCCATTGCACCATCATCTTCACCCACATTTCTCTCGTTTGGATGGCTCTTGTCAGTTTTGGCATTAGACCCCATAAGTATTCCCACCTTTCTTTGGAGAGTGCGTAGCCCAGGGTTTTCTCCCATTTCCTCATATATTGCCATGCAGTAGGTTCCTTTAGTGCATTAATACATTTGTAAGTGTTGGAGACTAATTTGCGAGATCCAGTGTGCGTCATGATATAGTTCTCGAAGGGGGTCAGTTCCCTAGTCAATGCTTCCTTTATATGAGGAGTGCTCAGCCAGTGATGTATCTGTTCATATTTATATCTATCTTTTTATTGTTAAATTCAGAAGTGCTTTGCAGTTCTCGAAGGATCTGATCTGTTGATCATGTTGCATATCTCCTACCATCTTGCACCCCACTTCCGCCGACTTGCGAAACGATCCCTTTTCCATTCCCGGAGGGAATTCGGGATTTCCAAACATTGGCATGAACGGGGCGGGATCCTTGGTCAGGGTTTCGTTTGTCATGGCGGCGTCCCACACCCCCAATGCCGTCTTCATTATTTCGCTAATGTTGGTGTTAGCATGTCGGAATTGTTTATTGATCCATAGCATGTGCCTGGCGGATGTTGTTGCCACCGCACTGTCCTGCCTTTCCCAAATTTTCTCCCCCTGTTCTGAGATCCAATCCCTCAAGACCCAAAGCTGGGCCGCTTCATAGTATTTCTTGAAGTGTGGCATGGCACATCCCCCCTCCTTTCTATGAGCTGTCAATACCGCATTCGAAATTCTTGGGGTTTTGTTCTGCCAGACGTATTTGGAGACCGCCTTCCTGAGTGCTTTGAAAAAGGCCTGGGGGGGTTTTATCGGGAGCGCCTGAAACAAATACATTAGCTTGGGGAGATTTCTCATTTTCACTGCCGTGATTCTCCCCCACCAGGAAATCGCTTACGGGTTCCATTTTAGCAGGTCATTTTTTACTTCTTCTAGGACTTGCGGGTAGTTGTAGGGATACAATTTGTTTATATGATCCATGAGAGTAATTCCTAGATATTTTCAGTTTGAATTTAACAGATTTATGAATCATTATCATATACCTCTAGCTTGGGAAGAATAGGTAGTAAATAATTGGTTTGCTCCCCATGTCGGTGCTACACCAGTTGCCACTCCCCTCGTGGCATGTGCCTCTTGTAGGTGAAGTATTTTTTGTTATCTCATGTCTATGGGCATATGCCATGCATCTACGTGACTTGGTATAATTTCCCAACCCCCTAATATTCCAAGACATCACTTTTGTCTCCATCATGTACCTTGGAGGATGTCCCTTGAGTCCACTCCACTGTCACCAGATACTATGTCTGCTTTACCCAAGTATACATCGTTACCCATGCACTCTGCTGCCAAACATTTTTCAATTTTCTTTGGTTTGTTGGTCTCGGTACCGCAGATTGCGACCATCTGATCGCTTGCACCTAAAACAGTCAGACAACTTGCCACACCCAACCCACCCTCACTGCCCCCCAACCTAGCAGTGTGATCCCCCCTCCCTCCTATAATGGTTTATAATGTTATTGACATCTGGATGCAAAAACATTGGATGTGCCTGAACAACACTAAAACAGAACTTATAATCTTCGGGTCTCGCCAGGCAAGATCCAAACTTGGTGTAGAGTACAAAGCTTTCTTCATTAAAGAAGCCATCATTCTGGTAATGCCCCAAGTAAAAACACTGGGAATGATGATAGAACCGTCAGTTGGCTCGAAAGCACAGGTCAACTACCTGCACAAAAATAACGCGTACTACCTGCGTCAATTAAGAGCTTTAAGACCTTTTATCAATGAAGAAAACACTGCAACGATTGCGAGAGCAATTAAATCGTCACGCTTGGACTACGGAAACGCCTAGTTGCCTAGAGCACCTAAGAGAGAGCTACAAAGGTGCCAGGTAATGCAAAATGATGCAGTCCGTAGTGTAAAGAGAATTAAAAATAGAGACCATATAACGTCAGGAAGAAAGGGGCTTCATTGGCTCAGAATATAAGACAGAATCAAGTTCAAGGCTATGACGATAGTCCATAGATGCCTCTTTGGAGAGGCATCAAGCTATTATAAAAAACAATTCTCATTGTATGTTCCCAAGAGATGCTTGAGATCAGCAGACGCAGGTCTCTTGAATATACCCGGCGTAAAGTTGGTGTCAGGGCGAGGCAGATCTTTCCCAGTCCAGGCCGCAAAATGTTGGAATAAGCTACCAGTTGCCCTGAGATAAGAGGGAAATTATCCTAGCTTCAGGAAAGTACTGAAAACCTCCCTATTCCAATAAAACCTCAACTTGCAAGGTAATACACGTGGCCTAGCTAGGTCAGCGAGACTCTTGACCCGCTATGTAATTATGACATTTTACCATACTTTCCAAAATGTCTGTGCTAGTGGGGTCCTTCCTGTTAACTATAGCCTCTTATGACAAGTAAGATAACACCTGATATGGTCCTTAATTGACTCTTCACATCGGTGGTGGATCATCATCAGCCTGCTCAGGGTCGTCCGGGACAGGGATCTGTGCTTCTATGAACTTGAACGCCTCGTCTGGAAAAGTAAAAAAATAGAGCTTGCCACGAAACTGGAATTTCAATTGAGCCGGGAATAGCATGGTATACTGAATGTTGCGACTTTGGAGCAATTTCTTAACTCCAATGAACTGGCGCTGCTCATTTTGGACTGATATGGAGAATTCCGGGAAAAGTCTGATTACTTGGGAGCCCAGGCGTAGTTCCTTTTTTCCCAGGAAAGGCGGGAAGGAGGTCCCTGTCACGGTAGCTAAGAATCTTTGTTATAATAGGTCACGGAAAATCAACAGGATTGGGCCTGGGTCCCAGCGCTCTGTTTGCCCATTCAACTGTGAAGAAGGGGGATAAGGCCGTTGATCCTAAGAGTTCCCTGAGTAGATTCTCGACTGCCTGGTCCATACCCCCTGTCAGGGCATCCTCTGGCACTCCTACTATTATGATGTTATTCCTCCTAGATCGGGACTCTAGATCGTCACATTTAGATGTCACCGCTTTCATGTCCTTAACCAGGGATGACAGTGTAGTCTGGAGTTCCTGCACAGTGTCCTCCGTCGCCCTTATCCTTGTCTCAGCTTCTGTTATGCGTCCGGATTCCCTGGCCAGATGTGTTCTCATGGATGCAACGTTGGCTGTAATGTCATCCAGCTTCTCGTGGACGGCCGCAAATCCCTTCGCCACAGCCGCCATCATATGCGTGAGGTCCCGGGGTGGACTCACTATTGGTTGCGCTTGTTCCGTTTGGGAACTTATTGAGGGTGCTGGATTTCCCCGGGCACTAGCTGTTGCAAACTTGTCCATGGCCCTGGTCTTTTTGCCTCCGCCCATGCATCTGGTCACTGTGTTATAGTCAGTAGAATGATGTTCATGTGCCCCCAATATGGAGAGGGCGCCTTGGGGACAGATATTGCTGCAGACACGTTCAAGGCAGGTTCCCAGCCCTGTTGCCCTATCCTCTACTGGAGGCAGTTGTTACAGTTCCATGTGTGGCCAGATTCATGGTAGAGGATACCAAACCGTTGGTCAACTACCAGTGGGGTTCACAGTATATGGTCACACGTAACAGCGGTTAATTCTTCTCGTATGATAGCATGGCTCGGACGAGTGTTGGAACCGTCCTCTCACACGTCGTGGATTAATCTGCTTTGTTTCACATTGCGGGTGGTCTCACCTGGGGTGGTCCTGTTGATCCTTTGGTACGTACAGCTGGAGGGTAGGGAGCTTTCTCTAGCGTGCAGCAGTTATATACGTTTTTCAGTGGTTGATGTTTCATACGGGTTCATCTTCAGTGATTGGATCTTTGTTTTAGCCAGTCCTGTTGATCGGGGGTAATCAGAGCCACCCCTAATCTGGGTGCACATAAAATGTGTAGATTTCCCACCTCGCCCGGTGAGTCAGAGGATACCACCCCTCCCCGGGGACCTCCGCTGCGTAGACTAGTCAACCGTGCCCAATAGTCTACTGTCGGGAGGTGGGCCCAACCACTAGCATCCGAGGAGAGCGCTGCAGTAATAGACTGCGATAGGTTTTGCCTCCACATACTCCTTCAATGACTACGGTAATACACAGGCGGCAGGGATCAGCACTATATACAGTTGTCTTTGAGCTTGCATCGAGGTCTTAATAAAGTGGACGTAGTATGTCCAGAGGCCCAAGGATACAGATGCGGGGCACATGGCCTGTAATGGATAGAGAGGGGGGAGTCACTCCAGGGTCCAAGAATCAGCAGTACATCCCGACTCATCCGCAATGTTTAACAGAAAATACATGCCAGCATGGGACCATCTCCTTGATCCCTATGAGAAATGCCCTGCATGCGTGTAGCAGCAGCTGTGTCCCGTGCCCCCGCTTATCATAGCATCTGTGTGGTGCACGGAGGGAGACCATAAGCACCGCGGGTATGCCGGGCTGTCCACCCACCTTTCTGCTCCTGTGGCTCCCCGGGTCACATATGGGGCCGCCACACGTGGTCCCAGCGCCACGCATGAATCAGTGATTCACTCACCGGTAGTTGCAAGGTTTTCGCATGGGGGATCAGCACTCTCCCTCAGTCTTCACATGGGCGCTGGTCCTCAGACAGGCACTTGCAGCATCTCGGCCCGCAGGGCCGGGAAGCAGTAAAATGTTTGCATGTCTGCAGGTCGGGCGTAGTTCACAGCAGACATTCGTGGCACAGCAATCCACACAACACAGCAGCACCAGTCCCTCAGCACCAGTCCCTCTCTGCCTCGCGGTCTCCGGGCACACGAGGTTCTGCTGATTGAGGGCTGGCTTTCCAGGGCAATGCAGCGGGTTCCACAAGGCACTATGGCGGCAGCCTGCAGCCCCCGCCTCTCAGCACAATGACAATAATAGCACCAGGGTTCCCGGGGAGCACCCCACAGGTGTTGGCTTCCAGAACCTGTACCCATCTCATCAGAGATACAGGAAATGGCGCTGCCTCGCGCCATCCCTCTTCCTCTGCCGCCACAGCAGAGCACCTCCTGCACAGTTTTTGCTCATTCTTACATGTAGGGTTAGCCCCTGCCTTCCAATAGCTGAAATTTGTATTTATATTACAAATCTGTGCTGAGAAGTAGGTAGTTTTCGAGCAAATAATGCAGGTCACAGCAGAGCGATGGCAGGTTAGGCCTCCATCCGCTTGCTGCTCGACAGTGCCCTGTGACGGTCCGTTCTTGATAATATTGTGATTCGTGTTTTCAGCCGACATGTGTTTTGACCCTGCGGGTCTTTTGTCAAGGCTAAAGCATTGTGATATGCTACATCAGACAGTAAAATGGTGCTCAAGGACTGGGCGGAGTGTGATCCTCCCACTGTAAATCCGGTTAGACTTGCATGCCCTAGGCCCTTCAGAAAAACTCCACGCTCTATGCCGACTCTCCACACTCACAACAATCTGCTGTCACCTCTAATCAAATACACCTATTATATCCACACTTTTTACAACACAATACAAATTCAACACTTATGTACACAATTTTGTATTTTGGCGCCTCTCGTTTCCATACCCGTGCAATGGAGGGTTACAGTCCTCGCTAGTGCGGGACTTCCACTCTTAGTTAAACAGCGTTGCCCCCTCGCCTCATTGTGAGACGTTAAAACTCTAATAATCACAATTACTACTACTGTGATGTCATAGCTTCCCCCATGGAAGTCCTCTTCTATTTCAACTAAAATCAAAACTTACGCAAACGTTTACACCACATGGTTCACTCTTCACGCACTCTACTTTCATGTATATACTTACTCTCTCGGTCGTTGTTCTTGCACCAGGTGCACTTTGCTCTCTATGTTCTCTCAAGGTACTCCGATGCCGTCTTTCCCCTCAGGAAGGCCTGCACACCTCGGGGCGGGGCCACAGCCTTGAATGATCAGGCAAGCCAATGGATAAGTTTGGTGCTTGCTGGCCTCCTCGTGGTGCTTGCAGCTCCTGCTCCATGCAGGCACGTCTTGCTTACCCAGGGAGTGCGGCAGAGGGGTTTCCGGGCCAGAGAATCCTAGGATCATGACCCAGGGTTACAAAATGTAGGGTAAGACCCAAAAATCAATAATAAAGATTATCCAATTGAGTTAATGAAGTGCACAGGAGCAAGAAAATCAAAAGTTCATACATGCAACCACAGCTGGAAATAATCAAAAAAGTTTGTCATGTTTTATAGTAGAGTGACATTGCAAAACATTGTTTCAGAATACTTTGAAAAAACTGTTCGCTGATTGCCTAGCTCTATTGGCCTATCCTATCCCTCGTGACCATTGTGTTACCTACCTCATAATAATGACTTCATGGTGGTACCATTTAGTTTCCCAGACTTATGATTGGATAATCAACATTTTATTATGTTTCATACAATCCTTGGAATTCAATTGGTGGAGCTCCTTTGGCCTTTCTAGGGTGGGCCACTTCGGTCATTGTTGACCAATGAAACTTTGAGGTGTGAACAGTGTTGCAACAATTATATTCTTTGCATCCTGTTCTCATGAGAATTAAACATTGGCACCATCTTATTGTTCTCTCCCTTCCAGCTGCGTCAACTGGCAGCATACCTTTGCGATTTCTGAATGGAAACATGTAACTTCTCACCTTCCATTCCCATGGTTTATGTGCATGACAGCATGTGATATGGTGCTAGCCCCCTTGCTCTGGGACCCTACACCTGTCAGCATTATGTGTGGTTTTACTTCTGTACAGACATGTGGTCTGGTTGCTAAAACCATTTCTGTAATACATTGGTGTATCCTAATCAAAGCACAACCTTTATTGTATCTTCTGTGTTGAGCTGTGGCCTTTGAACCTTCCTTAGTCCTGTATACAGAGTTCTTCCTGGGCTGAGAGCTTACGTTATCCATGGTGTGCGTGTGTCCACTCCTTGGTGGAGTTTTTCCTACAGGGGGTGATGTGCTTCTTCTGTTTGAATGACTCTGCCCTGTGCATGTCTCTGCACGTAGTCTTGTTTTCATCATGCCTGTAAACTTGTGTTTGTTAGTTTTAAGAACATGGCAGAACCTTTATTAGTTAAATGTTTCACTTGCTGAATGTGTGGGACCGGATTGAGTATTCTGATTTGTAATCAATCCCTACGTAGCATTCTACCCCTTCCTCTCACTGATCCCGCTTCTGGTAGCAACATCTAATTAAGTTATGTTCCTTTGTATTGCTCCTGGGAAAAGAGTTTCACCTCCTACTTCTAACCAATCGCTATGTGACTTTACACTGTGCTCAAGGCTGTTGGCCTTGCCAGCACATTCCTCACACGCTGACTTGAACTGACTGCCTTTTTGCTGTGAAAAACTATTTCCAATGCTTTAAGGCCTTCTATCCAAATGGCCCATGCGTTGCCTTCAATTTTAAGGCCTACCAAGTTCTTTGATGCTGTATGTGTATGTATTCAGTTACGGCTAACCTCTGTCTCTAGGTTATCCTGCTGTTGCCATTCCTTACATGGCTTAAGACCTACCTATAAATGCAACTATCTGTGTGAATAGGTTTTGCTGGCTGCTACCTATCTCATGTCACAAGGGAACTATCACTACTGGTGGTATACTCTGTTTGTTGCCAAGATCTGTTAATGCTTGCTTTATCTAATGAATGCTTGCTCTATCACCTACCGTGCTCCATGTCACTTGAGCCTACTCGCTTGCAGCTATATCTGTGTGTGCCAAGATGACTCTTGGTGTATAATAGCTGGTTAATAGTGTCTGCCGTTTTTCTGTGCATCAACATTCAAAATGCATGTGTGTGTGTGTGTTTGTGCTGCTGTTCTCCATTTATCTCTCAGTGAAGGGATATGGTGGAAACGACAGGGTGATCTGCTTGCGACCTGGACCTTTGGCCTTGGATGTGCATTCTGCCTCTTGCTTTATGGGTTTTCTTAGTTTATATTTCCTGTCACGTGTAGGATGTAAGATGGTTATCCCAACACCTGGAGAATATTACAAAAGGGCTTCTTGGGCTGTGTAGGTAAGGTCGGCACGTCCAAGCACACCTTTTAAGTCTGTGATGAAATCCCCATAATTATCCAATAAGGGGCTCCTAATATTGTCTATGGGCCTCATTAGGACCCTGGCGGTAAGGGGTCTACGCCAGCGTTAGCTGCGCCGACCCCTTACCGCCAACTACGAGTTCCCAAAGCGCCATGGTCATTTTTCCGCCCGCTTTTTGCGGGCGGAGAAATCCATGGCGCTATGGGACCTTGGTGTTAATTACGCCACCGTAATTTACGGTGGCGTAATTAACTCCTTCCCCACTCCCATTATACCCTATGGGGCCGAAATGGGAATGGGGAAGGGTAAATGGGTCAATGGGGACTTACCGCCCCGCCGACCTCGGAAAGGGGCGGTAAGTCCACCATCCGCCATGGCGTAAACGGACTTTACGCCATGGCCGGAAAGTCCGTCGATGGCGGAAAAAATCCGCCAGGGTCGTAATGAGGGCCTATGTGTGTAACCCATGCCAAGACTGCCTTAACCATGTTGGTAACCAAATAACCAACCGTATTCAAATAACTAGGAAAGGCATTGGGACGAAAGATACATTGGATGGAACATGCATCCAAGAACTGCTGCAACCCTCCGATGCCCAATGGCAGAGGTACAGGATCATGGGGTGTTCAGCCTGTTGCAGGACAGCATTTTCTTTTTTTTCCAAGTTATCTTTTTTTTGAAATCTCGATGGACAATTCACAGCGTAAAATGTATATGGGCAAAACAAGATGACTGGAGAATCGAAATTTCATTTTGAATATAACAACCAAACCTTGTCCCCCTGTCAATATAATGGAAGAGAGAAAAAAGAGAAATGAACCACACAAACAAGATCAGTGTTCTTGCAGCAAATATCAAGAGCCTTTGGCCAACACATAGTTCCTTCTGTGGAACCTAGCCCCTCCATGGAAGCATACGTCATAGTAGGCCTAGTGGCTGCTGACCCCTCCACCCCCAGGTCAGTACAGGGTGAGATGTTTCATAAACTGCAGTTGGAAGGACAAGTGCTCTTTGTCCCAGATAAAGTCCAGAAAGGGGGACAAGCTCCAGGAGAATTTGGGCATTCGATCTGATATTAGCGCAGATAATTTCTCCATTGCTATAACTTCCCATACCTTCACCCACCACTATGAGATACATGGTCCCTTCGGGGTCTTCCATGAGCGAGCACGGTTTATGCTTGCAGCCATCAGTAAGTGAGAGATGAGATCCGCCGTGGCACCTGACATATGGAATGTGCCAACCACCGGGGCATCCCAGAAGCAATGTTAGCAGGCACATGTGAAGCAAGCAGCCTGTGATGTCTTTGATTTTGGAGTGAATTTACTGCCAATAAGTGCATAATCGGGCAGTGCCACACCACATGTGTGCCAAGTCCCCCAGTTGCCCGCAGCCATGCCAGCAGCGGTCTCAGTAATCCGGACGGATTGCATGCAGTCTTTGAAGGGTCCTGCACCACCGAAAAAACATTTTCTTTTTTTACTTGATTTAATTTGCATTTGTAAAGAGAACAAGACATTTCCAAAAACAGTCTTGGTCTCCCCTTCCCTCCCCCTATAACTACCTCTACACTACCCCCTCCCTCCACCCACCACCCTCCACCCCCTTCTAACACCCAACTTGTTCAGTGATGCAGGTCTCCTTTATCAGTGTCTCGGAGGCTGTAATCCTCATGATATCTGTTTAGTACCATTGTTGGCTCCCTCTAGGGTCCTTCTGCTCTCCCCCCGATTCATGTTCCACTCGCTTGTCCGGCCCCCGATGTTTCCTTCCTTAAATCCCCATTTAAGCAACAGGGAGCCCAACTCTATTTGAAACTCTTCCATTTTATTGTTCAGTGCTGTTGTCATCCTCTCCATAATCATCATGGTCTGTATTTATATATCTGAGGGGAGCATTTCACTTTTCCAACATTGGGCTATGGCCAGTCTCCCTGCCCTTAACATTGCTTCCCACATCTTGGGGAGTCTGTATTCCTCCCTATCTTTTTGCGGGATCCCTAATAGAGACTGCAGCGGATCCAGGCCCAATTATATTCCTGTGATCTCTTCCATCCAGCTCAACACCTCTCTCCAAAACACTTGCACCTTGGGATACCACCACTACATGTGGGCCAGGGTTCCCACAACCCCTGGAGCACATAGGAGAGGATCGCACAAACATCCTGGACACACTCAGGGGATCTCTGTGCTAGCCCATTAACATTTTGAAGTTGTGTTCTATCGTGGAGGTGAACAGTCCACCCTGGAAGACAATTTTATAAATGCGTGTGCAATCCTCCTCAGAAATTTCTTCACTGCAATGTCCTCCCAATACCTCTGGAAAGTTTGTCTCCCCTGTAGACCGGTCTCCTTCATAGCTTTGTATAACTTGGACAGTATACCCTTTCTTGTTGTGGACGAGTCTAAGGGCCTCATTACGACCCTGGCGCTCCCCCTAATGAAGGGTGCCGGTACGGGACCAGTAACCTTCATTACGGGACTCCCTATTACGAGGTTCCCTTTGTGGAACTCGGTAAGGATGCCTGGTAAAACCAGGCGTCCTTAACGGGTCCCGCGAGGGGACCAGGGAGCTAATAACGGGCCTGGTATTAGCTCCCTCCCCATTCCCATTGAGCCCTATGAGGGATCAAATGGGAATGGGGATGGGTTTTTCCAATGAGGACTTACCGAGTCCTCCATGGTTGGAATAGCCCGGTAAATCCTCATTGGAGGAACCCGGTACTGGAGCCCGGTATGGAGGCAGCCATGCCCTTATCAAGGGCATGGCTACCTCCATACTCGTAATGAGGCCCTAAGACTTTTTCCACTGCTGTTAAACCTCTAGCCACCTTTCCACCCCACTTAGGGTCCGTTAGAATACCCTTGATGCAGAGATATCCAAATACCGAGATCGAGTCCCCTCCCAGAACCTCCTGTACCTCTACCCACTCTTGGGAAACTCCCCCTGCAAACAGTTGTCCCACCCTTTCAAGGCCCGCGTCCGACCGCATCTGTGAGCGGGCTAGTCCCTGTCGTCCTAAGTCAAATGGGGGCTCCCATATGGAAGACATTGGGGAGGGCCATGTTGTATACCCCTGTGTAGCCTTGGATGCACACCAGACTGACCAAAAAAAAAACAGCGTGGGGTGTGTTCTTAACTGTTCCAGGATTAACCTGAATGGGGACCGAAGATAGTCCCTCACCTTCAGTGGGTGTGCTGCTAGGTCCTCCAAGTAGGTCCAGTAGGTTCTAAGATTGTCTCTCATATGTTCAAGCATCACCCTAAGTTGGGCTGCTTTGTAATATAGGCGGATGTCCGGGAACCCAAATCCCCCTTTGTCCCTGGGAAGGGTCAGGGTTACCATTTTGCCCTTCGCATCTTATTCCTCCATATGAATCTATGGAGCTCTCCTGTCACCTCCAGGAAAAACTTCTCCGGGAGCCGCTTTGGGATGGCTGCGAACAGGTAGAGCAGCCTGGGGAGCAAGTTCATTTTTACTGAGGTCATCCTACCATACCATGTCAGTACCAGTGGGTCTCATCGCTTTAAGTCGGCCGTCATTTGGGTCTGGAAGGGGTCATAGTTGGCCGCGACCATCTCCTCCAGGTCCCTAGCCACCTGAATACCCAGGTAGTGTATGCTCTTTTGGTCCACTCTCATGCCTTGGTAACTCTTTTTCGAGTCAAGAAAGGGGCTCTGCTCTAGTATCGGCATTATTCCTGATCTCACTACATTATTTTAAGCCCCACTCAATTTCACCCCCCACTATGCCCTTGATTTGGTCATTTGCCCGAATTGCAATTGCCAGTGGTTCCATGGCTAGGGCATGCAGCAGTGGGGAAAGGGGACATCCCTGCCTAATGAGGTTGAAGGTCTTTGTGAGTCCCCCATTGATTCGGACGTTTGCCCTGGGCCTATTGTACAGTTCTGTCACCCACCTCAGAAAATGTGTTCCCAGCCCCATCCTCGACAGGACCTTCTTCATGAAGGGCCATTCGACCCTGTCGAAGGCCTTCTCTGAAGCCAACGAAATTAGGCAAGCATCTAGCCCCTTCATTTGTGCCCCATGGATCAGATTCATGGTCTTTCTAATGTTATCTGATCCTTGTCTCCCCTTAATGAAGCCAGCCTGATCCCCATGAACTAGGAGCGGTAGTCCAACCTCCAATCTCGTTCCTAAGACTTTCGCCAGTATTTTAACATCTCCCTTTAGGAGGGAAATAGGCTGATAAAAGGAGCAACTAGTGGCATCCTTCCCCTCCTTAGGGATTACCACAATAATTGCCAACAGCATCGTGGAGGGCAGGGCCTCGCCCCCCAGGCATGCATTAAACACCAGAATCGGGGCATACAGCAGTCTGAATAATTTGTAAAATGTTATCAAAAAACCATCCTCCCAGGCGCTCACCCCGTCTTCATCCCTGTGATGGCCCGCAGGACCTCCTCTCCCGTTATGTGGTTCTCAAGGGTTTCCACCATTTCCTTGGGGAGCCCTGGGAGGGGCAGCCCTCTCAGGAATTCACTGATCTGTGCCTCCTCCCCATCCCCTTCTGAGGTGTAAAGGGTACTGTAGTACTTTACAAACTCACTCCCAATGCTTTTGGTGTCATATACACACCTCACCTCCTCGGTCTTGATAGCCCCTATGGTACTCCTCTTTTTCTCCCCCCTCAGTCTCCAGGCTAGGATCTTATCTGCCCTATCTCCCTTCTCGTGATATTTCTGTTTCAGAGACAGGACGTTTTTTCCCATGTCCTGAGTCAGGATGGCCTTCAATTGTGTCTTTTAACATCAAAGTTCCTTCGCTTCTGGGGGTGATATGTACTTTCCCTGGTTTCCCCCAGGCTGAATCCACTCTATTTTCTGTCAGAGCCAGCTTTCCTTCTCCCCGTTTATTTTTTTGTCTTAGAGCCTATTTTCATCAGGATCCCCCGGATTGTTGCCTTGAAGCCCTCCCATACAGACTCAATCCTCATCTCCCTAGTATCATTAAAGTGGAAGTACTCCTTAATTCCTGTGAGTAGTTCCTGTTGCACCGCCCTGTCCTTTAACAGAAAGTCATTACAGCTTTAACCCCCCACCCTAGGAGTAGGGGCTAATGGTTTGTCTGTTTTTGGATCAATTACAGAGTTAAGTTCCCTCCTAAGATTAGTTCGCCCTCATCAAATTTAGCCAACACACCTGAGAATGATGCTATAAACCCATCCTGTTTGTCATTGGGTGCACAGAGCGAGGCTAACATAAACTTTCGTCCCTGCAGAAGTGCTGTGATTAGTAGATCTCTCCCCTCCCTGTCTCTCAGCACCTTCAACACCCTCAAGTGGTGTCATTACGGACCATGATAGCGACTCTGTGCTTTTTTAAGCCACTACAAGCGAAATAGGGTTTGGGGTATGTTTTGTTACAGAGGCGAGCCTCGTCTGCAGCCAGGAGAGGGAATGACTAGGGCCTTGCGCTTGACTGGAGAATTAATCCCCTGCACGTTTAGGGTCACACAGTATAAATCGTTAGTCGCCATCATGTGTCCTTTCGGGCACTGCCTGAGAATGAAAAGGGTCTGCAGTACCTGCTGAGGAAGCACTGGCAAGCTCACCCCCAGTGGAAGCAGAAGAACTCAATTGAGTGGTTGAAAGAAATTCATAACCACAAAAAAACCTAACAAGCTAATTTTGGAACCTATCTAATAAGGAATGATCAGGAACCAATCCCTCTGGGAACCCAGCATAGAATCTCCGTCCATCTCCCCGCAGACTGTATTAAGGAAACAATCGTAGAAAAACACCCCTCAGCCGGTGAACCCGACCCCTGCACACCACTGAGCTAAAGACTCAGGAGCTGAACATACTACAGAAATTCCACCCAGGTGTCGACCTGCCAGCAAACTCAGAAGTGTCAGTCAGATCCGCAGGCACTGGCTCTATGTCTGTCCTGAGAGACCTCTTTGCCATGTCCCATCTGCCCCTAGGCTTCATGGATTCGTTGCGAATAAAGGTTTCAATGCCGTCCGGCACTCCAGCTCCGTCATCCTTCTCCTAAGTCTTCGGCGGGGCTTCCATTAGTTCAGACGCCTCCTCTTCCACGCTGATTACGAAGTGCCGGTTTTGGTAGTCAAACAATAGCTTACATGGAAACCCCCAGTGGTAGCGGTTCCTGCGAGACTGCAACCATGCCAACACAACATGCAGTTTCTGCCAGTTGGCAAGAGTACGTGGAGAGAGATCTTGAAATAGAGAGAGCTTAGCCCCCTGGAATTCCACATGCTCCTTCCTCTGAGCTGTCGCCATGATAGCCTCCTTCTGCTGGAAGTAATGCACCCTTAATTATAATAGTTATTTTATAACGCGCTTAATACCGGAGACCAGATTCTAAGTGCAAAACCGGGATTCCAACCTGTGTTGTTATGCGTTGTCTTGCTTCCAAGGCAAACGCGTTGCCCCTGAGCTATCCTCCCACCCTTGAGAGGACGTCCGGCACCAGATTGTGGCTCTGTTGTGCAGAGGAATTGTGTTGATGGGTTTTGTCCAGTGTGAATTCTGCGGCCTCTGCGAAATCTGATAGGGCCCAGGATAAGTCACTGACATAGTCGGCCAGCTCTTGATCTGCTATATTCCGCATCACCCCGCAAAGCCAGATGTTATTCCTGCGAGACCGGTTTTCCAGGTCCTCCTGCTTGACCCAGACCAGCTCCAGCTGCTCCTCAATGCCCACTACTCTATTTGCCAGTTCTGCATGATCATGATTGCATACCTTGGCTTCAATGTCACTTATGCGAGACTCCAGTCCAGATACATGAGAGTTGAGGTCAGTGATCGATTTTGTCAATGCTTCTTTGGTTAATTTTATTTCAGACGTGATGTCTTGTTTTAGGGTGGACATCATATCCATGAACTCCTGTTTAGTAAGACAGGAATACATGGGGGCCATCATACCAGGAGGAGAGTGAACCTCTGCACAGACCATCTGTGCCTGCTTGCCTCTGCCATCCTGCATGGTCAGGAGAGTTTTAATGCCCCCCCCCCTTTGATCCTAGATCCAGCTTTGGACATCTCCAGGGAAGACAAACCTCTGGTAATATGTGCGCTGTGGGCAGGACCAAGATTGGGAGTGAGACCCAGTCACTCCAGTGGTAAAAAAGCAGATCTTCCCTCGAACTCCACACCAGCCCTCAGGCCAGAGGCTCCTTTTTTACTTTAGCGCCATCAGCGTGGCCGGAGCGGCACAGCACAGCCCACAGTCATGCACTATCTCCCTCTGAGGCCGGTTTACTAGGGGGTAAGTGCTTGGCACCTTGCTTCCGATAGTGTCCAGCTTTCTACAGGGGGATCAGGACAACAGCAGATTGGGCTAGCGAAGAGTTGGGAAGAGGGGTACATGAGCAGCTCCACAGATTTCATAAGGGTGGCCCCAGCTTCAGGGAGCAGTCAGAGCCAACTCAGGGCCCCCACACAGGAACATATCTTTCAGTGTGCAGGGACAACACATGTTTCTGCCCCCAGAGCAGGGCTTTTGCTGATTGCCGGCAAGCTCCTGGACAGCAGGTAGTGTTGCTGCTGCAATGTGGCAAAGCTGGGATCCAGGATAGGGAACCCTGCCGCACGTCCCTCCACCAAACCTCCAATCTGCCTGGAATGGTCTTCCCTCACCTTGGGCTCACTGCCTTGGTTTGCCTGTATATGTGACTGGAGCACCCCAACAACGTTTCTTCCTCTGGGGTCTGGCCCAATCAGGTCCCCGGATGGCGCTTCTCTGTAGCTGGGACCGGGCACCTTGGTGGGCGCCTGCATCTCCATGCTTGTCCGGGAGGCTGCAGTATTGCCTACAGCCCCCTCCAAAGCCACCGACAGCCGGTAAGGCGGTCCAATCACACAGTGGGGGGGACCATGCAGGGGTGTTGTGTCAGCGAGACAGGGGCTGAGTCGGGAGGCCTCACTGAGCGCTCCTCCACCCAGCCTCCAAGCGAGCAGGCGAGGTCCTCACCCTGCCTTGGCTCTCGGGTCTGTCAGCCGCAGTTGGGCTAGAGCACCACGGCAGCCTCACACCCACGGAGGGCCGGTCTGCCCTGGTTCGCCGCTGGTGCTGATACCCACTCCGGGGCTGGATCCCTGTTGGGCGTCTGCCTTCCCCATTTCAACCGGGGAGGCTGCAAGGACTTTCTCTGCCCCTAACTGGGCCCTCTATGACCCGCAGCTGAGCCCGGGAGGGTGGGTGCCAACATCCTGTTAGGGGGAAAAACGGCCACCTCACAACAGCGAGCCACCAGAGCATCGGGGTCCTCTGTAAAAGGAACCGAATAGTCTTCAACAAGTGCGGCGCAGTCAGGAGGGGGAAAGCTTTTAAAAACTTTCAAAAAAAGGCAGCATTAGGAGACAACTGGATGCTTCATGATGGAGCCTACAGCAGGCACGTCTTCATCCGCTACCGCCTTGCCACACCCCCCAGGACAGCATTTTCAACTTTCAAGGCCTGGATTTCAGCTGTCAAGCCCTGAATGGCATTCACCAACTCCTGGATCTAGCCATATCGGACGTGGACCATTGGCATTGCAATCTGTCACCAACAGGCCGTGGAAGCGAGACACAGTGCTGCCCTAATAGCCTCTCGGATCGTTAGGAGTACGTGGAGGAAAAGCAGGGCAGTAGCGATGGAGCACAGGAAGGAAGCAGGAATCAAGGACCAAGCAGCAAGGACCATAAGGGAAAAGAGCGGAGGAATTCGGGAGAGGGGATCTAGGGAGGAGAACTGGAGGTAGGAGCAAGGAACAGAAGGGGCTGAAACAAGCAGAGCGTCCACTCAGGAAACAGAGTGTTACAACGTGAATAAGCCGGGATCCATGCTTGCATATATTTCTGGGTTGCCGGGGAAGACAGTTATGTCATCGCATATTTATTTATTTATTTATTTATTTATTTATTTGCATTTGTTAAGCGCACTTGCAGCCCATGAGGCATCGAGGCGCTGTTACAGAGGAAACACAGATTAAGATTAGGTTTTTTTTTTTTTTTTTCTTTGTCTTAGTTACGTATTTATAACGCGCTTAAACACTCGGAGGTTTCTAAGCGCAGACCCGGGGATCGAACCTGTTGTTGCTTTGTGTCGTCTTGTTTCCAAGACGCGCACGCTGCCGCTGTGCTATCCTCGTGGCGCAGTCCCATAAATTGTCTAAATGCGGCAGCCATTTTGGAATGGGCTGAAACACTTCCAGCAAGCGTACCACGTCCAGTGCAATAGCACTAAAAACCTAACACTAGGTCTGAGAGAAGTAGAGAGCCTTTACCAAGAGGGGCTTTTTGCGGGCTTCATTGTTATTCCTTTGTACAAACAGGCCGCTTTTGCAAAAACCCATATGCCATGGGCTGGGAATTTTCTGATGTCATGACCGCCTGGCATCGGTCTTTACTATGCTGGCATTAATTCCAACCAAAGCCAATTCTTTTTTTATTGTATTACATGGTGCCTTATTAACATGTTTGCCGGTATCACACCGGTAATTCCGGTGGGATACCAACAAACTGCCCCTACCATTTCCACCACCTGATATCCGGAATTACCAGGATATTACAGGCGGCGAAAAGGGCGGTAAATCCCCATTCCATGGAGTCGCATAGGACCCCATGGAGGGGATTGTCAGCTTTTATTTGCCGGTAGGGGCCTCTTGGCTGGAGGTAAATCCAGTTTTTGGCAGAATTACCGACAATTATACCTGCAATTTTACATGACCAGAAAAACTCTAATGAGGCCCTAAAAAGCTTGTGCACATTTATCATAATATCATACAATATACCAGTCATCTCTGCGCTGAACACAATGCCCTGCATGATCTTTATAATGTTTTGGACTAGTCATCTCTGCTCGTAATTGAATAGCCACCAAATTTTAATGACTATTTGCATGCAATGTAATGCTCCTCCGTGTCCATGTTTACACAGACTACAGTCTTCCAAAGGGCTTCCCGCCCCACAGCGCTTCGAAGCCATAACAATGGCAGTAGGCGTTATACAAATATTAAATAGCATAACATAACGTACAATGATAACTTCAGTCAAGATTACCTAATGTGTTATGCACATACAGTGACTAAATTCTAACATATCAGACCCACACAGTAGCCAGCATACAATACTAACCTGGGCCTGCCTATCTGCACTCGAATTCCTCTCTGCAGTTTCGAGTCCACTGGGACGGCTATTTAAGGATCTTTTATGGGAAAAGTGGCTTTCATGTCTCGAGGCATCCACAAAGCCCTGAACAGAAGCATATTCAAAACCAGATTGATTATTTCATAATGCACAGCCATATGCCCTTGTAAAGCAATTCTGGTTCACCCCTGAAATGGAGATCAATACTGAAAGCACTGATTCGACACAGGAAACACCATCTTCTGCGTGGTCACAGGGGTGGGGGAGAGTCTTTAGAGGGAGTCTGAAAGAATATGTGCTGTGGTGCTGATGATAACGCAGTGCGCATTCACCTTGAGCTCCTTGGTGTATATCTTTTATTTATTTATTTATTTATTTATTGTGATATAGTTTAAATTATAAACTTTACACAAAGCAAAAGAAATAAATAACATAAAATTACAATATACAGTAAAAAACAAATATAAAATATCATCTTCATGAGTCCAATGTCGACCATAGAGTTATCTATAATACAGATATTAATATACAATTGTTCAGTCCCTGCAATTATTTAGAGTGCTATGTCCAGTCTGACTTCAATCTCAGCCAGATAGTATACAATGCTGTCAACAAACGCATGCTGTTAGAATTAATACAATGGTTCCAAAAAAGATCATCCTTAATATACTCATTGTCGAAGACATATTTATCCAACAGGGGTTTGAATGTGCTGGCCATCTCAGTGCATTCGGTTAGGAGATGCTTTGCCGTTTCCAAATAATCTAGAGCTTTACATAAACGGCATGTTCGCAAAGTAATAGCTATCTTGGCCTTTCTTCCCGTAACAGTCAGCGTAGGCAGTTGATCCAAACTAAGTAACAAGATAAAACGTCGGAGTCTGACTGATGGACATATGTTAAGGTATCGCTGTGGTTTCTTAAAATCATAAAGTCTATGTTGAACAAATTTGTAGCTTCTCAACTTCCCTAGATGCTCAAAATTTTCAATCCAGTCCCAGAGATCTATATGTTTACACAGAGCCCTTTGAGCTTTCTCTGAGTAACCCCCCTCCTTATTTTGCCACCCAATTTCAGAATACAGTTTAGTCATTTGGTCAATAGTTGTGGTACTCGATTTCTCCCTGGCCATTTCTTGATGGACTGCTGTTAGTAGACCATTACTGGTATCACAAGTCATTTTTAAATAGATTGATGCTGGCTTCTTCAGTACAAGTGCCTTAAGAGAAATCAAGCCCAATTCTAATCTTATTATAGCCATTGCTATACAAGGGGCAAGGCCGAGGATACTACGCCAAAATTTCCCTTCGTCACCTGTAGCCAGCCTAGATCCATCTCCAATAGGGATTCTAAGCCATAGATTATGGCCGGAGAGAAAGCCTGTATATACAGCTGCCGAATACCCCACAGCGTAAAACCACACTGCTTAATGGTGAACCTGTGGAACAGGGCCGTCAATTGGGCCGCTCTAATTACGCGCACCTGTTTACAGGCCACATAATCGCCAGTTGTTTCAAAGTCTATACCCAAGTACCGATATTGGGGAACGTAGGTAATATTCACCAAACCTACCTTAAGTGATACACGTGATACTCTCTTTTTTGTGTATCTCATAACCTTTGTTTTCCCCAAATTAATGCTCAGGCCATTCACCTCTGCATATTCCCAGAGGGCCGCCGCAGATCTGCGTATTCCACTGATGGTATAGTCGAAAATCACCAAATCGTCGGCATAAGCCAGGACAGGGCAAGAGGCTTTGCCAATTTTTGGCGGGCAATTGTTTACGGCGGCTATTACTTCGGGAATGTCAAACACATATAGATTGTATATTAGGGGCGCTGTAACACAGCCTTGCTTAACACCCTTATTTTGTGTAATGTTAGCAGTTGTGTGCCCTTCTTGATCTAGTTTCAATTTTACTGTGTTATTTTGATGTAGTAGTCTCAGATAATATATAAGACCTTTCTGACAGCCCATTAGATTTAGTTTCCACCATAAACAGCTTCTGGGAATAGAATCAAAGGCTGCCGCAAAGTCTATATATAAAGCATATAGAGGAGGGGCCCCCGGTTCTTAAGGCTCTAGTTCGTAGGATATCCATGATCATAATGTTTTGGGAGGTCGAATAACCCTGTCTAAACCCACTCTGGAATTTGGACAATACACCAGAATCCTCAGCCCATGTTTGTAGTTCTTTTAATAATAATGAGGCAAATATTTTCCCTGTAGCATCTAGCATTGAGAGCAATCTGTAATTACTAGGGTCAAGTCTATTTCCCTTTTTAAACACAGGGATCAATATTGCCTTTTGCCAAGAACTAGGTATTTTACCAGTTTTTAGAATTTTCTCGAATAATGTACTCAATAGGCTGGCCCAAAAAGCGGGATGCGATTTAATAACAATATTGGATAGTCCATTAGGTCCTGGTGCTCGTGATGATTTTATGTTTTATTTTATTAAAAATAGATTCATATGATATATCAAACGGAGCTACTGTTGGAGGACTATCCAATACTGGTAAGTTATTGTCCTCCGCCTGCCGGTTTTCCAAGAACTTTTCCCAGACTCTGGTTTCGATGGGATTAGTCAGTGTCCCCTTTTGTGGGTCACGTGCCTCATTCAACAGGGACAAGATGTCACGAGTATTCCCTTCACATATGGTCTTCACTGTTTTTTGCCAGGCCAGTAATCGGTCTGCTCTTCTTTTGGCTTTAATAGCCGCTCTGTATCTGTTTTTAATCCCTCTGACTGTTATGTAATATCTTTCCCCATGGGCCATATCTTTTTTTGCCTTACGGAGCTCAGCTCTTAGGGCTCTTTTCATGTCTCTGATTGCTTTGTCATAGGGCATTCTTTTTTTACTTTACGTACTTATCATTAACCCCACTGATGACGATGCATGCCTTTCGGAAAAAGCCAGAGCCCAATCCTCTATATCTTCAATTGACAGCTCTTTAAAATTAGGTAGCTTTCTGTCATCTGCCATTCCCAGGGCCTCAATTGCCAAAGAGATATTTTTATCAGACCAAGAGATCCTAGTACCGGATTTATTAGTTTTTACCATGCCTATGTTACTAGGCGGAGGCAACTCTGGGAATACTAATCTCACATTTCAATGCGGCATGATCGCTCCATTCATTAGTGATCACTGTCATGTCCATCACCAATTGTTGGAGCCTAGGGCACACAAAAATATAATCCAGTGTACTATATGAGATTCCATTTGACCATGTGTGGGGACCAGGGTAATAGCTAGCTGTTCTGCCATTGAGCATCTCCATGTCCCAGGACTCAAACAAGTAATCCCAAGCCCCCCCCCCTCAGGGTCTCTTTTATTGTGTATCATAACACCGCTTTTTTCTAGTCTGGGATTCGACATTTTACTCACATAACCTGACATATGGCAATTGAAGTCACCAACAACAAGTACTCCCGAGTCTCTAGATGTATACAGCCACTCTGCCAATAGCTCTTGGAGTGAGTCCTGTAGTTGTTCGCTTAACTTTGCCCCAGGAGGGTTATATAGACTCACCCGCAAAAAAGAGCCCCTGGGGTTCTTGAGATCCGGAATTACTTCGACTGCTATCATATTGCATTCAAAATTGCAGTCAATCTGTCTCGAACCCATAGTGTTGGCCACCCCTATGGTCAAACTACCATAGGGCCGACCTTTTTCACCCCTCTTTGCTGCCGCATGATATAATACATAGCCATCCAAAAATAAGGGATCTATGGCCCATGTCTCTTGTAAACAAAAACAATTGCATTTATCCAGTAACTTTATTGAACCCTCCGGGGATAGCAGATGAGTAAAGTCACGGCAGTTCCAAGACAGTATCGTTAGATCTCATTGATTAGTGATGATCTCAGGAAGCGCGTCAGCTAACCATTTTAGGACTTGTTGAACTTCAGATGCCACAATCTTCTTACCCTTAGATAAGCTTGGATAATCTGCTGTTACTGGGACCATATCTTCTTCTACTATAGGCCAATCTGGCTCAACTTCATTAAGATCAGCATCGATTTCGACGTCTACTGCTTTTAGCTCCTCTTTATAGTTCCTTAACAAATCTGCTGTAGCCAGGAACTTGCAGTGTAACGCAGATACTTTGGAGTTAGGGCCTTTTAAGGGTTCGACAAATACAAAATCGTCAGATTTAAGGACCCGCAATTGTGGGACAGAGTATAATCTTGTCAAAAAGTCTGAACGCGATAGCCATTTACTATTTTTGCTATGGTATAAGTTCTTTATCAGACATATCCTGTCTCCCCTTGTCTTCCCTTTGGTTTCCTTGGCAGCCGCTGGGATATTTCCAGGTTTTCTGAGTCCTTAGGCATTTCCGTTACTTCCTCTAGTTCAGGCTCTCCATTGTATTCCTCGCCCAACTCTATACTCATTATCTCCACTTCAGACTCCTTGTCAGCCACTTGTGCGGGAAGCAGCCAGCTGGTAAGATAACCCTCTTTGGTCACCTTCCGTTTCTTGGCTCTTGCCACTCTTTTCCTACTTTTTTTGGTGAGTAGTCCCGCCTCTCTCTGTTCTTGCACCGGGCGTGCCCTAGTACCACCTCTTTTGCCCTTTCCAGCCCTTTTAGCTAATCTCTGTTGTTTTCGTGAAAAAAGAGGGTTAGGGCTAGGCACGTCCTGCCCAGCTTCCAGGCTATCTTGCTCTTCGGTTTCATTGGCAATAAAAATTGCTTCTGATAAATTGGCTTCAGCCTCTTCAACTGCCATCTGTTTTCCTTTATTTTCCATAGCAGTCGACTCCGTATTAGCCAATATTCGACCGGACATTTTGAGCAGAATCTTAAGCGCAAACTGTAATGATGCTATTGACGCCTGGATTTCCGCTATTTCAGAGGCCCCTGGAAAGGACTTGTCCTGGGACTCAACTTCCACATCGGGGACATCCTCTGTGGAAACCATTGCTAGATTAGGTGAAATTGACAGTCTGTCTGAGCCGGGGCCCACCACAGTTGATCCTAAAGGTGAGGTTGTGGTTCTATCCATTTGTATGCCACTGTTGATGCTCCTACTAACCAGATGTGGTGTCATACTTTTTTGAATGTTTAAACATAGATCTAATAATGAGTTATTGTCTATGTCCTCGAAGTCTATCGATGTTAAGGCCTCATTATCACAATGAGCTGGTATGTCTTCTTCAATAGCAGTGGAGTTGATTTCGCCAACTACATTCAATGGAAAGAATTCCGTAATCACACCTTGTTTTATGGGAGGCGTCTTCATTGCTTTCTTTTGTGACCTAATTTTTTCCATTGCAGCCTCCTTATTGGCAAGGGTTTGGTTTGTGATTTTCACCTTAGGTTTCCTTAGGTTATATGTGGTTTGTGCCCGTTCTATTCCTGCTTGCATTAAGGCAGGAAGTTGTTGGTCTCTTTTTGTTATGGCAAAACGTTTTCAGTCCACACCAGGATCAAAAGCACAAGGCCAACAGTCTCCAGGTGGAGATATTACAACTATAGGTACTTTTGCCTATATGGATGAGACCATCTGTATATGTAGCCCTCTGTTTGAATTCATTGGTGGCACAGTGTTCCTTCTCAGTAAAGATTTAACAAACTATTTGTCTCCTTATCTCCTCCACCTCTTAACACAGATATCAAGAGGAAAGGCAACAAGACTCCAGAAGAACCCCACCGAGGCGCTACATCGCCAACCGGCTCCGCCAGCTGGTGAGTCAATCCCAAGGCACTCCAATGTACTCCAATGTACACCACTGTGGCGCACAAAGATCTCCACCCGCTCGCAAGCTTCGCAAGGCAGCCAGGTTCACCCACAAATCCTCTGAGTTCACGCTGAGAGTACCACTCATCTGTAGTCACCCACCACCACCAGCCACCAGCAGCCTTGGTAGCCCAAGGCTGCTTGCCTGCCTGCCTGCTTACCCCCAGTACCTTCACGCTAGCAGATTCAGCGGGGCTGCACACCTTACTCACACGATCCGCAGCCTACTGGAAGTCAGCTGGCGGCCTCTCTCTCCAGCTGCCTCCAATGCTGCCGTTGCTCCACACCTGATCGCAACACGCCTTGGGCAGCCCGCGCACGGACCGAACTTAGCCATCAGCCTCACTCGCCCGCTGCCCAGCCGCAGGTGCTCCACACTCCAGGCCCCGTCTCACAACCTGCATCAGGATCGAAGGATCCGAGGAAAGGACCTGCAGCCGTTTCTCGCACACTCTCGCGTCAAGCCGCACCTCGCGAAAGCCTCACGGGAGTCGTACTACGCACTGTGCGACTGTGAGACTCGTAAACAGAGGCCGCTTCCGACGCGTTTCAAACAACCTTGGTGTATATCTGGGCTCCAGCTGCTCACCATGGGGGAGTGTGCTGCTTCTTTCAATGAACAGCAACGAACGATAAAATAAACTTTTATTTTACATCGAAATGTGTTTGCCAAGTTCCCAGTTCGCAAGGTGGGGAAACATCCTTGTCAGGAGAAAGGGCTAGTTGGTGAGGGCAGGAGGGCAATGGTGGAAACCAACCATAAAAGCAAGGGGTGGGGGAGAAAGAGACATCACGAGAAGTGGAATCAAAACAAGGGACCTCAGAAAAGTGGGTACAAACGCATTATAAGGCAACAGTGCATTTCAAGATTAACTATTGTTGCTTTGGCAACAGGCTCCTAATAAACATATGTGCAAACCCTGCTCCATTTTCGACTACATGTACCCAAGGGCCTGCATGTACAGCCAAGTGTGTTGAGGTTATATAGCAATGGCCATTTAGCCTGTAAACTCTCTCTGGATTTAGCAGAGGTCCACGGGTAATCCCACTCCTGCTGAGGCTGGAGACAGTCCTGCACTTCCTAGCTATGGGCACATATCATCACACTGTTGGGATGCTACACGGCATGGTGCAGCCAACTTTTTCCATAGTATTGGCTGTGATGACTCCCGTGGAGTCATCAACAAACCCCACCTAAAGTCTCCTCCCATGTGGCCAGGAGCCTCTTCCTGATCCTAACCCTGCGGGTGATATCAGGCAGAAGGATCACATGGAGGAGAAGGCTATCAAGGGGAAGTGGTGACTCAGCTAGGAGAGATGCAGTATTCATGTTCTCAGGATGAAAGTGAAATAATTCCCAGATACCTAATGGCATACTATGAATGTACCAGTCCCTCGAATATCAATGCCCAAAGAACCTGTCATAATAAGTCATTTCAACAGAACCAAGTTGGTGCCTCAAAGGTTCAGGAATTAAAGATGAGAACCTTGAATTGTCATAATTCTGCCTTATTGAGAAATTCTCACTCTAATGTGGAATTACAAACTCTCTCCACAACCTCCCCTTACTCTAATAACTCTCAGTTCATAGAACAGTCTGACTTAACTAAAAGTAACCTCGAACAACCTTATGCCACACATTTTTCTATGGACTTCATTTCCCATAATGCTAAAAGTACTGGCGCAAGTAAGAAGAGAACATGGGCTATAAGGGCTCAGAATGCTATGTATTCAACAGTACGCTCTAGTTGTTGTCACTCAAGGCACCTGTGCAGGATATTTGAAGCCAGCCCAGGTGCAAGAGCAGCCACGTAGAGAAGCCCGCCAGCAGAAGTCACCACAAAGGGTGAAATTGAGCAGAAGCAGAATTGCAGAGTACACGCAGCGGGATGCTCAGTTGCAGAGGAGAAGTGTTCCCAGAGTAGCCTATGGTAGGCCAGTGAAGTTGCCAAAGATCAACAGCGATGTCATTGCTCCCAAAGACTGACGCGCAACTTACTGGAGGCTCGCAGAGGCAGGAAAGAGAGCAGACTGAGCGCAGAGGGACCACTGCAAGCCCTGACAGCAGAAGGCAGCCACCGCAGAAAACCAGTGAGTTGGCTGAGTGTGAATGCTGACCATGGGGGGCTCCCAACCTCGAAATCTGTTACAATGTATCAATTTTGAATACCAAACAATTGACAAATCAAAGCAGAATCTATTTGCTCAATTTCGAACAATTAAAGAAAGTGAGCAAAGCGGTTTCATGTGAGACAAAAGTTCCTTTACAAGGGACCAAAAGAGGGGAAAGTTTATGACCAGCATTATAAACAGCCAAGAGCCTGTGAACAGACTTTAAGAGAATGACCATTGGGGAAAGCCTCTAAGAAGTATTACCCACAGCCAAGAGGCTACGAGAAAACCATACTAAGACAATCACTAGGAAAAGCACATAACCAGCATTACCATCAGCCAAGAAGTTGTGAGAAAACTTCAATAAAGCAACCAAGGCATAAATCCCCTTTTAAGAGATATAGGGCCTCATTATAACGCTGGCGTTAGCCGTGCCCACCCATCAATGAGGAATTACAAGGTACTTCCGACATTGCCAGACCCGGTAATTCCTGCATTGCCGGTGCCGGTTCCTGTCAGTCCACATTCCCATTTGAGCCTCATAGTGCTCAAAGGGAATGGGGACGTCGGGTGCACCGGCACCGTCAACGACGGTGCCGGTGCATCCGACATCCTGCGTTTGCAGGTGCCGCTCTGCCTGCCAGGCCAGACCTGGCGGGCTGACAGGCGCCCACGAGCACAGCTTGTATTATGGCAGTCCGGGAACTAGAGTACCGGCATGCTTACCGGTACCGTAGTTCCCCGACCGCCATGCTTAGAATGAGGCCCATACTCTTGGGAAAGCTTAAATTCTCATTTTACCAACAGCCAAGCGACGGTGAAACCATTCCAAAGCAACTTGTGGTCACAACTCTTTCTTTTTGGGATTTCAATTGCCAGAAGCTTGTAACCCAAACTGATATTAGTCAAGAGGATGTTTAGAAGCTATTGGGAGAGCCTTTGGGAATAATTCTTCTATATTTCGTTCTCAGTTTTAGGAAAGCTTGAACACAAGATGTCAAGAATCAAGAGACTATAAGAAAAGGTAATTATTATTTAACCCTCTGTCCAAGATAGATTGGTGTAGAGAATCTTGGAATCAATATTGCCTTTCTGTTTGAAAGTAGTTGTAGGAGTTTTCTTCCTAGCAGGCGAGTATACCAGGAAAGAAGATGGTGATTTGATCAAATATCTTTATGCCAAAAGATGTGTTGGAAGAACATTTGTTGAATTAAGAGAATTAATTTATTTTATCTTATCTTTGACAAACTGTGGCATCACTAAGACAAGTTGATTTTTGCTATCCTGACAAAAGTGTTTTTCAAGAAGTATTGAGAAAACTTGAAATGTTATTCGGGCAAGAAGGCGTTCCTTTGAAGAAGTTGTAACATGGTAACAGAACAATTGCATTGGTTTGAAGGAAAATGAATCATCCTTTCAAGAGGGATATTGTGGAAAATATTGAATTGTTTTGAACTATCTACCAAACTTCATGGAAGAGACATTTGTTGTGTCCCAGAAATAGACATAGTGGTTGAAAAAGACTTTTCTATTACCTTGAACAGAACTTTCTTGAATAAGAACTGTAATATAAGTTGTCCTGAATTGATCCAGGGGAAGGGAGTTCAACCCTGGATGCAAGGGCTGCTTTCATGAACATTTAAGTTTGAAGTTTGAATTACTAAATAGTTTTGTTGAACTAAATGTACCCATATTTTGTTTGTATAATTGTGTTCTATGTATTAGTGTAAGGGCCAGAGATATTTTGAAAACTAGGCCAGTTTATTTATTATTTTTTAAAATTATAACATATAGTTTATACAAACTTTAATTACAAATTTCAGTTAATATGATCAATTTCATCACTCCGATTTACATCTACGATCGTCATGATTTAATTCCAATGTCTCTTGTACAACAAGTCGATTGACACCTGGTGTCCTCTTAACCATTTGCCAAGGACACAGCATCATTTGATTATAATATCTTATCAAGAAAGTCTACAACTGCATTATTACTTGAAAGCATTGAATACCACCAATTGTCTATGTTTCCATTTAACTGTGCATATTTCTTCAGATACAGTGTTCTTATAGCAGTTAATGGAACACATTCGGTGATCAGATGCTTTAGAGATTCAACTGAGATGCTACAGAATCTGCATTGGTTATCACTGGTGTCTCCGTCATGTTTAATCCAGAGCATCTCCTTGTTTTTATAGGAGTTTAGCCGCAGCCTTAGAAACTGGTTTCGATGTATTCTTGAGGGAAATTTTTATAGATATTTTGGTAGAGAGTCAAGGCTGTTGGCTGCTGTTCCTGTATATAATGAGGTCACCGGATTAGACCGCATATCGTTATTTTGTATCCAGTTCCATATTCTTAATTTCTTCTTTGCTATCTGTGGAGTCAACATCACTGTTTCCCATTTTATTCCGGCACACATCAAAATGTCTTGTAGTTTTGTTGCCCATGTCAGTAGGATTCCAGAGTGTGGATTTCATTTTGATGATGCAAGAATCCGATATGCAGGTGCAGGCTCACTTAGGTATGTTGTCCTCAGAGCAGCAATGGGTCTCCATAGGACAGTTCCATACATAGAGTCTAGACCAAGTTCATGTCTTATGGCAATAATTGACACGTTTGATGGCAGTCTAAGGACACGCCTCAAGAAATGTCCTTCCAAAAGGGACCATAGTTGATAACTTAGATTCCACCCTGCTTCCATGCTAAAAGTGATTGATGGAATTACCTTCTCGGTATAAAAGGTCAGAACTGGTTTTAGAGTAAATTTGCCATATTCCGAATCTAACTTAGCACCCTGTAATAAGAATGCCGACATACGATGTTTCAGATCCGATGCCCTATCCCATTCTCTGATGGAGCTATTGAACTGTACACCTAAATATCGAATTGCTGTCACCTGTTCGATATTGGTTCCGGCAACCTGCCACTTATAGCTCTTATTTCTTTTTTCTTTGTACTGACTATTGACATGATCTTAGTCTTGCCTATGTTTATTTCAAGGTCATTTTCGCTCAGATATTGATGCTATTTCGAGAGTAGCCTTTATAGGCCAATCTGAATGGAGTCGACCAAGACAATATCGTCCGCGTAAATTGCCCAGCTAATCAAATGTCCGTTTACTTTGGGGGGAAAACATGGCACTTCACTTAGGATGGCAGGGATAGCAGAGATAAACAGCTAAAAAAAAAGTGCCGTCAGGGGGCATCCCTGTTTGACACCCTTATTTGTCGTTATTTCCTCAGTTAAGTCACCACTTTCATTTATCCGCACCCGTCAGGCCATCAACATTTCTTTCTTTTTCTTTATGGCTTCTAATTTTAGAAGTTCAGAATGATTAAATTTACTTCCGTTCCCACTCCTTTGGTGAAGCCAGTCTGCCTACAGTCTAGAATATGGGTGTTTCGTGCCCATGATGTCAGCTTCTGCTGCAGGAGGTTGCACAAAATTTGCCGATAATATCCATAAGGGCGATCGGACAGTAGCTGGTAGGATCGTAGCTGGTAGGATCGACCGCCCTTCTTGAATATCGGAACTATTATCGCTGTTCGCCATGAACTAGGGAGTAACCTAGATAATGCAATTTGACATAACAGTTCTTTAATGAATTTCACCCATTGTTCATATTTTGCCTTTAGCATTTTATTAGTTAACCCATCGGGTCCTGCCGCCCATGAATTTTTTAGCCGTTTGATAGCAACTATGATGTCTTCTATGGATTCATTAACATCCCAATTGGCAGGCGTAGGTAGTATCGGGATGAACGACGCTGTAAGGTCGGCATAAAACACCTTGGTAAAGTGTTGATGCCATATCAACTCGGAGATTCCATTTGAGAGCTTAGCTGATTGATGCGCTGATCTGGTGTTTATTATCCCCCATATTTCTCTTGAATTGTGATATGATCAGTTTTAGCATTAGTTCAGCTCGCTCTTGATCTCTGATTAGAGAAAAAGATTTTATCCAATTTCGATAGGTTTCCTTTTGCTGCTTGATGGCTTGTGCAGCGTTCGTTCCCAGATTCTTTTTTATTTGCCGAATGTCCTTATGCAGGGCTTTTTTTTGTACACTTACTGCCATACTAAATTCGTATTTCTTTGTATATGAGTTTTTCCCCCTATCAGGCACTTTCGTTTTGAACTGTGATAGCAGCGGTTCATAGCTGATTCTGCTAGTTGGTGGTAGAAAGTCAGATAACAGATTCTTCCTTAAAGCATTTCTTTGAAAGTCTTTATTTTTAATCTGTTTGATCCTTGGTTTATTTCCACCGGCACAGTATATTTCGCACCAGAAACCACAGAGGACAGCAGCCAAGTGAGTACAAGAGCAGAGTGATCACTACACAGTGTTTCATGAATTGTTAACTGCTCCATTTTCAGCCACAATGATCTTTAGATCCAGATGTACTCAAGTGTTTTAAAGGTTGCATTTCAATGCCATGTGTAGTTCTGCGGTATGTCTCCTTTGACTTGACCGTTTAACATATCACAATTACGTGCATTTAATGCCTCCCCCAAGCGCTGGCTGTTACGAGTGTTTGTAATCGATCCTTCCATGTCGAGGTGAGTTTGATTTATTTCTCTGTCGAACCAAGAAGTATTTAAATCGCCACATAGTATTACGGCGAGATCTTTGAATTGTAGTAAGCAGAGATCGATCAGAGTGGTTATTGAGCGAATTTAATGAGATGTTATAATCATTTTTGGATTCCAATACGTATTGATCACAAGCAGGTACTTTACTTCATCAGTATAAGCTTTTGTCCGCTGCAGCACTGTTCCTTGGACAAAAAGATTTGATTAAGAGACTGCACAATTTCCCAGCCCTTTGCGTTGTTCACCAATCTTAAAAGGCCAGAGTATGGACGCCCAAACTTGTTCTTCTTTGCTGGATTGAGTAGAATTGTATATCCGTCTCGCAAGGGGGCCTCTCGTAGCCATGTTTCCTGGAGGCATACTATAAAATTGTTTCTTAGAGAGAATGGAAAGTTTTGAAACAGATGACTAAAGCCTCTTGTGTTCCATGAAATCAGCTCACAAGGAGCCTCGTCTAGCAACTGTGATGGTTAAACATGTTGCTGTCTGTCGTGGTTGGCGGTGTGAGTGTTCAACTTATGATCCGAGTATTGACAGATGTCCTGTGGCACATTTGTCTTCGGTTGAATAGTTTCCTTAGAACATCTCGTGGGTTTTCATTCGCTGGACTGTTTACCTGTGGTGGCATAGCACTCTTTCTACCAAACTTGCATGTGCCTTCTCCACAAAGAGATCAAAACCATAGAACACAAGCTCGTCTTTTGCTGCTATGATCGTGTTTTCTACGGCCTGAGACCTAATATGTAGAAATATTTGGTCGGAACAATCTTCTTTAATGCATTCTACAATCACAATATCTTCTGACTTAATTGTACACAGAGACGGAATATTCTGTAGAAGATGCATCACGTTGCTTCTGTTTAGTTTGACTTCATTTCCATCTGGAAAGATGTTTTCAATGCAAATCTTCCAAGTCTTAACTCTCAGATTTGTTGATTTAATTTGTGATTGTTTTTTCCATTGAGTTGTAGTCATTTTTGGATTCAGATTCTTTGAATTTTGTTTATAAGAGCCAGTTTCTTGAGATGTAACATGGTACTGTCTACTGTTTTTCATAGGCTTTGCACCCTTCGACGCAGTAAACCTTCTTTGGCCAATTTCTAGCTTTAAGGCAGTATGTGCAGGGCATTTCATGTTGATGTCTTTTTGTTGTGCAACAGGTGCCTGCATTTCACCCGAATGACTCGTTCCAGACCCTCCAATATTATTTGAGCTCCCATTGACCTCTTCGATCTCAATAGAATATGTGGAGGGATCAAATAGATCAATTGAGCTGTCTGCTGCGCTGGCCGTGCACTCCTCAGAATCAATCAGTGCTTGTTTATTAGGATTGGTTATATGCTTCTGCACAGTCGGTTCTGCAGTCAAGGAACTGATTGCTTTTAATATTTTATTTGAAGGCAGACGAGCTGTTTGTTTTCCTGTGGGCCGAGTCAATAGCCATGGTTTTTGTGGCATTGTTAAGTTCCTTACGAATTGTTTTGTCTTTGCTGGATTTGTCTTATTTTTCGTTGTGTCACTTTTAGTTACAGTTCTTTTTACCAAGTGTAACATTCTAGGTGGTGTTTTTTTATGGTAAGTTTTTTGCTGACCCAGTGAATATTCCAAATGTGTTTAGCGGTATTTCAGATGGAGTTTCCAACATCTGTTGACTTTTTGGTTCGCTTTGAAACATTTTACGGAGCAAGGGATCGGAGAGATTGACCACTTGCAGGTCACTTGCTACTACGCTGGAGTTTTCGATGGTCAAACCCACGTCCACTGCTTTTTTCCGGATCACATTGTTGGTATTTGATGGATTTTCCTCTCTTGTTAGCACACCTGCCGGAGCCGGTGACTTCAGGGAGATCGTGGCCTGTGGTCATCCTGGTGGCGGAGCCACTTCATAGATTCAAGTATGGCATCCATTAATACCGTTTTGTCGGCAGGATCTCGCATAGCGAGATCTCCTAGTCGATGTTGCCATTGGAGAGAGAGTTCTGCTTCATGTTCTAGTCGCTGTTTGAGCATGTCATTAGCATGTTCAATATTTGACATTTTTGCATTCAAATTGATCAATTGTGTGGATTGATCTTTCATGGATTTGCTCATGGTTTCACATAGTTTTGCAAATGGAACAAGCGCTAAAGATGTTGCTGCCAGGACGTTATTGTGGATTTGTATTCCAGTCGTCACTGAAAGATTTGCTTTGCCAGTATATTGAAGACCAATATTGTGGTCTTGCGGACAGTTTCAAAAAACGTGGCAGCTTTTGTCCAAAGTCAACTGTTTTTCATTGAGTGTTTTGTTTTGTGCGAAATATGATTTGTGGGTTAAGGAATAAGTTACAGTCCTTTTGTCCTTCTGTGGCACAGGTATGTTCCTGTGGGCAAATGAAGCATTTGTTCCACATTTGTTCCACATGCAGCATGTACAGTGAGGCCTATGCACACAATGTAAATAATCTCTTGTATATGTTTCATCTGTATCTCTGTCTTATGCTTGTGTGTAACTCTGCAATGCACCCATATACCTCTGGGTTTGGTGCGCTATATAAATAAATAAACAAACAAACAACAATATCTACCATCAATAATCATGACACTTAACTTTTGCAGGTGACTCAGACTATCCACTGCTACCATGGGTAATGACACCCATCCAAAGACTTGGGACTCCACAGGAGATGATGTACAGTGAGGCACATGCACGGGCCAGGGTGTGTATTGAGGGCACATTTGGACTGCTCAAAGGTAGAATCCAGTGCCACCACAGGACAGGTGTGGTAATCATGTACAGTCTTGAGAAGGTGGGGAAGGTGATCATGGTCTGTGCAATGCTGCGCAACATGTCAGAGGAATGTTCCTAGCAAGACATTGGCCACCCAGAATCCGACTCTGTCTCTGATGATGTAGGTAATCAGAAGCCACATTGAGGTGGACGTGAGGATGCAAGGGAGGGATGCATCATCCATCATGAACTGAGTCAGAACTTTTTTTGATTACACCTATGTATGCACTAACATAATCATATTACGTACACTCATTGACTACTGTACTCATTTGCTGGAGTGAACTATTTTATTGTAAGTGAGCATGTCCTTGTCAATCCACCAACCACATTCCCATCTGCCCCTTGCCCACCCACCACCGACATCCGCAACTGCCCCTTGCCCACCCACATTCCCAAAACAATGCCTGTGGCATGGTCCCTCCCAATTCCTTTGGCCCTTGCCACGTCCCTGTGTTACAGCCGGTGAGTGGGGCTTTCTGCGCTGGGAGCGCCTCCGTATGGTGTTGGGCAGGGATCCCTCAGTGGGGGTGGCTGAGCTGGAGCTGGAGCTGGCCATGTGAACCCCACAGAAGTGCTGGACTGTCAAAGTCATAACCCTCAGCAAGGTCTCATTGACAGAGGAAATGGGCTCTGCCAACTCACGCACCCTTTGGGCCACTACTGTCACTTCGGCTGTGGCATCAGCAACCCGCCTACTCTGCCTCTTCTGAGAGTTTGACCAACTTGCCGTAAATGTGCTCCTTTAAGGCTATTGGTACCTAATTGAATGTATATGGCTCGGGCATATGCAGGGGTTACACAGTCTAGGTACAATTTAAAACCTTCTGCCTGTTTCAGCACTATATAAGGTGCGCCCAACTTCAACACAGTACAAGCACTTCTCATCTTGCTTATTATAGCTTTATGACACTTGGTTTTGACTTGGGCCTTTGTGCTGTGTGTGGATGTTTCCAGAGGGCCCCCATGTCCAGGTCCTCAAAGCCTTTGCGAACAAATCTGAGCCATGCCAAAGAGCCAGATCCCGATGTTTCTTTCAGGCAAATCATTGCTTCTCTATATTTAGCCAGCGCAGGAGAGCTCCATAACCTGGTCCAACACAACAGTGGCTTAGTGGCAATCACTTCATTTATAGGCTTAAAGTGACATTCCCATCTAAAACTTGCCATTGGGGCTCCCTTAGATTGCATTGGTACACTGCGCAAAAAGGGATTGTCTGCCACGCTTAGCTTGAGTGAGGGGCAGTGGCCCCACAGTTCAGCCCCATACAGTGCGGCTGCCCTGCCTTGTCCTTGGTACATTTTGATAGCTGGGGAAACTGCACCCCTACGAAGATTGTTATAAAAGCAGCAAACTCCACCACTTCATATTCTCCAGAGTCGATGTAGCCTTAACAAGATGCGCTGACCATGTGAGGACTTCAGAGAATCTGATCCCTAAATAGTCGTAATGGCTCACCCGTTCTAGCACATAATCGCCTACCAGCACCTTCAGCCTGATTTTCTTCTGATTCTTTCTGCCAAATACCAGCACCTTTGTTTCCTCTAGGTTCAATGACACAGACAGCACTTGGTATTCCTCTATAAAAATTAAAATGGTGTCTCAACCCCATCGGGGATGTGCATAGCAGTACAGCATCCTCAGCATAGAGGAGTGCTGGGAACCTGTCCCGCCCAAGTCTGGGGAGGGTCGAGACATGCAGCCAGCAGTTCCTCTATGATGACTTTTATATACAAACAGAATAAGAGGGGGACCAGCACACACCCCTGGTGGACACGCCTCTGTACTGCAAAGTAATCAATAGTCTCCCCAACCAGCCCCCACCTTACGGATGCCCTATTATTACAATAGAGGGATTGGATGTTAGTCAGGGGGGAATCTGAAATGCCCTTTTCTGTCAACACAGACCAGAGTTTACTACAGGATACACTGTCAAATGCCTTAAAAAGGTCCACAAAAACCACATAGACCATGGTGCGTTGGACTGAGACATATTTGGCCAGGATTGCATTCAGCCTAAGGCATTCATCCACGGTAATGAAACCAGGGAGAAACCCCGCTTGGAGGTGATTTCATATATGGTTCACAGTGGCTCATATTTGTAGGCGAGTTGTTAACATATTGGCATAACCCTTTCCTGGTGCATCCAAGAACAAGACAGGTCTATAATTACCCAGCTTCCTAGGATCCCCCCTTTTTGAAGATTGATACAATTCTAGCACTTAGGCAAGATTGTGGCACATTCCCCGTCTTGGCAACATAATCAAACACCCGTTAGTGCAAGGGAGCCCACACACAAAGTTCATCTTGAAATAAATCAATTCGCAACCCATCGGGCCCTGATGCTCACCCCCCCCCAAACCTTCAATGGCCTCTTTCACTTTGGTTATAAAGAAACTTATATGCGTGCCTCTATCTACCACAGTATCCTGCCCTTTTTTCATATAGTGTGCTAAAGTAATGGAACAAGTCATTCGGGGGATATAGCTTAACAATTGATTCACCATGTTCCTTTCATCCCCCGCGACTGATTTCCAGAAATTGACATGGTCACCTTTCTTACACTTGTTCAATAAGTCATCCCATTTTTTCTCATTGAACCGAGCCTTTGTCATGGAAACTTTCAACTTGTAAGTGCCCCAAATTCCTCAAGTATGACTAATCTATTTGTGGTGTATTCCTTAGAGGTTAATAAGTAATTCTTGGCTTCATTGCATTCGCTATCAAACCAGCCCTTGTTGGCCAGTTCCTCCTTCCTTATTTTCCCCGCCGACAGAGTGAAAAAAGGGAGCAGTACATTAGTCATATCTGTAGACAAGCCTCCAACGTTCTTGGAGATTTCTCCACTTAAACAGATACCTTCAATATAGGATTCAATATTGGCATATATTCTCGGTTTGATTAGGGTCATGTCTAGTGATGACCATTTTAAAAGTCTTTTTGGAGTGCCCCGTAACCTTAATAGAGCTCCCACACCTCTTTCCTCTTAAGTTACTTCCATCTTGTTTCTCCATGCTCACAATAAAACTCTAAGGATAGTGATCACTATCGCTACGTAGAATATTTTCCATACTAGTGACCCTTGCCCAATCTGACATGCTTATTGTTATATAGTCAATCCATGATCTACCCTGATAACCTGCATAAGTGTAGCTTGCAGGATTGTTTGGGGGAACTCTCCCGTTGCATGCTCTCAGGCCCAGCATGTGCATTAATCTTGCCACTTCTACAGTGACAGGTTTCGCAACTTTTGACAGGTTTTGCTGTCTCAAATACAGGGATCCCTAGTGCTGCATCTTGGTCATCCCATAATCCTTCTAGTACTTCTATAGGTTCAAATTGGATATTAAAGTCCCCCATTGCTAATAGAATTGGTGGGTTGCTAGTTGATGACTGTATCTTCTTAATAGGGTCATGGCGTTTAAGCTTTCCAACCTATTCTTTCCACCAACTCTATTTTAGATATTAAATATCAGCAGGCACTTCCCTTTCCTACTGGTCATATCAAGGCACAGCAGATCTTCAGAGCCAGATGGAATCAGCTTAGCAGACACATCCATAGCGGGCCTAACATGAATTGCCAATCCTCCATCTGGCCTGCCTCTTGGGCCTTTTATCGCATTCAGGCTGAAAGTACTACACCCCAAGAGCTCAAAGGAATCCAATGCTGATTTTCCTTGAAGGTAAACTAAATCATAGCACTGGATGAAGCAAACCCACTCTGCATCTTGCTGCAATTTGTTTATCCCAGCCACATTCGCTGAGAGTACTTTTACGAGTAGCTTCCCAGATTCTCCCTCAGATTGTTGATTAGCATGGGCCAAGGGGTAGCGTGGCCCCCCTATCAGCACTAATGAGTCATTCAACCCCCTCCAGTCCTTCTTCAATTGCTGCATCTGTGGCAATTGATAAACATGTTCTATTAGTTAAGCTTTCTGCTCTGCGGTTTTACAAGGGGACTCTGGGGCGGATAGAAACTGATGTTCTTACAGGGGGGTAGGTTCTTGATTCCATAGACAAAAGGCCCTCGCCAAAGGGATGGGTCTTTCTGTGCATTTGGAGTTCCTCAGGTCTCAGGTTTCCCTTCCTCAAGACTTCAATCCCACAACTGATATTTATTTCAGTTTTTCAAAGATCTACACAGATGCAGGCCAACTTGACCCTCCTTCTGGTTTGCATCACCAGCTTACTTGTAGTGCTTCTGCTGGATATATTTCACAATGTCTTTGGCTTTCACACTTAGGGTTTAGACCACATGGTCCACTCATCACAGTTCATGCAACCAGCAACCCTAGGCTCTTCAGCACACACAGGTTCTTCTGTTTTACCCCTGTGTACAGATTCACCTTCCCCTGGATTCTCTTTGTCAGCCGCTTGGCTTTGTCATTATAAACACCTCTGTGCTAGTCTTTGGCCTTGTAGCACTGTACTCGTTCATAAGGTTCACTGTATTGTGGTGGTTTGGTTCATCCCCCACCTTTCTGTAACACTCTTTCACACTTATGCTCTTTTATGAAGGTTGTGTTTAATTGGGCACTTTCCCTTTTATCTTTCATCCGTTATAAGTTTTGCCCATATGAAATATGCATGTGTTGTTCTTGTTTCACGTTTTCATTCAGTTTGGTATTCAATATATATATATAGTTCAATGTTTCAAGTTTTCATTCAGCTAGGTGTTTGAGATGGATATTTGATCTTTGGTTCGGGTTTTCATTTAGTTCGGTTTTCAACATGTATATTGAAGCTTTGTTTCATGCTTTCATTCCTTTCAGTATTCAATAAACATTGTACGGCAGTTCACTATCTGTGCGCAGCCTTCCTGAGGCGCCCCAGCTTCGAGAGACCTCCCCAACACTCACCGGTTGTCAGCGTCCTCTCTGGCAGCTCCTCCTGCCTTCATACTGCTTATCCTGTCAGCTAACCGTGTCCTGCAAGCCTTGCTCGCACTCTGTGTGTTCGCTTGCACATGCCGGGGTCTCTGCTTCCCTGACACAAACGTGGACGGCATCCTGCCGGGAGGATCAGCAACATGATTCTCAATATTGAGGCTCCCACATCTGTGGTAACCCCATGGCTTAACTGGCCTTGGGCTCGACAGCTCCTCAAGGCAGCGTCCGGCATCCTAGCTTCCTTGCAGGCCCCACCATGGCTGGTTTCTCCTCCACAGGTCTCCCTGTTGCTCCCTCTATGTTCTCCGGTTCCCCATTCATACACCTGCAACACTTGACAGGTTGCAGGTGCGGATTCCTAATTAGAGTTGCCTGACCATAGTTAAAGGGACATGCCTGAGCCTCACAGTTCTCTGCAGGCATCTTCTTCGTCCTAGTACCAAAGTGGTGAAAGGGAGTTTGAGTGTTTATTGCTCTTAGTCGCCTCTTCCTCGTCCCAGTACTTTTAGAGCTCGAATGTGGGGAAATTATGGAAGCCGATTTACAATAGCCTATAAAGTACAGGGAAGGGGTAGGTTCATCATAAATAGGGAAAGTGATGGCCTTTCCCTGGCCAGCTGAGAGGAGGATTCAGGAGGTCTAAGAGTGAGAATACCCTCGGGTTTCTCACAATATGGCTACTTATATTTTACACATACAGTATTTTTTACACTTTCCTCTCACTGCACTTCAGGTGTTCATGTGTGTGAACTGGCAGGTGGCCTGCACATTGATGTGAACAATTGCGCATTTTATTGCCAGCCCCATAATCAGCAGGTTGCTGAGCAGTGGAGGCCTTGTGCTGTATGTTGTGAGTCTGATGTTTCACATTGCACTTACCAGGCTCAGGTTGGCTTCCAGCTGCACACTCAGCTGCTCTTACTCCCTCCAGTCCCTCCAGACCGGCCAGGTGCAGGATGGTGTTGACCGTCTCCTTACAGGGGGACAGGACCAGGGGCGCCACAGTGCCTCCTCCTGTGGCAGCTGTTCCCCTGTGTTGTTGGGCAAGGAGACTGCACACCCTGGCCTTCAGGTAATTCCACCTTTTTTTAATGTCATCCACATCCCTGGGGTACAGTCCTCACTGCCACCACCCTGTCACAGACCTCGGAACAGATTGAGGACTTACACTGCAGTGTGGTCTTCCTGCTACTGGACCCATAAAATGCATCAGAGTTGGCTGCACCTCATCGGCCAGAAATGTTAGCTCTGCCTCTGTGAATTTGGGATTGCGCTGCGTCATTTCCAGGACACCGGTTTTTCTCCCCTGACATTGCAGATGGCTTTAGTTTGCTTGGATTTCTGTTGCAACTTGAGATACTCACTATTTTCCTAAATGGCTACCGATTAGCTTTCCCTTTTCAATGGGAGGCATTTTCCACCTGCGGTAATTCCGTGGTTTTCTGGCGGAATTACCATTCAGTAATTCCTCCATTCTTGATGGCGGCAATGGTAATTCCACAAATTCTGGCGGGAATTACTGCCAGAAACCAATTACAGTGGTAATTTCGCCAGATGGAATTGCCGTTACCACCAACAGCATGTGCATGCTCCCGCCGACTTGTAATACGGTGGTAGGTATTTCTGCCGGACACCAAGGCAGTAATGCTAAACCCACCAGGGCAGAATTACTGCCGTATTACTGCCAAACTCGTAAGGATCCATATTATGTTTGGTTAGGCACTAGAAAATGTTTATCCAGGAATAGTATCCTAAATTTCCATAAATCCTCTTTAGAACCTGGGGTTTCCGCCCACCATCTGTAGAGAGTACAATCTGGGGCTTCCATCCAAACATAGTACCACATTCTACCCACAGCAGTAGACAGTAACCCATGCCTTGTTTCTATCCATAATCTTGTGTAGGACTAGGAGGGCACAGAAGAGACAACAGAAATGAAGAGAGGATGCCCCTGACCTGGAAGGGTGGATGCCACACAGTAGCCAAAATGTGTTTATTTGTAAGTAACATACATCTAAACAAAAATGTCAAGGAACATTGAATAGTGAAATAAATAATATATTACAATCAGAGGAGGACTACAATGATATGACAAGCTGACCTTGCCATTTCCAATATATGAATGGTCCCAATTTCTACTATATATGGAGCAACATTATAGTCTATTAAACCATGAGTGAGCACAATCCAAACTGGATCTTCTCTACGGAATCCCAGTCATGTCAGATAACGCATAGTGAGATTTAATGATTTGAGAAGAATCACACATTTTGGGTAAGCAATGAAGCTGTGAAATTAACCTAGACTGCAGTTTAAGCATTGAGCACATCTCTTTCCAGGTCCACTTGTACAGGTAAGGAGAATCAATTAAAATAATCTGTTTGGGGATGCTGTTGAGCACCGGAGAATGATGGACGTGGCTCTGGGAGCTCCGATGAATTAGAGGAGATCTAGACTCTCTATCCCACCGAAGCGATCATCTCTGACATGAACAGACAGTGGAAACACTGTAGAGGGCGTGATGGTAGTGCTTTTCAGTCCCCCGCCTCTGTGAACTGTACAAACTGGGAAGGAGACTAGAGAGGGTGCTGGCGGTGCTCTGAGCAGACATGCAGGGTGACGCAGCGTGACACCTTCGCCACTCTAGCCCAATTAAATGAGCAGCCTGGAGGGAGCCTGGAGAGAGGACATATGCAGCTATGACCAATGCTGCCCTGATGCACTGGCTGTCCGTACAGGTCTCTCGACCCCTTGGGGAAGAAGAGTGGCCATCAATGACAAATCAGTCCATGCACAATTGAAAAAAGTGCACACCATCTGCCAGGAAGTGCTGACGACACCCAAGCTCCGTTGCAGGGTCACTGATGGTGTCCACAATTTCAAATATGGTGTGGAACCAACGCCCCATAGATACCAACCCTAGCATGCCCCAAACCACGCCAAGCAGCACCATTGGCACTCGAGTGCTAGCTTTGACATTCAGATAGGTCTTATGGCACACCAACATCCAAACAAAGATCTGCATTATTTATTTATTTATTTTTTAATGATATGTTTGTTTCCAAACTTTTCATTTTCTTAAGGTTTTATGGATAACTTTGTCTATTATAGTTATTTTAGTCGGTTACATGAAGCCAGAATTTTACGATGGTAAAAATTACGGCTTTGTCCGTTCCACCAAGAATCTGAGTCCATCTTTCCTGCATTGTTATCTGTTTTGACGAGATTTTGAAGACGTCTTGGAAGAGGTTTTGTTTCTGTGTCAGGGCAGGGCATATCATTATTACGTGAAAAATAGATTCAGTTATACTTTGTTCATTACAGAATCTGTAGTGTCTTTGATCTGTGGGTATTTGTTTGATTTGTGCTAAATATTTTCGGGTAGCGAGTATATTAAGTCGAAAGCGCATGTGTTTCACGGAGTTTCTGATCTGGGAATTGAATAAGATAAGGCAGTAATTCATTTAAGGCTCTGGCTTCTGTGTCACAGTGAAGACATCTTTTATAGTTCATTTGATATGCTTGGGTTTTAATCCAGTCATTGCGTTGGAGTTTTCTTTTCGCATATTGTGGAGTTAACATGAGCAATTCTTCAGAGATTTCTTCGTGTTATGTTAATTTCTGTATCTGGGTTGTCCATAAGGTGAGTGCAGTGATGTGCATTGTGTTTTTCTTCTTCCGGAGGATGTCTATTGCGGGTATTTTTTTATTTCCTATGATTTTTCTGTACATGTCCAATTGCTTCAATACAATTATTGATTCAAGTGATTGTAGCGCAAGCTCATATCGAATTCTCGGCATAGGAAAATTTGTTGGGAGAGCCAAGGTTTTCCTCCAGAACATTGCTTCGTACAGATGCCATTTCATGTGATGTTGGTTGATTAGAGTTTCTCCAGCATAGGTCAAGATTGGAACCACTTTTTGTTTGAATAAGGTGACCACTGGTTTAAGTGAAAATTTACCAAATTTGGAGTGGAAATAACGACTGGTTTAAGTGAAAATTTACCAAATTTGGAGTGGAAATAACGGCCCTGTCAGGCTAGGGATTGGGCCTTTGATTCTAGATAGTCTTTCCATTCCGATTCATTAAGAGATGGATTAATCATAGGTCCCAGATATTTTATTTGTTTTATGATTTAAATCTGTTCGCCTCTCACCGTGGCCACAGGTGGCTTCCGTGGTCGTCCTTTAGATCTTGGTCTTGAGGATGTTTCGTCAAATCTATTGTATGGTACTTGCTCTTGTGTTTGTTCCCTAAGAAGCGATATAGGTAAAGATGTCTGCTCACATTCTAACTGACTGTTTTGTTTGGAGTTTATCATTCCTATTAAAACATCCAGGGTTCTTCAGGTTGAGAAGACTCAATTGGGCGCGAAGAGTTCGACTTGGAGTTTTTTTGATGGTTTGGTGTTGACTAGTCTGGCCAACTTTAGACGACTTCTGATCGTCATGGTTTCGAATACCAGGTACTTGTAGTTTCCTTAAAAAGTATCTTGAGCCTGTCTGATGCTTTTTGAGTTCTTTCTTTTTCTTGTTTCGATTCGTTGAAGATTCTCGTTTCGATAGGTTTAATATTTCAAAAGGTTTACATGGAGGAGGGAGTGCTTTATTTGTAGCATTAAGAGTTCTTCTTGTGGATCTAATATTAAAGGTTGAATTGGATTTTGAGGTGAGTTTGGTAGCGCAGGATTGAGCTTTTCAATACGAGGCTGCAATGTATTTGGAGAAATTTGAATAGGTGCATCCTTTTGCCGTTTGTCATCTATCATCCTTTTGGTTATTGTTGCAAGGGTTTCAGTCAAATATGTTTTCTCTTGTCTATCTGCTCGAGCCATGTCAGCTAGGCGAGTTTGCCATATTCTTGTAGTTTCTGTTTCTTGATTTATCCTGTCCTGTAGATTTCCTATGAAAGATTCAATAAATATCTGTTTAGTGTGGATCATGGCCAAAAGAGTGGCCTGATCCTTTCTGGCTTCAACCATCCCTTCTTGAATTTTAAGAAATGGGACCATTGCTACTGAGAGTACTGAAATAAGAGCATTCTGCCGGTCTACATAGTTGTTGGTATTCTTTCTTGGTGGTTAGAGTTGTTATATCTTGGGTGGTAATTTTCTTCCTGCACCTTTTGAGCGGAGGCAAATATTGGGTTAGGAGAAAGATTATGTGTTGTGTCTGTTGGGTTGTTAAGAGTGTTGTCCGGAGAGGTTTTGGGTAGTATTGGTTTATGTTTAGGTAGATGTGGAACTGGAGTTGAAGTTGTATGTGTATTGCTTGGTTTTTTGTTGTACAAATCGCCAAAGATTTCTTTTTTCCTTTCATGTGAATTCATTATCGATTCTATCTCTGTTATGTCTAGCGATAGTCTTGCAGCTCGTCCACTAGCTGGAGGCATTGTCTTCTCCCATGGTAGATCCGTTGTAGCTATTTGTCTAAAAGTTGTCTGCCATTTCTGCTTCGCTAGATGCGCTTTTTCTTTCAAGCAGATTTCTTTTAATATATCTTCTTTTTTATTTTTAGTATTTTGTTGATTTATCTTGGAACTGCTCTTCTGTTGTGTAGGCATTTTTTCGGCTTTAGCAGGTTTTCCTGTGGGAAGACTAGATTTCTTCATTGTGGATTGGCCACTCAACAGGTGGCAAGGTGAGTTGGCGTCATCTATCGTATCTTGAGTATCTGGAGTAGTTGAATTGGGGATGGTAAGTGATATTATGGGTCGCGCCTGTTCCACGTTATTTGTGGTTTTCTGATACTGCTGGTCTAGTGGGTTCAGTATGTTATTAGTTATTGAAGTTGAAGAGGCTCGGATTGCTGAGACCGATTTGATGTCTGGCTCAGGTCGCGGCGGGATCAGGCATCTCACAGGGCTTGTTGATTGAATTTTGCCGATACTGATATGTCAGTCAGCTATATAGTGTTTGTTGTTGGTGTTGGCTGAGCAGGTTGGATTTGCTGTGGCGTCTCATTCAGTCCTATAGGTTTGGTCAAGTTCTGGATGTTTATTAATTTACCATCTTGTTTGTCCCTCTGTCTGGTTCTTCGTCGTTTGGGGTTAGACATTTCGTTATTTCTCTTTTGACTGGGAAAAGTTTTTTTTTCTTTAAATTTAATTATATAATATGTTTTGTTTTATCTGCTAGGAGTCGCGTAACTGATCCCTTCCTTCAATGATTGATGTTGCGTTGTAGGCAGGGGGAGGTCGTCTTCTGGTTAGTAGTCGTTGATGTTTGCCGTCTCCAGCCGCAAACAGCGGAAAACAGTTTCTGTGAGGCGCCCTTGTCACCACAGCGGGCTTAACGCAGCGAGGGCGGCGAGGCTCTGGTTAAGAGGGCACTTCCTGTGGGCATGGCTTACTCCGGTCACGTGTTCTGACAGCTGATGCTCTCTTCAAACTGCTGCCAGCTCCAGCCAGCAGGCTTACGTGATTCGGAGCGAAGACAGCTGGATTGGAAAGCTTTCAGGATTGCGCGAGGCTCGGCTGGATTCACCAAGCAGCAGGTGACATTTGTGGGGTTCGTGGCTCCAGCCGAACAGCGGAAAACAGTTTCTGTGAGGCGCCCTTGTCACCACAGCGGGCTATGGTGTCACCCCTTATATTCTGCCTACATTCAAATGCTACACTTCAGACGTGGATGGCATTGGTCCTGCCTCCATCCTCCAGTCTCCAGACACCAGACACTCTGCCTACACTCCGCTATGCTTCGCTGGGCAGGCAGATTTTAAAACCCAAGCATGCGTTGCGGGAGGCGGGTCCGGGAGTGAAACTGAGGCTCTGTAGGAATGATCTGTAGGAATGCTGGGTAATGGAGTCCTTTTCTCCACGAAATTGTAGTCCTTGCTTATTTTCACTCGAATCACATAAATGAATGCAGCAGCAGCAACAGGAATCAAAAACAAAAGGTCTGCACCTCAACACCAGACACTCTGCCTACACTACGCTACGCTTTGCTGGGCAGGCAGATTTTAAAACCCAAGCATGCGTTGCGGGAGGCGAGTCTGGGAGTGAAACTGAGGCTCTGTAGGAATGCTCTGTAGGAATGCTGGGTAATGGAGTCCTTTTCTCCACGAAATTGTAGTCCTTGCTTATTTTCACTCGAATCACAGAAATGAATGCAGCAGCAGCAACAGGAATCAAAAACAAAAGGGATCAGTCTGCACCTCAGCACCGAACACTCTGCATTATAGAAAGTCTCAAGAAAACACTTTTGAGACGACAAAATGTCTGAGAAATCAGGAGAAAATACATTGACAAATGAACGACCCACTCCTTGAGATATGTATTCGCTATTGCAGCCCTTGGCTAGTGGCAGCTCCTATATCAAATCCAAAGTGCAGGAAATCTGACACGGTCTAGGCGCACTACACACCAGAATTGAGGAAGCTGAGGGCCGTATCCCCAACCTAGAAGATGATGTCCAGAGTCTGTGAAAAGACAAGCCCCTTCAGCATAAAGAAATTCTGGCACTTCGCAAAAGACTAGACGATCAAGAGTTGAGGGACAGACAGAACAATCTAAAAGTTCTCTGCATTCCGAAGGGAGCCAAAGGGTCTGACATAATGATATTCATTCTGAAACTTCTCGCCACATCGCTGCACCTGGATATTCAGGACTCAATAGAAATTGACAGGGCTCACTGTGCCCTGAGACCCAGACCAGACCCCAACAGGGCAGTGAGCCCATTAATCGTAATGCTCCTGAGATTTACACCTGAGGACACAATTATGCAGTTGAGCAGGGAGAAAAAAGCACCCACATGGGAAGGTCATACAATTGACTTTTATCAAGACCTAGCTCCTGAAATCCTGGAAAAGAGAAGACAGTTAAGAGACATCAAACATGAGCTCATCAAGTGGAAAATCAAATATGCCTGGGACTTCGCCCCAGTGTCCATCAGATTCCATTTCAATAAAAGACTAATATCTGCACAACCCCTGGAAGAAGCACAGACATACCTGTCTGGAAATCGAGAAGAAAACTATGGATGCAACCATGCATGAACACAGAAAACGCAAAAGCGCAAAACACATTCCAAACATGTTCAAAAAGAGCCCATTAGATACAAATGGCAACCAGTTGCGAGATCCACCGCATGAGGGTTCACAATCAATACTCGTGGAATATGCAGTTCTCCACACTGACCACCACAAGAACGTAACACCAACCCCATGTATTCCCCGATATCGATACTCTCATGGAATGTTAATGGGATAACTCACCCAATTAAAAGGACAAAAATACTCTCCTTCCTACGAGAATCACAGGCAGACATTGCTCTTCTATAGATGCACCTCAGCACGCAGGACTCCATGAAAATGGTGGGGAAATGGCAAGACCAAACTTACTACAGCCCTGTGGTAAATAAGATAAATGGAGTAATGATCCTACTACACCGGAATCTCCTCTTCCAGTACAACCCCTCCACTCAGGAAACCGAGAGCCGATGGGTCTTGGTACAGGGGAAATGGCCAGCCAAGAAGTCCTGTTGATATCAATCTATGGTCCCACTGTGGGGGACTTTTCTTTTTTCCAAATGATACAATTAAGCTGAACCCCTTCCTCTTCTGCCAAAGAACTGTGGGAGTAGATTCGAATGAGAACTTAGAGCCCACTCAGGACAGATCGGGAGCTCTGCTCCAGCTATCTTCTCCATTGTTAAAAGCCTTTTAAAACATTGACAATGCATGGAGGATCTTTCACCTGACCACAAGAGATTATACACATACCAGTCAGCTCACCATCATACCTTCTCGTGAAGAGACGCTACAAGGATTTCCAGGGAACACTTGAACAACCTACTTGATTCTCGAATCCTGGTTTATAATCTGTTTTAGAATCCAGGATAAAACAGCTAAAAGAATATAGAAGATTGCCCTCGCCATCATCCCTCAATGTGCTCCATAAAACGAAGCACAACCTAAATTTTATCTATACCAAAAAAGCTGTTTTTCTCCCCAAGAAAGCAGGTTGTGCGTACTATAGCTCACGTAACCAAGAAAATGCAACTCACAAAACAAATCCCTGCAATCCTCGATGACACAGGCCAGACCTTGACAGATCCCATAGGCATATGTGATGTCTTTAAAAAGTACTACTTTGCACTAGACTCATCAGAACAAGCTGAGAGCAACAGGCATTCTTCATCATACACTACCAAGAGATTTAGCAGAGCTTAGGATCCAACCTATTACAGAAGAAGAGGTCTCAAAAGCCATCTCCAACCTCCAAAATGGTAAATCCCTGGGTCCAGATGGTTGTACTGCAGAATTCTATAATGTAATTAGAGAAAATGTGGTCCTGCACCTAGCAAAGCTTTACAACTCCTTCCTGGGCAAAAGAGCCCCGCCAGATACAATGTATAAAGCATCCATATCACTCCTCTCGAAAGAAGAGGCTAGCACACATAAGAGACTCAGTTAAAGACTCAGAGAACAAAGAGACACTGATCTCAATTGACTCAGAAAAAGACTTTGATAGGTTGGAATGGCAATTTCTCAATGGAACACTGAACAAATCTGCTTATCAGAATACATTCATAACCTGGATAGAGACCCTATACAAAGCATCAAAAGCATACGTCAAAATAGGGAGCGCTACCTTAGAGGCTTTTGATCTGAACAGAAGCAGAAGCAAGTATCAGGGGTGCCCCCCCCTTCATCTCTTTGATTTGCCCTACTATTAGAACCCTTAGCATGTCTAATCAGGGTGCATATTGTGGCGGGTCCGAAGAATGACACAGATTCTTGTAAGGCATGTCCCTATTTCTATGGGGGTGTTCTGTACCTAATAAACTAACTACGGTGCTCGCCAGTCATCAGTGAAATATCTTAAAAGAATCTGTCCACCGTCCAAACTAATCCTAACTGACCCTACCACTATAAGAACAACTAGGGACAGGAGAATGATTCCCTTTGCCTGGGTTTTGCTTCTTACATGCTTTAGTTTACTATTTGGTTTCAAATAGTCTCTCATGAGTTCTTTGATCAGTTCCTATAGTTCTCTCAATACTTCCACGTGCTTTGGCTCCTTCTCATAAGGGAGTTTCTCTGAGTCTTGACTAATGTCTCGGTTTTTATGAGTGGTTTTCTCTGTCTCCTCTCTTAGAGCTTTGCTCTTTTCCTTGCTGAGGTTTTCTTTATTTTGATTGTGACGAGTAGAAGTACTTGAATAATAATTGTCCTTCACTTCTCTTGGGTTTACTGTTATCGTGTCAGTGTCTTGACTAAGCGGGTCTGAGGCTTCTCATAATGATTCCCATTCACTCCTCTTGCTTTCTCTGTTATCTGTTATCGTTTCTTTATCCTGACTGAGACGAGTATGAATACTCTTGTAATGATTCTCATCCACTTGTCTTATTTTCTCTGTTATCGTCTCTTTATCCTGACTGAGACAAGTAAGAGCACTTTTATAATGAATCTCATTCACTTAACTGGCTTTCGCTGCTATTGTCTCTTTATCTTGACTGAGACGATTAAGGACACTTAGGTAATGATTCTCCTTCACTGTACTTGCTTTAGCTGCTATCATCTCTTTATTGTGACTGAGAAGAGTAAGAACACTTTTTTATTCCACTTTATTTTTATCAACAAAAGAAAAACAAGTTCCCAAAAATACATTAAACAGAGACCAAAAACAGGATCTACCCAACAACTAAACCCCCCATTATTCCCCCAACCTATCCCTCCCGCTATCCCCCCTAAACTACGGGTTGACTAGGACTCTGAAACTCCTCGGTGCTAGAGACTAAGAGCAAGGACTGAACACAAAACGCATCTATACTTTTAGGCCAAGCTAGTGGCGGAGTCTCTGCGCACACCCAAGCAAATCCCTCCCCGGTGACATAATACATAGAACCACAAAACATTTCATAATTTCAAGGCTTCACAGTCCGCACTGAGTATAACCACAGTCCATTCCTGCAAAAAAGATGACATAGACTCATTGACAATAGCAGAGATTTTCTCGTACTCAAAAATAGCGATTAACTTGGTGAACCATTCTGTCTTGTAGGGCGCTAGAGGACTCTTCCACTTCTGAGCCAGAGCCAATCTTCCCGCTCTCAACATGGCCCCCATTACCCTCGAGAAGGAACCCACCTCTTTATCGGGCAAGGGAGTGCCCAGAAGAACCTCGAGTGGGTGCAGGGAGGGACATGTTCCCAGGATATCTTTAATCCAGCTAAGAACCTCCACCCAGTATGAGCGGATAACCGAGCACTCCCACCACATGTGAAACCAGGTACCTTTATTGGAACACAATCTGGGACACCATGGGGATGCTTCCACAAACATCTTGGAAAGGGCCACCGGAGGACGATGCCAAGAGTGCAAAATCTTAAAATTATGCTCCAGAGCTGCCATATACAGCCCCCAGGAAGCACAGACCTAAACACCAACTGCCAAGTTCGGTCATCTAAGGACAAACCCAACCGTTCCTCCCAGATACGTTTGAAAGACTGCCTTCCTATTAGATTAGAAGAAATAAGCATGTTATAAATCTTAGAAAGGGATCCCTTCCTAGACTTGGCTTCTGCAAAAACCTTCTCAAACGGGGTTAAGGGGAGCGACAAGTCAGCCACCCACCGCGCCTGGGTGAGGATACCCTTTAGCCTCAAATACTCAAAGACCGTGAGCGGCTTGTCCTCAAACACCCCTGCCATTCGGTCGTATTCCAAGAAGGACCCTTTATTAAACAGCTGAGCAGCCCTCTCCAACCCCTGATCAGACCAGGTCTGCGTTTCCTGGAACCCCTTCCTCTCCAGATCAATCAGGGGACCCCACAAGGATGACAGGGGAGAAGGCCAGGAGGAAAGAAGCTGTCTTTAGAGGGCTTTCAAACCGACCACAAGACAGCAAGAATAGGGTGTACCTTAACGGGCCCTGGAATAGAGTTCGGGGGAGCCCACAAAAGGTCCCTAACTTTTCTTGGATAAACTTGAACGTCTTCCACATACGTCCAGTATGTTTGTAGATCGTCCCTCAAATGCTCCAACATAACTCGCAGTTGAGCTGCTTTAAAATACCCTCTAAAGTCCGGGAAACCAAAACCCCCAAAGGACTTGGGAAGGGTCAGGGTAGTCAAGCTTACTCTGGGTCTCTTCCCATCCTAAATGAAACGAAGGACATGGGATTGCAAAGAGGCAAAGAAGGAATCTGGCACCAGACAGGGAAGGGACATGAAAATATAAAGGAGCCGCAGGAAAATATTCATCTTAACCACCACCATTCGCCCAAACCATGAAAGGGTCAAGGGGGCCCATCTTAAGAGATCGCCCTGGATTTTTGCCTGAAGGAGAGGGAAGTTTAGCTCAAACACCTTGCCTAGATCTCTGGGAATGCTAACGCCCAAATATCTGGTAGATTCCCGCTCCATACGCACCCCATATACTTCCTTTCTTCCCTCAATTTCACGATCCACCCCCCCATAGGCATAATACGTGACTTAGACAAACTAACCTTTAACCCGGATAAAGACCCGAAACGAGGAATCAGACCCAACAGCCGCGGGAGAGCCACACAGAGATTCGTCAGATACACTAAAATATCATCTGCAAAAAAGGACAATTTAAATTCATGGTCTCCACAGTGTAGCCCCGTAAGTCCCCCATCAGCCCTGATTGCAATGGCAAAAGGCTCCATTGCCAACGCATATAACAAAGGAGAGAGGGGACACCCCTGCCGAGTGCCCCAAGAGAGCGAGAACCCCATTGACATGCAGCCATTAACCAACACCCTAGCAGAGGGACCATTGTACAACGCAGCGATCCACTTACAAAAATTGTCCCCAAAGCCCATTTTCCGCAATACCCTCCCTATGTATAGCCATTCAACACGGTCGAAGGCCTTCTCAGAGTCCAACAACAAAAGATAGGCCTCCAAGTGTTGCTTCAATGCCTCATACATAAGCCCCAAAGTCTTCCTCACATTATCCAACCCCTGGCATCCAGCAATGAATCCGACCTGGTCGCCGTGGACCAGGGAGGGAAGAAATCTAGATAGCCTATTCGCCAAAAGTTTAGCCAAAATCTTAACATCTACGTTAAGAAGAGAAATGGGTCTATAGGACTGACATCGCTCAGAATCTTTCCCATCTTTCGGTAACACTACGATGAGAGCTGACATCATAGAGGGGGGCAGGGAACCAGAGTCCAAGGCGGTGTTAAACACCTTAGCCAGAAATGGGGCTACCACAGAGCGAAACGTCTTATAAAACCGGACCGTGAAGCCATCGTCTCCCGGAGCTGTGCCGCTCTTTAAGGAGGCGATAGTGTCCACCACCTCCTGGGGAGAAACTGGGAGCTCCAACACGTCAACACCCTCAGCGGCGTGGCGAGGGATGTGCAGTGACTCCAAAAAAAGGTCCACATCGGCCCCGTCCCCTGAGTATTCTGACGAGTAAAGACCCTCGTAATAATGCCCAAACTCTGTTGCTATCATATCATCCTGCAGAACTCCCTCCCCTGTCCGACCCATAATCCGATTCACCCTCCTGCTGTTTCGAAGCTCCCTCAGGCGCCACGCCAGGCTACTGTCCGCCTTTTCCCCCCGCTCCATATACCACTGTTTCAAAAATGCCAGCTTTCTCTCCGTTTGTCTCACGAGTAAGGCAGACAATTTAGCCTCAAGATTCTGAAGCTCCTCCCATTTTCCCAGAGCCATCTAAGACTTCAGCTTTCCTCCCGGCTGAATGGCAGCAATTCGCTCCCACAACTTCAATTCCTCCCTGCCCCGCTCCCTCTTTCTTCTTGCGCCCATCTCTATGAGCGTGCCCCTGATTGTGGCCTTAAACGCATCCCACACTCCGTGGACATTCACCTCCACTGTGTCGTTAAGCCGGAAATATTCATTAATTGAACCCAATAGAGATTCCTCAAGCTCCTTATCTAGCAGCAGTGTATCATTGCATATCCACCGAGCCCTAGCCGGCGTCATCGGGGGAATCCCCAACGTGGCCCAAACTAGATCATGATCGGACCATGGGACAACCTCCACACCAAAGTTCAAGATACTGCCCAGAAGCCTAGAGTCCACCAAGACAAGATCTATCCTCGAGAACGCCCTGTGTACCGCAGAGTAAAAAGTGAAGAAAGGGTCGCGGTTCCCCTTGACGGAATGCACATCCACCAGACCCAGCACCTCATTAGTCTGCCGAAATGAGTCCGCCAACTTCCTCTGAACCCGCTGATCGGGGCAAGGAGAAAGGGACTTCCGATCCCTATCCGGCGAGAGAACCATGTTAAAATTCCCGCCCACTATCAGTGCACCCTCCGCAAAGCCCCGAATAGTCTCCCCACCTTTTCCCAAAAGAGATCCTGCGCCTCGTTTGGGGCATAAACCCCTACCAGGGTAAACAACCTGCCTTTCACTGACCCTTTAACCATAATGTAGCGCCCCTCAGGGTCGGATTTATGAGCCTTTGAGACAAAAAGAGCCTTGGGGGAAACCAACACAGAAACACCCAGCTTCTTCGCCACATATGGGGAATGGAACAAATACTGGATAGCTTTAGATCGAAGCGGCGGTTCCTTCCCCCTCACCCAGTGAGTTTCCTGAACAAAAAAGAAGTGCAGCTTAAGCCTGGAGAGTTCCCTCGCCACCAGGGACCTTTTCTTAGGAGAATTCGACCCCCGCACATTCAGGTACCCCACCAGCCACCTCTGCAAATAATCATCCATTTGATAGGCCATAAGATGCATTCCCCACCTCTTGGGGACCACACTTGAACGTCTGCACCCCCAGCTCACACGCACCAGAAGAGACCAAAAAAGGACCTATAACACCCCTCCTCCTCAGTAACCCCAGCAACCCTAAACACACACCCATAACCATGAGAACAACAAACAGATCCCCCCTTTCCCTCCCAAAACCATCCCAAAAACACCAGCACCATATCACAAAAAACCCCCCGAACCCCGAACGCCTGGATAAACTGCGACATCTCACCGCCACAGCACCAGGCCGCCAGAGATCGCCTCCATCCGGGCGCCTCCCTCATCATGCGAGCAAATGACATTTTGAGCCTACCATCCCTAAATCGGAAACGAGCCCCAAACACCCCTGCCTGTACTCACCACCCTCCCGACCCCATGACCTCATCATAAGCTTGGAACAAAGCAATGAACAAACAACCCAGGGGGCAGCCATGACCAAAGCAAGACCAACCAGATGGCCCCACAAATCCCCCCCTCAACAACCAGCGCAAAAGACTACACCAACAAAGTCAGGGCGTAGGCTGCTTCGGGGACAGGGGCACCACCTCCCTGAACTTCTTGTGCCCCTGCACACAACGCCGACCCACAAATTCCGATGGGCCAGGGCGATCTCCATCCGACCCCTTCCCCCTCCCTGCATCGCCCTTAGAATGGGGGGGTCTCCAAACAGCTCACGCGAGACTCGCTGAATGTCAGTTTCTGAGGAGAGAGAATACTTGTAGCCATCCAGTTCAAAGGCAAGGGAAAACGGGTGGCCCTATCTATAACGGACCCCCTTGGACTGCAGCCACCTCGTCAAAGGTCCACAAAGGAGCCGTCGAGCAAGGGTGGGTGCCGAAAGATCCTGATAGATCCTAATTTGAGCGCCTTTCCAGTCGATGGGACCCTTCTTGCGTGCTAAATCCAGGATCTTGGCTTTTTTCAGTGTAATAGTGACATTTCACAAGGACCGTACAGGGCTCACCCGCGCGTCCCCCAGCTCTATGGGCCTTGTCGATTGTGGGCTCGCTAGTATTTTCTCCATCAAAAAGGCTGCCCACAATCGCCTTGACCCCTCTCACAATGTTCACCTGAGACGCCCCCTCCAGTTCCGGCATACCAAAAAACCTCAGATTAGAGCGCCGTTCCCTATTTTCTAAGTCGTCCAGCTTGAGGGTGACCTTCTCCTCCTACCTCTCAAGCTCAGCCAACCTCATATCAAACTGCGTCTCAAAAAGGTCTGCCGAGGACTGGTTGGCCTCAAGTGCCTGAACACGATCTTCTACTGCGTCAACCTTCTTATCCAGAGACTCCAGGCGTTTGTTGACCTCCGCTCTAAAGCCTTGTATCTCCTCCAGCAGGGCTGCCATGTTGCGGCTCACTGACAGGGCCTCTGATGCCTCCAACTGGGCCCCAGCCTGCATGGCGGCCTCCTCCCACTTCTCTGCCGCTACTCTCCGATATTTTTGTAGGGCCCGTGCCCAGTCCATCCAAGGGGTATCAAGAGGACACCCCAGGCAACAAAAAATGAAAAAAAACCCAAACAAAACAAATACAAGAAGGGACCTCCTGGGGCAGTTGTGCTAGGGTCCCCGGCCGGGCCAGGAAGGCCTCTCCCTTCCACCTACTCAGTCACGCCAGGAACGAGGTCCAGGCCCCAGGGACACAGGCTCATGCAGCTCAGCGCACCCCCACAACGTGTATCCTCACCAGAGTCCAACAGCTATTCAGCCCAAGAAACTCTCCGGGGGGGGAACTATGCACCCCCCGCCAGCCTCCACCAAGAGCGGCTAGAGCCGACTCACCAGGCATTTTTTGACAGGCACACTAAGGTTCCACTCACCGCCACAGCCCAGATCGAGTCTCTAGGACGCCTCCGCCCGCTCCAACAGGTTCTGCCAGAAATCACGGGGAGCCTTCCCAAACACTCTATGGGGTTTGCCGCACCCGAGCCCTCACCCAGGCCCAGCGGCCCACTCCAACCTCCACAGCTCCTGAACCCCGAGGGAGCAGGGAGGGAATCACCATTGTGTATTCCTCAGACCAGGTCCTGGCCGCGGGCACCACTCCAACCGTGCGCCGAGCGCCAGCCGCACTGGAGCTCTCACCTGAGCTCAAGAGGCAGCTCCACCCTCCGCCGCACACGCTTCCCGGGGGGGCGCAGGGAGGCAGCTGCCGCTCCTGACACTCAAGCTCTGGTCCCGCAGTCCGGACCGAAAGCACACCTTCAAAGCTGCACCTCCCCACCGGAGGGCCGACGTCTCCTGCACGGCGCGCCCGCCGGGGAAGACAGCAGGCTACACACACCTCAAGCACGAATGCTGCTCAATTTCAGTCTTCTAAGGCCGCGGGACTCTATAACCGCACACCTCCGACTCGCCCCAGGTTCAGCCTGCCTTCATGGGGGTCAGAGTCCAACTTCAACAGGGCTGGGAGCTCCAATCCCAAAGTTTTAACGCCCCGGGACGGAGACCCGCCGAGAGAAGTCAGCACATCTCGGCACCCCCTGGCGGCTCCCCGTAAGAACACTTTTGATGAATGTTCGGATAACAATTCTCTGCGTCCCTCCCAGGTCTCCTGCTTTCCACGTTACCTGTCAACCTCAGGCATAACATCACTGGGGGTTCTTTTTGTTTGGATTGGCCTCCCCTCTTCAACTGGCCGACGTCTTGTCTTTCGGTTTCTCGTATTTTGCAATTTCGTGTAGAATGGCTTTCCGGTAGCCAATGAATTGGGCCGATATGTGATACTAGCCGTATAGTTGTCTCAGTGTCATTGCAAGGACTGCAAGTCCGCAGTGGTCGCTTCGTGGTCACGCCACCTCTCATTACTTCTCTTAAACCAGTTTCCAGAAAGCAACACGTCCATCACTTCTCTCTCGGCTCGCAAGCCGGTTTGTAACTCACAAGTTCTTTGGAGTTCCCAAACGCCTCCCATTCTCGTTGTGACAGAGTTATGGCCTTTACCCAGCGTAACTCTGTACCTCTCTCTGTGTTCTGCAATATCTCACCCTCTTTTCTTCTTCTCAGCCCCGTTAAATGGTGTTTTCTATTTAAAGGGACAGCTACATTTCCAGTTTTACAATAACACATTTTTGTTCTTTCTTCATATGGATCCTGGTAGAATATGTCTCAAGAGAGAATCTTGGAAGAATCGTTAGTGAGTTCGGCACAGGAACGGAAGTGCTTGTCCACATAAGGGGAGTCTCTTCCGATGAGGTCCTGCTTGCCTCAACCCCTAGGGAGGGTGTTTTGCAGAGCAGACTCACCTCCCTAGCCTCACAGAGGGGGCTCCCCCTTGGGGAGAAGGACACATTCCTGTGATTCTTCACACTATGCAGATCACAGGCATCCCTCTGTGAGGCAGATCCATTTTTCTACTAATAAAAGTAATCCAAGACAGAAAATGTGATGCACAAGTTCAGAGAAAACAAAAATGTATTGTAACTGCAAGGACAGGGAAATATATAACATATATTCAAAAAAGTCAGCCAAAATGGCAGGTTCTATAACAAGAAAGGAAAAAAACACCAGTTGTTGCAGACTTCATTAATGTTCATTGCCTGGTGTGTTCAACAATATAGGTGCTTCTATAGATTTTGTACATTCATTGGCCTACTCTAATCACATTGTAAGGTGACATGCTTGCTGGTTAGCTCATTTACAGTGAAATCATCTCTCTTTTCACGTGTTACGACTGAACAGATGTATTAGACACATGTATCAGTCAGAACTACTTTCAGCATTGGTTGCTCCAGGAGGAGTAGAAGTGGAGTGAATGATTACAGACATTTTGACCAATCATCTTCGTGAGATGTGACAGTGTGACACATAAAATCTAACTCTTTAAACAATTTCCTATTTACCTGAGTGGTTGACACCATCAAACTGCTTCCACCATTGTGAACTGCTTACTATCTACTTGCATGTCCTTCCTGTTCTCATGCACTCAACTGATCTGCCTCTGACCTTACCTGCTGGGGCATAACTGCTTGCAGACTTAGTTCATTCGCAATGGTGCAGATTTGTATTATATATATATCTATATATCTATATATCTATATATATCTATATATCTATATATCTATTATATATATATATATATATATATATATATATATATATATATATATATATATATATATGATCTGGATCTCATGTGGTTCTAGTACAGGGCCAGTGGTGTGTGGGATGTTTTAACCCACTTCTGCTCTGCTATGCTGCAGCACTGTGTTATGATGGTGCCGTAAAACCCTAGTACGCGCCAAAACCTCTGGAAATCGCACTTTGCAAAGCACAAAAGATGGCTGCCCAATCTGCCACGCATGATGTCAGTGGTGGAACAGAGATCTCACTCCTGGAATCTGTCACTGGGCTCCACAACAATTGGAAATGGAGAACAGAAGGAAAAAGCAGTGTTTTGCTAAATGAAACCCCAAAATCTTGCTTTAAATCCCTTTTTCGTTGTTGCTGAAACTGCAAAATGCCGGTACAAAACACCCTCAAACATCCAAAATTCTTGCTGGGTGCTACAAGTCACTTAGTTTAAAAAATCATTGTGAACTTGCAAGGTCCTGAAAAGCTGAAAGCATAAAGGTATTTCCACAGCAAAAGTGGCCTGACTGTGGATGCCAAAATCTCTGTGCAGCAGTGGATTGCAGGGATGACAGCTGTCAGGAAGCCTGCTTGATTAAACTTAAACATGTACATAAACTGAAACTAAATGTTTGCAATCTAAGAGCCCTGTTGCTGATAGTAACGCATATTGTAATTGTTTTGATTCCATGGTTTAAAATCTAGAATGAGAATTCTAGCTGCTATTTTGACATCCCACGGTTGTTTTAACCTAAGGAAAAATGCAACAGAATTAACAATTAAATCAAGCCTGGCTAGAGCTAACCAAACTGGAATAACAGGGTTCCTCACAGAGGCCTTTTCCTCCAGCAGGAAATCACACCTAAGCGATAATTATAGGGTTTGGAAAGAACTTGGTCTACAGAGGCAAAAGGGAACAATGGACAGCTCCAGCTCAGGAGATGCGAAGTGCGAAGCCAGTCGTAAATGGCCTCTGCCAGGAGCAAACATGGGGGATGGCTCCTGGGCTCCCAGTTAGAGACCAAAGGGGTGGAGCTAAACAACCATTTGTTGCTTAACAAGGACAAAGGACACATTTTTAAAAGACTTATAATTTGCCGGTGAAAATTGTGAAAAATATAAAAGTAACAGATTTGTGAATCGAAATTTTGGCTGCACATTTCAAGAGGCGGCCAAATCGTGTGACATGTTCTGGAAAGAAACAGCAGAAAATGTGATTTTACACCAAATGTATTTCTGCTAAAAGTATGAAACTTTATACACTTATGCCCATGTTAAACGTGCACACTTGTAGAAATTTGCTTATAAATGGGACATTGTGTTCCTGATGAAAAGGGCAAAATTCTGTGAAAAGCCGAGACAAGATCCCACAGCTACGGGGTTTTGAGGGATAGCTGCCATATAAAATATGTAATCTGAATATGTGATTGTTATAGAGGTTGCATATGTGTAAATATGTATGGTGCCAAAAGTAGATTTTGTGTTCAAGGGGCTAGGGGTGGACTCTCAGCCTCATAAAATCACACCATAAAGGTGACACCCTGGTTCTCTCCTCCTATTAAGGCAGAGAGGAGACTCTGACCCAATCGTCTGTCGCTTAGGATAAACCAGCACACACACCCCTTTATCATAGCATAAATAGAGACAGCTCACCACTCAAAAAGACAGACAGATTCACTCACTATCCTGATACTGGCAGAGGACCCTGCTGCAGAACATTACATCTTCCTTGTTCCAGACTCCAGAAACTTTGTAAAGCAGAAAGCCATTGCATAGCTGAACCATTTTCAGCTAGGCCTCAAATTCCAGACCCAGAACCCCACAAACCTAAGGGGAAGCATCAAAATACAGCCGGTCTGTGCTGTACTGCTTACCTGCTGAAACAATTATCATCAGAACCAAGAAGGGCAGATCCAATCCAGTCCTGTGCCGTGACCAGAGCCATTGCAGATCCAGTCCAGTCCTGTGCCGTTCTGTGACTAGAGCGCCTTGCTGATTGCAGATCCAATCCGATGTGCCCGGCTGTCTGTCCTAGACCCAGATCCCATTTCCTGACCAGAATCTTGACGGACCAGAATCCTGACGGTTCTGTTTAAAAACATATCTAGTGTGTATTTATAGAAAGAACTGTGTCACTAGCATATGTACTTTGATTAGTTAATCCCTATCTTAAACCCATTCTATCTTGTATTCAGAACCCGCATTGTTAGGAGTACTTTTGAATTTTCTGAACTCTCTATCCTATCCCTCCTATCTTCCTCCTGTACTAGTATTGCTAAAACTATCTTTGCGCTGATCTTTTCTCATCTGAAGAAGGCGAGTCCTTGACAGGCAGTCATTCTGATCAAGTGGCTGTGTTCCTGTGGGGTATTTATTGTATTCATATTCATCCTCTAGTGTAAGAAATCCTCTTGTCATTTTAAAAGTGCATCCCTGTTTTCCATTCTTGTGCATATCTTGAAAAAACGACCTCCACTAAAACATCCATAACTCCCTGAGTTTGTTTGTTACAAACAATATTTCACTTTTGCTTATAGCTAACATCCACAGCTTTAAATCGCATCAAAAACCGCATCCCAAATCCATATGGTTCTCCCATTATCGCGCAGTGAAAAGTTTGCCACGAATTTTCATTAGGGAAATTCTGACACGTGTAAAACAGCTTTTGATTGCTTCCGACCTGAATTTTAAGATTTCAAATTGTTTCTTGGTATTAAATCATTACTTGTGTTTATGTGCAACTATCCAAACCGGCTCCCATAAGAATTTATAGTAATTTCAGCAATTCTGACCATATTTGGTGTTTTTGCCCAATCCATTCTCAAGATAACTTAAAAGCCATTCTGACAGCTTGACAGTCAATTCCGTTTTCACTTGTGTTTGCTGGGGGGAAAGTCGGATTGATATTATGTTGAATTCTGCCATTCCTGAAAACCTGTTCCCTCCTCCTATCTCTTTACATTGTCTTTTGGGGGTTGAGGGATGTGCAGGGGGAACCTTTAATCACAGTGCTATCTGATCTGAACACACACACAAAAGTATTATTTCTGTGCTGAATTGGTTTGCTCACTACTCCTCCTTGTGTATTAAATAGATTATTCAGTGTTACATCACCCCATTGGTGATTCTTATATACCCATTAAAACATAGTGTGATTAAATTGTAAATACATAAATAAATATTTTAACTTTGCAAACCAGCCTGATTCCTGGTTCAGTGTGACCGGGGGGGGGGGGGGGGGTAGATCTAGGAGAGGGGCGTGATATGAGTGGTATATCGTTCAGAGTAAAGAACTTTTAGACAAAAATACATAAGGATTTCAGTTGTGCATTACATGCTAGGCGTTGACTTGGATGTGTGCCGGATTGAAATTACTTACAGGTGCTCATGTGAATTATAGCTTCTTGAAGGGTCCCTATCATATCTGCAATCTGATAAGTATTTCAATAAGGCGATACACCATGGTCTCAGCCTAGTATGCAGCGCACAACCAAAACGCTTATTTTATTATATATTGTTATAATATTATATATTGTTCAATATTTGAGTGATACACCACTCATATCACACCCCTTTTCAAATACCCCGGGTCACGATGGACCAGGAATCAGGCAGGTTAGTAAAGGTAATATTTATTTATTTATTTAAAATTCAAATCAAACATATAATTTTTAATAGGGAGCAGAAATCACCCATGTGGTGACAATAACAGATAATAAGGTATGTAATACACTTAAATTCACTCTTTAGCAACACAAACTAGAAAACACCAGAGAAAATAACACTTTCAGCGTGTTTGGAAAAATAGCATTTAAGTTAGGATTTCCCCCCTGCAATATTCCTCAACCCACAAATAATCAATTCTAAATAGATATAAGGAAGCAGCAGGTAATCAGGAACCAGGAACAAGAAACATAATTTTGATCCAACCTTCCCTCCCCAAACAAGAGAGAAAAACGGATTTGAAACCCCCACTGTTTAAAATGACATTTCGGAAATGGCTGAATAAAACACTGAAAGTATGCAAAAATCCCTAAATAAGTACCAATCTCTACGGGAGCAACATTGGAAAGATACTAGCAGTCATAAGCAAAGTGAACAATTCGAATTTGAATGGAAGGTTGAAAATAATTTAGAATAAAAATCACACATGTAAAACTTTGCAAAAATGTTGATTCCCGCCTAAAATTAACCAAACGGTTTTTAATAAAAGTGAGTGTGGTTTTTGGGTTGGGATGTAGCTATAGGTCTTAGGTACACCCTGGAAGTGAATTTAAGTCTCTAGCTATTAGCTGAGGGAGATATACAATGTAGAATGAGAGGTGTTTTTAGAATAATCGGGTAGTGAAAACAGAAAAGAAATTCAGTTTGGACAAGAAAATATTTACTATAATTTTATTCTATACCAGAGCATCCAGACTAGAATACCAAAAAAGGACACAGTAAGCTCTAGAGTTGATTCATGACTTCAACCCCAGATCCCCAGCGCCCGCCCTCGTGGAACCAGTCGGATCACTCGAAAGAGGATTGATAGTTTAGGATTTACATAAGATAAAAATGACTAAAGAAATGGCACTTAGCAAGATAAATCAAGACAGGATTGCAATAAGAATTCTGACAATGTTACAAGTTATTAAGGTAAGAATAGGATGGTTTAGAGATTGGGATAGGACAAGGCAAGGCAAGGTGTGCTATGGTTTTCTATGATTCCTATTAATACTTACAGTCCACTTTAATTTAGGATTTTGGACCGTCAAGGGTTCTCATCACCACACAGATCTGGTCTAGCAAAGGACAGCTGGGCAAATCTGGCAGAACAGGATCAGCTGGGCCGTTCTGGTCACCGGACTGCACTGGACTGGCACTTCTGGTTACTGGATACCACAGATCAGTGGGATGGCGAGTGTTAAGCAGGCATGTATCTAGTAGTAGCAAGCCAGGCTGGATCAGGATGCTTCACTTGGGTTTTTGGGATTTTTAGTATTTGAGGCCTAGCTGAAAAGTGTTCAGCAATGCATAGGCCTTGGCTTTGCAATGAAAATCTGGAATCAGGATCAAACAGGATGAAGAAATCAGGAACAGGACGCCACGCTGGAATTCAGGAAGAAAGTCAGGAATCAGTGTCTGTCCTGTGTGCTGTCAGGGGCCCTTATTTATCATGCCGGATGACATCACTACAGTATATGGCAGGGGCAGGCTTACTACCCACACCGATAATGCTAGGATTGGGAAAGAGCATGGTTTCCGCCTTGCCCCCAGCTGATTGGATCACAGAAAAAGCATGTCATGTTTATGGGGTGATTTTTTACAGTGTTTCGAAACCTTCCCTAGCTCCTGGAACCAAAATCTAATTTTGCCACAAATACATATTTATGCAGTTATAACCTCTGAGAAGATCAGATACACAGGTTACATATTTTGTGCGTCATATTTCAATCCAAACCCCAAGTCTGTGGGACCTGCTTTCTCCTTGCTAACACATTTTGTTAATTTTAACCATTAAAGATTTGGCCTAAAATTTCCCAATTTTGTACACAGATGTGCATTTACCCCAGGGATGTATGTACAAAATGTTAAGTTTGCAACATCAATACTTTCCCCGTAATCTGTCATTTTCTAAAACATTTGTTCCTTATGCAGTAATGAGTTCTACCAAGTGTTCAAAGAAAGGGCATAACTTTAGATTTAGAACTACAAACTTTTCATATTTTTCCTCATTCTTGCTGCAATGTTAAATGTCTTTAAGGTTCAGTTACAAATTATCCTTTAAAACCATAAGGAAGTCCATTGTCACTTGATTCTTTTTTTTCTTTCCCCCAACTGCTGTCAAATGTCACTTCCTTTGAAGCAGGATGAGGGGCCTCTCACTTGCTTGAAGGTTTTATTGCCCCTCACACTCATAGGTGAGAGTCTCAGCCTGCTATTGTCCCAGCCTGGAGCAAAGACGAATGTCTGATGAGCTTGTGAAGTTTCTTTGTCCTAGTGCATTCAAAGTCTTCAAGCTAGCAATTAACGCTTTTGTTTCCCAGAAGTTTATGAGGTGTCACCCTTTCTCAGGGCTAGCAACTGGCGGAGCAAGTTTTTTTTATATAGTTTGCCAACGTAGCCTATGAGTAAGTAAGTAGGCCTTCACACAACAATTTACTTTTAAACAGGCGATTTTCTCTCTTCCATCAGAAAATGCACATTTTACTATTCTTTAAATTCGGTTTTCATCTTCAGCAACTACACACTTTCTGCAGCTATAGTTCTTTTCTTGTGTGCTCGAGTTGTTTTGCAGCATAGATACATTCACACAGGTATCTATTTAGAGTCTTTCTCTGAACAGCTGATTCTTGATACTTTGCAAAGAAAATAGATGCGTTTCCCGTGTAAAATGAAAACAAAGCCCCTGGTTGATGTTCCAAAGATATGTTTGACAGGAGCTGTCATTCAAATGAGGCCCGGTTCCTCTGAGGCATAATGAATGATCCTAGGCATTGCAGGGCCTTTTTAATCACCACAGTTTCATGGTAAATGGATGGGTTTAGCGCCAAACAACACTTTTAAAGGGTGAAAAAGGTGTCATTTTAAAGAGGCATTTTGGGTTTTAAGCAAAGTAATGCTGTCTATTTCACTTCACTCCATGTTAAATGTTGGAGAGCACGCTGACACATTCCTGCGGTGAGTACTCTGTTCCACCCCACCTGAAATGTGTGTGGCAGGGTGGTGCATCCATTTTCTGGTTGTGGCAAAGACGCAGTTTTAGAGATCCTCGCGCGCACAGGACTCAGCGCAGCCATTTTGCTATTTCTTGCACAACTGCAGCAAAGTGATGTAGCATAGCACCGCTGAGTGGGTCAATATATCCCACAATTCACATGATGTGAGTTAGATGTAAGCCTCTGTGTTGGTTGTTAATTCTAATTAGGGCCACTCTGTGGATTGTGGTGCTTGTATAACTGGTTCTTTAACATGGAGAACATGGCATGTGCAATTTATCCTACAGGGGGAGTATTGTGCTATGATTGTTCTAGCCCTGCGACCATGCTTCTTCATATCTTGCTGCTCGACCCCCGCCACTGCCAGTTAATGACCTCCATTAAGCTGCATTTTGGCTATTTGGCCAAGGGACATACATTGTTATAACTCCCTGGAACATGGCTAGGGGAACTCAGTAAACCTGAGGCGTCCTGGCCAATCAGTGTACAGTGTCTTGTCCTTGAACCCCATGGCCTAGTATCTTTTCTTTTTGCTTGTGTGTGACTTCACTACCCCGAATTCAACCCTGAGAAAGCATTCTCCCCCCTTGCATCAACCAACCATTGCGCAGCATTCAACCTTTGGCTTGTGCAATTGTTGCAACTTGGAATGTGTGCGTCTCTGGGAAGGACTGTCTGATATTCTGTGCTGATGGGTGAATGGGAGGTGTTCATGCTTCGAGAGAAACTAACTAGATCTTGTGGCCTACATGTGTTGTATTCAGCTAATGCAGTGCAGTGGCGATCATTTATTCAACTTCATAAAAACTTCTATATTTCTTTGATTTATGCTAGATGCTGCAGGATTTGGTTAAGGACATTTATTTTATTTATTGGATATTTGTAAGGTCCCTGTACAACAAATGGTGTTTCAATGCACCACAAGACAAAAAAGCGCGGGGAACAAGGGAGAAAGAGAACAATAACAGTCCTACTAGGCCTTGTGACATTCGGACCGTGCAAGTGCAGTAACAAGAAGTGTGAGGGGTACAGGAGTGCTAGTCTGTGCGAATGCAAAGTGTTAGGGTGGGACGGGAAGTGCAGAGGAGGGTGTGCAAGTGATCAGGGGAGAGGGGGTAACATCAGCTAGGTGAGTGATATGGGCAGGCCAGGAGGGCAAGTGCCAAGGAATTGCATGGGGTGCAGGTCCACATGCTAAGTGCGAGGAGGAGGGGTGGACTGGGTGGGGGGCCTGTTGCCCTGTAGAACTCAGAGGGAACCAGGCAGCCAGTCACTGTGGCAGATAGGGATCTTCGCAGGTGAGGGAGGGAGAGAGGGAAGGAAGAAGAGAAAGGAGGGTCTTGAGCAGCTTCGGAACTTAAGGAGATCTCGCTCAAGCCTGAGAGGGGCAGGGAGACCATTCCAGTGGGAGGCCCCTGCGGAGGAGAGAGATCCACTCCCCACTCTCTGCTTAGAGAAGCATCTGATCAGCACAGAGTTGGAGCTAGAAACTGAAGGGATCTAGCAGGGAGGTATTTAGGGAAAGAGAGTTGAATGTAGGGAGTTCTCAGGCCCAAGAAAGCCTTGTGGATGGGTCTTGACTTTGATCCTAACAGCAGCAACCAGGAGCCAGCAGAGAGATTTTAGGGCTGGGGAGATGTGGTCCATAGGCTTGAGGCCAAGAATAAGTCTTGCAGTCCTATTCTGGATTAGATGAAGGGGTGACGGGAAAATAAAGGAAGATCGAGGAACAGGCTGTTGCAGTAGACCAGCCTAGAAAGGACCAGAGCTCTGGTGACATTGAGTTTCTGGGGGAAGATGAGGAAAGGGAGAATGCCTCTGAGGCAGTGCAGCTGATAGTGGGCCTTCTTGGCAAGGTCTGCGATGTGAGGAGAGAAGGAGAGAGAGGAGTAAAGATGACACCAAGGTATTTTGCCTCACAAGAGGGTGTAGGAGTGGACCCATAGAGGGCGGCTAGAAGGTAAGCAGGAAGGAAGGAGCAGGGGTCCCAATGAAAAGGATCTCAGTCTTACTGGCATTAAGGCAGAGATCATTGAGAGCACACCATGCCTGAAAAGCAATAAGACAGTTGGGGAAGAGAGAGGAGGAAGCATTAGAGGGAAACATGAAGGAGAGCTGCATGTCAGCTGCATAACACTGGAAGTGAGGAGAGTAGGAGGAGATTAGGTGGGCCAGAGGGCCAAGGTAGATGTTGAAGAGCCACAACGAGAGGCTAGACCCTTGAGGGAAGCCGCAGGTGGAGAGTGTGATAGGGGAGAGAGAAAGGGCCGAGTTGAACCTGGGAAGGACAGGTTTATGTCCATCTACAAAGTGTGTGTAATATTCTAACTAAAGAATTGTTACTGGGTCCTTGTTGGGCCTATGCTGCAAACCCTTTATTACACAGTGTTATAAAAAGTGAAGTAGGTTTAAGTGTTGTCCAATTGCGCTGGGACCTGAAATTCTGTAAATTGCAGGGGCAGCTGCATGGCTAGCAGTTACTGGTAAACCCTACACCATAAGCTGCATAAGAGATATTGGTACCACCAGCACTTTGCGCTATCCCCAAAATATATTGTTCAGGTCTAGATACATTCTGTAGAGTTATTAAAGCTATTCGTAAATAGATACATGAAAATCTTCATTCGTATGCCTATTTCCTATTGGTCCTGGTTGAACAGCCAACACGTGTTTTGACAGAAGTGTCTTTCTCAAGGCTAATCTTTCCTTTCTGCGTGATCGTGTCACGAGTAGATGGGCGATATCCTCCTGAATTATAAATGTAACTTCTTATCTAAGATTTCAAATTGCAAAATTTCTGCAGCCAAAATTCTTTTTGGACCATTGGAAGTCAGCTCCCCTTGTTTTCCCACATGTGACATTTGACAGGCATCGGAGACGGCTGCAAGAACACTGAGAGACAGATCGAGAGATAGACCGACAGTGCGATGCAGTGCAGTTTGATGCTGTTGGTTTCTCTGGGTCTCTAACCAGAAGTCGAAACTAACGAAACTATTGAGGCGGTGAGGCGGCGGGCTGCGCTGTGCCATGCTGTTGAGCTGAGGCTAAGAGGATCAGAGTAGAGTGTGCTGAGCGCTATATCCCTGACCAGGCCCCCCCGGAATCCTTTGTGGTATGGTGTGAGTGATGGTGTTGCAACCTACCCGTTCGCGGTAAGACCCGAGGTAAGACCCGGGACGTACTGCGGTCAGTGCAGACAGCATCCTGTAGTGGCTTGTGACCTCCTGGGTCAGTCCGGCTCTATCCTTGTGGCATTTTGTATTTGCTTAGTGCTGGGGGCATCGGGTGACTCAGGCTGCAACCTTTTGGCCTGGTGAGACTGTTTGTTCTTGTGTGGCCAGTGCAAGAGGCCTAGCAGCTGGGAAGTTTGGGAAGCCTGAGCACGGCTTGCTCTCCTCCCGGTGAGTCCCGGCTCCTATAAGCTCTTGTATGAGCAAAACCATGCACAGTTGTGTGGCATCTGCAGTTGAAGCAGAGATTGTTTCTAGTGGCAGCATCCTAATCTACTTGCTGTGGGAGTGGGTGCATGAGTGTGGTAATAGCACGAACTCAAGTAGCGGTTTACCATAGCCTGCCATAGCCCTTGGTTGAATTTCCTCTGTGGGTTGCCTGTGTCATATTGAAGGTATTACTTCTTGGTAAGGTGTTTAGTCCAAGTATCATTTGCTAAATGCAACTTAGGAGTGCTGCGATGCAGGTGACATTGCAACCCTTAACCAACTCAACCTCAACACACATCACAGACACAACATGTTGGCTGCAATGCTGCTTCCTTCACCACCAACGGTGTATTTTGTGAATGAATGTGCCATAAAAACTCAAAGCTTGCAGATTAATCCTTATAAAATGGACAATGTTGTCAATGCTGATTTTATGCAAACGGAGAATCATGGACTGGCAGACTCCCAGCGTGGTGGTGTATCCTCCCCTTTGAGGGCTGGGAAAATCACTGCATTTTTCTCTGTTGCAGCTAAAACCTACTTACAACCATGTAAAACCATGCAGTCTTCAGAAAATGTTCCTGTTCATTCGAACCATGATCAATCGACAATGGAGGACTCAAGCGATATGATAAATACACCACCTTCACTTTCTCCTTGTGAGTCTCTTATTTCTAACTCTTCTTTCTCCAGCTTTGCCCTCACCCCCCCATTTATTCCTCCTCGAGTGAAGCATTATTGGAAATAAATCAAGTTTTATGTATGCTTGTAACTCTCCATGAGGGCTTAAAATCAGAGTCTAAATCACAATCAGTAATGCTTGAGTCCCTTTTGTCTAAATTTGATAATATAAAGTTGCATGATGCTGCTAAATCTTTTTTAATGAATTATGGACTTGACAATACTAAATTGAAGGGTGATTTGTTGCAAGGTCAGAGAACAGAGTGGTCTTTCCCTCTGCTGACATCTGTGGCTCTGGTCAAAGAGGCTTCTGATAAGGCGTTAATGCTGGATAAAGACCTGTCCCTCAGAAATTCGGGACATGGAGAGGTTTGCTTCTCTGATGCCTGATGTGCATCAGGGTTGGCAGATTCTAGTGAACACCTGAATGGCTATTCTGTCTTATCGGTAAGGGCTGAATGTAATGTTGGAAGGAAGCCTTCTCCTACGACATGTACCGCTGAAAACCAAAATGATGTTATTATGATTGATAACCTGATTAATCGCTCGCCCTCCACCCTACTTGCACCTGCAACTGATATGACGATTGACAATGGTGCAAATGTAGTGGTTGGTGATGTGGATAAGACAGCTCCTGATTTTTTTCAGACCCCTAATGACTCTTTGGTGATGGTTGATACTTATATTTGCACCCAGCCCTCATAACCATTAATAGTCAAAGCTAGACCCCTGAAAGGTAAATTAACTAAGATAATACAAAGAACTGGAAAAGGTAAAAAGAATCACCACGGTTTAATGATCCGTAATAGGTCAGTGGTAAATATCCTTAAAATGTTAGCACACCCAACAGAAGCGTCACAATGAAAGAACATTGGATCATCAGTGAAAGAGGGGAGTCCAGTGGACTGATGGATATTTAAACCTAATATGATGGGAATGACCCCTCAAGTAACACAGCAGACATCTTGTTCCCCACCTGTAAGTACAATTCCTCTCCTTGTCGATACAGCTAATACCACTTTACCTCGCGAGGTGTGTCTCACTGACCTAATATCTAAAAGGACGGCGAACATACCACCTCAAATGCCAGCTGCCAATGGCCAGGTGTCTGTGAGCAAATCAAATATTCATCAAGGCTCATTGGCACTAATGAACTCTGTTCAAGACTTGCCACAACTAATGGGGTCAAATGTATATAAATCATCATGTGGTATATGGGTTAATAGATCTGTGGGCAAATTGACTTTAGTACATTCAAACACCATGCAAAAAATGACTACAAATGAGTTGTTCTCATTTGGTAAATTCCCTGCCAACCTTTTGAGGCTTGTTACGCAAGATGCCAGTGATTGAACCTTGAGCTTAAAATGACACAAAGCCGATCAAGGTCAGACTGCTTTTTCCAAAGACTCACCTGGGGATATGTCATCACCCCGGCTGGCACCCCATGTATTTTCTGCTGGTGCATTGAATGATGAGCTGGCTGTACAGGATTCGGCTCACACTGGTGTTTATCAAAATGACTTTGTCTCTTCTTTGGTAGGTGAAGTTCGAGAAGAAATTAAGATCCCTAACGGGACACACCCTGATTCTATTCTCACCTACAACAAAAATAAGCCCACAAATTCATCGGTTTTTAATGTATTGAGGGGTTTAAAGGGGACTGATGTTTGGGGGGGGGCATACTAATGTCTTAGGTTCTCAGGTCAATCAGGGGGTGGGGGTTTCAGTTGGATGTACAGAATACTCATCCATCAACTCCTAAAAGTGCCGTAACATATGGTTTTCAACTATTGTTGGAAAGTGTCCATCCAGAGAACCCCATTATTGATCTTTGCCGACAAATATATTGCGACTCTTTCGTTCAATTCCATCCCTGGCAGCTATCACCAGTGGGGACATAGAACATGTAGATGTTATTGATCACTACAGATCTGATGGTGCAATCTTGTATATCAAGTCAAAAATCATATTGGAACTATTCATGAGTGGATTGGAATCAATCAGATCTTTGAGTTTTGATCTTTCACATGATAACATCTGCAGATCAATTGATGTTAAAAAGGTCCACAAGGACAACAATTTTCATTCACCTAGGCGGATCATAGTTTCACTTCGTGGTGACCCTAAATATCAAAATCATGCATTTGCTACACGATATGCTCCTGCTTCTGAGCAGCGCCAGGACTAGTCCTGGTTGTCGGTGGCATTGAGTGTTGAAAGTTCCCAGACCCCCGAACAGTATTCCTAACATTTACTCTGAAAACTGTTTATCATTAACTCTGATATCTTGAAAGGCCATCACTCAATCTTAAAACTAATTCAGTTGTGGCCCAATTGATGAGGAAGCACTATTCAACTATTCTACTTGTCAACTCAGCACAGTCCCTGACACTGTTCCTCTGCACCTTTGGAACATCTGCCCAAACATTGTCATCTAAAACATGTACATTGTCATCTATGAACCTGTATATGCCTATGAAACTACCTGTACTAATTGTGTTCACCACCTATGAAATGTCTGTCATGACCTGTATACTCTGTAAGAAGCAAACACTCTGTAACAGTGCCACAATGCCTCCGGGCTGCTGGGAGCTTTATAAATCCAAATAAATAAATAGCCCTTCAAGAAACATGGTTGATGACTTGTCCAGCGTTTGATGGCTAAACAACGCTTTTTCAATATACCAAAAAGGGTGCCGTTGGACGGCCCTCAGGTGGACTGATTACACTGGTACGCTCTTGTCTGTATGTAAGTATAGTCACAGTAATTATCATAACATTTGGTGACTTAATCGAAATGAGCAAATAGAGGTGTTGCTGTTGAACATATATTCGCACCAGGGTATTGGTCCTTTGGACACATTTCTCGACCTAATCCTGAAATGCATTGATGATTGGCAACTGAGGTCACCGGGAGGTGAAATTGTATTCCTGGGTGACTTCAATGCTGATAGCCTGTCTGCTCAGCCGGACTTGTCTCTTCCCTCGCTTAGTTTAGGAAAGACTAGACATGGCAGATATGGAGGTTCTTGTTTTGGAAGGTCTTGGGCTTCTTATGTTAAATGGATGCATGGAGGGTGATATTCCAGCTGAATGCACCAGGACAAATGGTACATCTGAGTCAACTATAGACTATGGGCCTCATTACGAGGCTGGTGATAGCCGTGCCTGTAGTACAGGCATGGCTGCCGCTGGTATGAATTATTTTCCGGCACCCAGAAAAGGGCAATTACCGGGTCATTACGACCTTGCCGGACCCGGTAATTGCCATTTTCTGGGTGCTGGAAAAAATTCTTCCCCATTCCCATTGAACCCCGTAGGGCTCAATGGGAATGGGGAAGGTGGTAGCACCGGTACCGTTAATAATGGTACCAGCGCTACTGTCATGTTCTGCTCGCGGGTGCCGGTACGGTCATCAGGTCAGACCTGGTGGCTGCAAGGGCACCCGCGAGCAACACTCGTAGTTTGACGGTACGGTAACAACAGTACCAGCAAGGTTACCAGGACCAGTGTTACTGTACCGGCAAACTCATAATGAGGCCCTCATATCTTTGTCAGTTGTGGATTGTATGAAAGATGCACTCGCCTACACATTGTCCCAAATGATCATATTTATTCAGCTCCATACCTTACCCCAAAGGAGGTCAACTTATGTATGTTCTAATTTAAGAATTGACCTCTCAGGAACCCAAATAAGGTGGAATGGAACTACTATTGGTAGGGTCAATGAGGCGGCCTGCGAGATTCCTCAATGGAATGGCAGTATGCACCATTTATAGTAGATAAGTATGGGGAGTTTCTAGAGGAACTTCTTTTAGATAGCTTGCGCAAGCAAGCAGAAGGGTGGCCCCATTTAAAGCACATCATTTAAAGCACATCATGAGTGTATGTGGAGCGAATGAGTGTATGTGGGGCGAATGAGTGTATATGGAGCGGATGAGTGTATGAGGTAGGGAGGAGTGTGCGGAGCAGATGAGTGTGCGGAGCAGATGAACACATGGAACGAATGAGTGTATGGAACGGATGGGTATGTAGAGCGGATGAGTATGCTGAACGGATGAGTACGCTGAACGGATGAGTACGTAGAGCGGATGAATAGTACATAGAGCGGATGAGTATGTTGAGCGGACGAGTGTGTAGACCGGATGAGTGTGTGGACCAGATGAGTGTGTGGATCAGATGAGCGTACAGAACAAATGTGTATACAGAGCGGACGAGTATACAGAGCGGTTGAGTGCGTATGTAGACAGGAGTACATGCACGGGGTAGACTGGAGTGCATGCGCGAAGAGGACATGAGTGCATGCGTATGGAACACTTGAGAGCAGGCGTGGGGCACACTTGAGATTGAAGGATCGACTAGAACACGCAAGGTGAACCAGAGTGCGTGAGTGTGTTGAGCAGACATGAGTGTGTAGGGCAATCTTGAACGCCTGAAATGAACAAAAATGCATAGAACGGACCTGACCGCACAGAATTGCGTGACGTACATAATATGCTTTTGAAACACAGAGAACATCTGAAAGAGCATACAGCATACCACACCCCACGCTTACTCTCTCCTTTACACCACCACTCAACTAGAACACACAGATACTATGACACCATTCGGTTTAACTGTTCTCATATCAACATCTGCCGCTCACTCCCCATCACTCTAAGTAAACATTGCTGGTTTCACAACCCCCAGCCAGGCGTTCTCCTCAGGCCTAACGCAGCCACACTCGGTCTGGATAACTCCGGCCAGAGCGAACACATACTCCTGATCTCTCAACCACCACACCTACCGCTAAGAAGCAGCTACCACATGAACTCTGCACCAGCTGCACACATACGTGGTGCGCACACGCACCTTTGGACTCGCTCTACCCTCTCTACTGACCTGAACTTCGGTTCCCAAGGGCGCTCAACCTACCAGCGCTTTCAGACCATACCAATGGTATATAAGGTGCTATATAAATGCAAAATAACATAACATAACATAACATCAACATGAATTCGATCCAAATGTGGCGAACTACAAAAAGGCCTTAAGACAAAAGATTACGTTTATTAACAAAGACCTCAATCTTTCACGAATCCAAAATTTATTGTACATTAAAAAGACAAAGCAAGCCTATAAAACATGGGCTAAGAGCAATCGTTTTAGAGCTATCAGAGAGATGCGGAAAACATGCTTTCAGTATTGGTAAAGAAAGACGTAAGTGCATTTTGGGGACTTATTAATAATTTTGACTGCTCACAGCCTGAACATAGTCTCCTCAGTCTCAGAAGATCAATGGGTGACCCACTTTGCAAAAGGTTTTTGGGGGTTCCCCAAAATTGGGTTGAATGATATATCATTGCAGGACCCCGGATTAGATAGTTGGGCACTGAGGTTATCCTCAAGAGCTAGTGGCCCAAACAATTTGTCCAATGAGCAATTTAAGGGTGGACCACAAATACGGGGATCCATACTGTCGGTTTTATTCAACAACATCATGTCTACATGTGCATTTCCAAAATCATGGTCCTGTTCATATACATTGATGATTTTTAAAAAAGGGCTCCAGGACAGACCCCTTACATTTCCACCCAATAGCAATAGATGACGCTGATAGCAAGTTATTTGCCACTTTGGTTTCAGAACACCTTGAAAATTGGCAAAAAACGATTAATAGAATTCCTGAATGGCAGACTGGATTTCGCAAGTACCATTCCACTTCTCTCAATGGATTCCTGTTAAAATTAGTCTCCAAACAAGTAGATTGTAAAAAATATGATTCAATATTCGTGGCATCCATTGATCTATCAGCTGCTTTTGATGCTGTAGATCATGGCCTACTGTGGAGTAAACTTGTTAAATGAGGAATTCCACAGAGCCTGCTTAGACCTATTATTAGGCTATACTCTGGAACTGAGATAAAAGTTATATTAGGCAAAGAAGGTAATCTGTCAAGGAGTATACGAACGTCCTGAGACATGCGACAGGGGTGTTTATTTGCACCAACACTTTTTAATCTTTATTTGAGCGATATTGGTGAATATCTTGACAAAGCTGCTCTGGCTACTCTGTTAAGCAAGATTGTATGCAGTACCCTTTGGGTGCACTACAACAACCATGACCTCCTGGCAATACGAACCCAACCTTTGGTATAAGTCTGTACTACACAGGTTGGTAGCGTGATGAGCAGCCAGGCTTATCTCAAGAGGGGTCAATGTGAGCAGTAGGGGAGTTACAGAGAGATTTACAGTGACAAGTATTCTAATAAACTCTTACACACAAGGTTTCTTGAATAAACAATTATTAATTTATTTAACAGTCAGCTTGAGTAAGCCTTCTTCAGAAGGGGCAATATAATAGTAACACACACATGCACTCCAAAATACACACTCTTGGTTTCTGTAAATCAGCAGGTACCTATTTGGGATGGCACACATACACTTTCTACACCCTCAGGTGATTTAAATAGTTAGGACACTGTGGACATTAATATATCACTGTTGCATTTAGAGCAATACTTGGAATATGTCAAAGAAAGGGGTTATTAGAACACAAGAGATCACACAAATATTCTGAAGCAGGTAGGTACTTTTGGTAACTCCTAATACAAAGTAGGTTAACCCCTTCCCGGAAGGAAGACAAAACACAATGCCAGAGGGAAGAAGAGTCATTCAGGGAGCCAGGCCAGGCCAAAGTCAATTGGACAAAAGTCTAGGTGAGCTGAAGCAATTCTTGCAAGTAGGTAGGTGGCAGAGGTGTGCCAGGTGGTGGAGGCGCCCGAGGTGGCGGAGGTGTGCGAGGTAGCGGAGGTGTCCAGCCCCGTGCAGGAAGAGCCGTGCCCCCCACCCAACAGGGTCAGGAAGCTGCAGGGGCAGCTGTAGCAAACACCACCCAGCCTCCAGGTCACTCATCCATGCCTGTGGTGCTCCCCGCCCCGGTCCACGGAAACGGAGGGGCAGATGCCATCTGTGCATCAAGGGGCAAGGGGAATGCTATGAAGCGTCATGGCACTGGCACCAGGTACAGCCACCTGCAAGGGCACCTACAGTCATACCATCAGTGTGTGATGCCCAGGCCATCAGTGCTCCAGCCCCTACTGACCCAAGTGGTCCCAGCCACTCAGGTGTGCACAGCCTCATAAAAAGGCAAAGCGTACAGTAGGAAAACAGGCTCAGTCCCAAGACACGGCACAGGAGGCCTGCATGTCGAGTAACAGGAGCTTTAGTGATGAAGAGCTCCAGATCCTCGTGGACTACGTGCAGCTACACCAACGCGACATGCTTGTGTAGGCAGGGAGCCCACATACCCCTGCCCAGCGTATGGCCCACTGGCAGTGGGTCGCTGACCTTATTAACGCTTTGGGCCATGAGAGGCACACAGCTGCTGACGCAAAGAAGCTTTGGTTTGACCTGCAGCGCCGAGCCAAAGGTAAGATGGGTGCCAACTACACCTCTACTCTGGTGACTGGAGGTGGGTCGCCAGAAGAGGACGATGAACTCACTCCGCAGGAGGAGATCACAGGTGCTATGATTGATGTGGAGCAGATCCGAGGCAAGGGAGACCTGCCAATCTATGAGGCAATGTCTGCTAAGTGGTGATGCGTGTGTTTCAAGGTCATGTGTATGTTGCTTGGATGAAGTGTGTTGGTTGTCTGGCATTATGACTGCATTAGCATGACTGCAATGGGTGAACCAGATCATGGTGGACTGACATGTGCTTGTTGACCTGCAGACTGCATACGCACAATGTGCTGCACACCGTGACGAACCCCATCATGACACCTGCTCACTCCTTCCATGTCACTCTGTCCAGGCTCTCTTGACCCTCTTCCTGCTCCAACCTTTGATGGCGGATAGCCTGTCACAATCTTGCACTCCACAGTGGCCTTCTCTCCGCACATCTCTGACGGGTCACCCTGCCAGCTGCACCTCCTCAGGGGGATTCCTCCTTTCCTCTGATTCCCCCAGTAGCTCAGTGTCTCCAGAGGACTGGTCATACTTATGGTGGGCTACAGCAACGCCCTATGGCCAGTTTCTGTGCCTCTACTCTCTTCCCTCTGCAACTCATCCTGACCTGGGCAGTGGGGATTGTCCTTTTGTCTTGGTGCCAGGTTTTGTATCTCCCTAGGACTGTGATGATGGCACTGGCTAGGAAGAATGGGATAAGCAGTGCACACCTAATATCTTCGAGAAAGAACTGATAGAAGATATTTTCTCAAACCCAGCTAAGACTGTTTATAAATGTTTTGAGGTGCAGTGGAGGAAAAAAGGTCTTGGCACAAAGCCTTACTTAATGAAGAAGGAGAAAGAGAACCCAAATTTGGGATCCTCCCGTCCCCTGCACACTTTCTACATATGCCCCAAGGGCGGTTAAACATATAGATATTCAAAAGTCATTCAAATAAAATTCACAATTTGATATCACAAAGGGTTATGAAACATCATATTTCTTTAAGAACAATGATTTATTGCTTCAAGCATAATAGATGCGAGGAGAAACACAATGTACAAACAATAGTGTCCAATGTAGATCGGCCGACGCGTTTCTAGGATTCCCTCTTCTTCAGAAAGGGCCTAATTGGACTATTAGTTAAAAGAAAAAAGAACAAGAGAGAGTGGGATAAGTTGATGCAGTTATTATCCCATTACTAAAATAATTGCAGATATTTAGTTCAGACATGGAGAAGTTGAGTCTAAGACCCAGAGTGTTAGAATTAAATAGGCAGTCGAATGGGTAATCTGATTAACCTAGTCCACGACCTGGGATAGGTAGGTATTGTGAATACAACTCAGCCCGGGCGTTTATCCTGTCGAAGCTGGACTATTGCAATGCGCTCTACATAGGCGCGAACAAACATATCATTAAGAAAATCCAAATCTTGCAGAACAATGCCTTTAGAGCAGCCCTTGAAATTGATAGGAGAGAACATATATCCGATAGTAGAGGATCTAACAATTGGCTTTCGACACCAGACAAAATCAAACTGAAAGTCCCCTCACTCACCTATAAATGTTTGAATAATGCGTCACCCTACTATCTAACAGACAGAATCACTAAGAAATCATCAACAAGGACTACTAGACTATCCAATACCAACTACCTGGTTGTCCCCAGATTTAAGCTTTCCAGAATCGGGGGTGGTAGTTACCCAGTTAAGGCAGCCCAACTGTGGAACTCCCTACCTGCCACACTAAGAGCTGACCAACCCTATCAAAACTTCCGCCAGAATACTATAAAATGGCTCAAAGAATCCGACATATAGTTATGCACCTGCTACTAGCTCAAACTCACCCTGCATCTAAGTAAATACTCCAGATATTAGTATTATTTTTTAACCGTACTAGAGTGATTTGTGCTTTCTGACTCAACCTACGTAAATACATTAGATATTAGAGTTTTCTTTGACTGTATTGTATTTGATCCTGACTCTTACGTCTGCCCACATTGTCCCTGTCTTCTGTACTGCGTGACTCAGATGTATTGTTTACTTTTGATGTGTAACTAAGCTGTGAATCATCTTATGCTATGCGCCCTGATGCCCACGGGCCCGGCGCGCAATACAAATAAATAAACAAAAAAACAAAAAACAAACAAACAGAAGGTCCCTAGAGAGCCATAAACTTACTAAAATCGATAGGCGGCCAGCTTTCCACAAGGAAGACATAGTTATAATTGATAGGCACTCAAATATCCACATGTTCCAAATGACTACGCTATTTAAATGTCTAGCTGCCTACGAGTATCAGTTCTTAGAAAGTGCTGTTAGAGTGAATGATTATATAAACGAGTGACTCGAGAGCCATTCAGAAAAAATACAGCATATGTCAAAATACCTTGTGAATCATCTTGATACTGTGCGAAGGTATATCAGGTTCACCCCAAAATTTGGATGGAGATGGCCCCTCCAGCCTCGAGCCGCTAATTCTTAAATTAGGGCGTTATCTGTTAATGAAAAAATTATGAAAAAATAAGGCAAAATAAATCAAAAGTTATGTTATATCTAAAAAATCACTAAGTAGGTCGTTATCTGCTTATGGAAAAATGAATAACAATAAACTATATCTAGTGGTATCTGCACCCGCAGTTTGAGAGATGTAAATAGGAACTGAAATTGTATGGGAGGTTACCTCTTATTAGTAATAGATTCGAAAGAGGAGGTGAAAACAGTGCTTGGTTGTATGATATGGACATGCACTGTGGTACTGTCATGGTGCCTGAACCCGGTCTGAGAATGGCATTCTGAGTACATACCCTTACAAGATGGAGGAATGCTGTCGTCATTACGGCGAAGTCCCTTTTCAGTTTCTATCATCCAAACACCTTACTAAAATGGCGCCATGCATTCGGCGCATCTATCGTCTCCTAGGTGACTCTTGCGCTAGAGACTTGCAACGCTGTGACTCGAGTGTAAACGTCTTCAATATATTTACAAGATAAGATGCATGAAAGCACTGCTATTTCCATACATGAGCCGATGCCCATGCTCTTCTATTTAATGCAAACCCCTCAGTTCGGATTATATTATAGATCGCACACTGCCCGTGATCCTTCTGTTATCCATATTTGAGGCGCTCTTGACACCACTCTGACAGTCGCGGAAGGAAATGTTGCTGTATTCCTGGGGCTCGCCACCATGAGGTACTTTTGAGCCTCAGGCTCTTTGAATTGCTTGTTTCTTCGTACACTTTGGGAAATGAGCATCTGTAGAATAAGTATCCAGAAGATGATTATTTGAATCTACCGTTTTCCCAATATTTCATTCTATGTTCTTCTTACTTGCTTTTGAATAGATTGCCATTCTCAGACCAGGTTCAGGCACCATGACATGGTAAATTGCTAAATTTGGGTTCTCTTTCTCCTTCTTCATTAATGATGGCACTGGCTCCCAGTGGCTACGACTGTTCATTGTCAATCGCGTTGCATTGTCCACAGGGCCTTATGGCTCCTGGTACCGCAGTTCCTTCAACTACATCTTCCAGATTTGCTTCCTTCTCATGGTATTTGATCATCCCTTTCCTACTCCCTCAGGGTCAGTTACTTCTCAGAGCAATTAGTTGGTGGTAATATCTATCTGCAGCTGGGGCCTCCCTCTGCTACAGCCTCCCTGCATCAATGACACTGCAGATGAACCTTCTCTGGGTCTGGGGGCTCTTATGATTCTTCCTCATGTGTTCTGCTTTCTCTGCCTCCTCTCCCCTGCTGGAGTCCTGGATGACTGGGAGAATGCACTAGTCACCTGCCCACACTATGATCTCTGACACAGGCCTCTGAGCCACCAGTTGTACCCATGTACTGCCTCCCTGCCATACTCCAAACTTGATGACTGTTAACTGTATCCCTACAACCCTCTAGCAGCTATTGACAGCTGATGTCTGCACATATATTTCCACAAGCACACCGCATTTTCATTGATGATAATGTAGTTGTATTTATTTGGTATGCCATTCCCATGTACTGCACTGCCCACTCCCACTTCCAACCCCAGGTCTCACCTTCACCATGCCTATTCACTCGCGTGATGTCAATGTAAACTGGCCTCATGGGATGGGTGTGCCTGGCTTCACTCAATTCCACCACCCTTGCATTGTGGCACTGTGTGACACCTGTGTATATTGAGTTTGTGATTTTCATGTCATGGCACATTCACTGCTCTGGGACAGTAGTCAGCAAGTCACATCTAATGCAGTATTACAGATCAGGCATGGCTATGGTACGTGGCATATGTGTTTTCGCACCTGTAATGTTGGTGGATGAACTATGCCAGTCAGGTGCTCATGTGTGTTGCAGGTGGTATGCACCATACACTACAGGTTGTATTTAGCCCTTCCACACAGGTCCATGGCTGCTTTCATCCTAGCCTTCACTTGCATTGACACTTCGTAGGTTCAGGAGTTTGTGACATGGCAGGTTGATGTGTTACATGACGACATTGTGATGCCTATGTGTGTGGTCTATGGTATTTACATGGCTCTTCATTTTCTTCCTGACCATGTGCAGGTGATGAGGCACTGCATACAGAGGAGGAGTTGGAGGAGGAACAGGATAGTGTGCCACGACCAACCACCAGTGGAGGATGTGGTGTGGTAGCCCATGAAGTTCCACTGGTGCTACAGGCCATCCTGGCCCAGACTCAGTCTAAGTCCGCCTCCGAGGAAGCCTTAGGCTCTGGTGGTGAATCAGATATGGATACCTCTGTGGTGTCGCAGGTGAGTGCATCGACTGTGGGTGCTGTTGCATCCCAAACGTCTGGAGGGGAGGACAGCCCCTCACAGGACCAGTCAGTGTCGGGACGTCCGTCTGTGGTGGTTATGGTTGCAGGTTCATGCGCCACAGTATTGACTCCTGGTCCTGGGGCAGCAGATCAAGGGAGGGATGCAGTCCTGCAGCCACAGATGGTGTCATCACATCAAGGGCCAGCTACCCTTGGCCTAGGCAGGCGTGGGAGCAGTCCATGTATGCTGTTGCACAACAACAGGCTGCTTCACATGAGATGGCTCAGGGCATGGATAGGGTGGCCAATTCCATCATACCCCCAGCGAGACAGGGGGAGCACAAGCAGCAGGCATTGTGGTCCAGATGCCGCTCACACATGCTGAACATGGTGGCCAGCAACAGGAGCCGACGGACGGAACTGAGGGCTCTGCGTGCATCCTTGACTGCAGAGGGTCGGGCCAACAGGGAAGCCCTGAGGTCAGAGTATAGGCCCCTCATGACTACACTTGCTGCACTTGAGGCTTCCAGCAGTAGACGGTCTGAACAGCAGATGCAACTGATGACTCGTACCATCACGGAGGAATTGCGTGCATCCCGTGAGGTGTTGCAGCGAGACCTCCGGGCCATCATGTTGCAGATGCATGTATCTCACTCCCGCATGTCCACTACCATGGAGGACCAGACCAGGGCTATAGGTGGTTATCCTCCCTTTCCACTACCACATTCTGATGCAGCACCAGAGGGTGGCGACAGCAGAGATGGGTCTCCCACTCCATCGTAGCCGTGCGGCCCATTGACCCATGGATGGCTCTTTTTTGACATCCACACGTGGTTGTTGATGTGCACCCTGCACATCCTCTCTCCTGGGTGAGCAGCTCCTCTCTCCTGGGTGGGCCACACAAACCACCCACCCACCCCACCCGGTCCCCTATGGGCATTTTGTATTTTTATAATTCGTTTTTTGTCTATTGTGCCTTTCTGTGACAGTGCGTTGCTTTGTGTGGCAGCCGAGGGCATCCATTGTAGGTTCCAGCTGGTCGCATAGAGGCTTGTCTCGTGTTGGTGTTTGTGCCTTTCTATGGGCTTGCTAGGAGTGCAGCGTGTGAAAGTAACTTACACAGTGACATTGGGCTTCCATTCTATCTGTGGGCAGTCTCAAGTCCGACCTGTGTATACACCCCTAGTGGGATTCATGATTGTTTGTCCAGTGCGTGGTTGCCATCATTTTATGTTCGTACATTGAGATGCATCCTTTGTTCATTTGTTGATGTTCCATCTTCATGTATTGCCTTGACTGTCTCCATTGTTGTTAGCCTTCATGCTGTATGCCCTCCCTGGCCCCCTTTGGTTAGCAGTGTGACACAAATTTGGAAGGGTGGAATTTAGAAGGGTGGTATGTGAAAGTCAACACACATTGAGGCACATGGGCATTTGGGTATGATCACGGTCAGATAGATTAACTTTTGGGTCCTGTGTTTCTGGTTTATTGTACTGGCCAATTGATGTTCCTGTGTACATGATTATACTGATGTGTGAGTTATTTGTGGACATTTTAGGTTGATAGTTCCACACTTTGTGACAGTAGTGTTGGCCATTTATTTCTCTTTTTAGACATTGCATGCCATGGCATGGTGTGTCAAGCAGGTGACATGAAGTGTGGGAGGGTTTAAGTGACATACCAGCATTTAGATGTGTAATTTGTCATGCCGTTTCTGGCATACTCCATCTTCCATGTGTTCCTTTTGTTCACACCAGATTGAGATACTTTTAGTACTAAGGGATACACACAATGTAGCACTTCCGAGGACACATTCTCAGGGTGTTAAGGTTGGGACAGATGATTGTCCCTTTGTCACCATCGATATTCACCTGGAATGTGCCAGGCCTGTGTGCACTCCGCAGGGGTTGGTGCTAGGTGAAAAATGGTGCCACAAGCTGGGTACGGGCAGCCTCGCCACGTGCCCTTTCTCTTTCCATGCGCAGCCACCTTGCAAGTAGTTGGGGATGTGGGGGCACCACCATGTCCACCGGTACACCACGCCGTGTTTCAACGTTGTGCAGGACACATGCTGCCAAAATGATCTTGCACACTACTGGTGGCGCATATAGTAGCTCACCACCTGAGTGGTCAAGGGAGTGGAAGCGTGACTTTAGCACTCCGAATGTGAGCTCCACTGTGGCCCTAGTTGCAAAATGGGCTGCGTTGTATCTTACCTTGGGTCGTGTGGTGGGGTTCCGTATTGGTGTCATTATGTAGGTGCTCAGAGGGTAGGCACTGTCCCCTGAAGAGGTGAGATGGGTTGTCAGTGGTGTGGTTTTGTCTGTGTGAGACATGTATGCATTTGCAGGGCCATTTGTACTCACCAATGAGCCATGTGTTGTCATGCCTCCCAGCTTCCAGGGCCCACTGTAGGGGTGACATTCTGAATATGAAACTATCATGGGTGGACCCCAGACAGTTGGCATAGTCAGAGGTGATGATTCCCTTGGCATCACATACAACCTACACGTTGATGGATTGCCAGTGCTTGCGATTGCGATAGATGTGCTCTGTGGCCCTAGGTGGACGTAGGGCCACATGGGTGCAATCGATGGCAGCAAGCATTTTAGGGAAGTGTGCCACCCCGTAAAAGTCCTGGACCACGGCCTGCCTTTGTGCGGGTGTTCTGGGCATGTATATGTGCCTGCGGACTGAGGGGCGTGCAGTCATGATTGCCAACACCTGGTGTAGGCAGCGTGACTGCGTGGCCTGTGAAATACCCCCGACAATGGCAGTTGTCCCCGAAATTACCCAGTGGCTAAACAATGCAGTACATTGAGCACCTTTTCCAAGGGGCTCGGTGCTTGGGAGCACAGGGTGGGTGATGTGAGGTCATCTTCCCACTCCGTGACCAGGTCTAATATGATATGGGGTAGGTACCTATACCTGCCATAGACCTGGTCATCAGGCATCCCAAAAAGGCTGGTCCTGGGTAGGAAAATGCATGCTCTGGTTATCCTCCTCCTGCGGTGTCCCACGATCACTGCTGCGAAGAATGGGACATTCATCGTAGCTGTATAGGCGCGTTTGTGTTCGTGCGCTCTTTTTATGCATTGTTTTTGATGCGCGGTGACGCTTACGCCTGCTTTCCCTTGGCAGACATGTTTCCGTATTAGCGCATCTTTTTCCGCACGCAGGGGAGCCCTGTTCAATTCCATGAATGCGTGTCGTGGGCGTTGCAAGTATTTTACTGTGGTTCTTCCCACGTAACACCCACATTTACGCTTGTTGTTCCCCATTCCACGCATTCTGCCCCCTTTTTAGGTGACTGCGCTAGACGGTATGCGCCTTTGCTGGGCATCTCACGCAAGGCTTTCGTGGTGTCGCAGTGACGTGTTGGACCTGTGCGGATTTAGCGAAGTCTCTGGTAAGCCATGCGATATGTGCTCCATGAATCAACAAACTGGCACTTGCGCGTGTTTTGCACGCTTACGCCCGTTTTTCAGCGTTATTTAATGTAATTCTATGAATCAGGCCCTTTATGGTTAAGACTTTCACTGTACACTGGGCTCAACACTACACCATCTCTTCTCATTTCTAAGTTAGATAATTATACTCCTGAGAATCGGGGGCAGGTCTTGCTAGTCATTTGTGATTTGGGATTGAGGATCAGGCTAGAGGCCAGGGTGGAAATTCTAGTTGGCGAGTAGTTACGAATGGTTTTTGCATGCTCCAGTCGTTGGCATGTGGCTGTTTAGGAATCATCTGGACTTATTTTAGCTGATTATTGCTGTCTAGTGTTACCCGTTGGTTTTTTGTTTAGCTGGTAGAGTTTCCATATTTCTCCATTGAATATGTATAGTACAACAATCCTTGTGCTCATACTCGACTTATTAGAAATTAGCTGTAACCAGGTCGGATTGGGGCAGAACATTGTCTCGGGCACTAATGAAAAAGTGTTCCACGGTTGCAAATGGCAATTCACTCCTTTTGTAAAAGACTGTTTGAATAGTACCCAAGGGGGAGTTTATTGACAAAATGTGATGCAAGTTGTGCTATTTAAAAAATATGTATTCAGCAACATAGGTCAAAACTACTAGCCACATAGTGAAGTAACTCATCCCATTGGCCAAAAATGTGGCCCACTTAGATTTTTTTTTAAAAACTTTCCCACTTAGCATTTTGCGTTTTTGTTTCGGCCATTGTCCTTTTTACCAAAGGTCAGTGCGAGCCTGGCTTTAACTGATGGTCTGCAACCTCTGGCTGTCCAGATGCTTTGGAGTACAATTTCCATGACTCCTGACCATTCTCTATGCTAGCTAGGCCTGATGGGAATTGCTGTCCAAAACATCTGGAGATCCAAAGGTGACTGGGGCTAAGCTGAGTAAAGGAGGAAACTAGGCAACATAGGTGGGTACCTGAGAAGACAGATGACGATGATATGATATATAATATGATGTGGCATTTATAATGTGCCTGTACACAAGTGTTTCTAGCTGCACACTACTCAGGTCATTTACAAACCCACAGTGCGGTAAAATAAGTGTAGAATTGAGGCAAAAATGCATTATTTTTTATTTTTTATTTTATTGGTTTGTTACACACCTTTAAAAAGGCGAAGAAAAAGGAGTTTGTACCACATGTTCCATTTCAGGTAAAGGAAAATAGAATAACACATACTAAAGTGAAAGAAGAGAAGAAATAAAAAATATAAGCAAGTGAGAAAGAATAGAAAACGCATAAGACAAAACCATCATAACAGTCCTTGACCATCAGTCGCTAATTTCCTTATTTGCTCCATGTCTGGTACCAAGAGTCTTGAGACTTAAGTTTTAAGCTCTGCTTCTGCATTTGACAATTTTTCCACCATTGTTTCTAAAAAGAAAGTTAATTTAATGGTTAGTTTAAGATCTGTATCTTGAAAGGACTCGATCCACCAGTCGTCAACAGTCGATGATGGTTTTGCTAGAATAAACCTTCCCAGGTGACAAGTGCGTTCTTGTCTCAATTTTGGGCATGATAAGGTTAAGTGTTTCAGAGTTTCGTTGTTTTCCCTACACAGCCGACATGTTAATGGTGCAGAGCCATCTTTTATCCGGGTGCTCAAGTTTTCGCTTGTGTGGAATTGATTTAAGCGGAACTTCACTGCTAATGCCGATGGCTTGGATGCCGGAGGAGCTATTTGCACTACGTACGGTGCCGGAAAGGGTTTTCTTTTGCACGTTTGCGTCATGGCGGTGGGGTCATTACCGGCATGGCGCAAAGCTTGTGTCTGCGTTCTGGTAATAGGCCGCTTTTAGCGGTCTATTGCCAGCACGGACACGGTACTTGCGCCATGCCGGTAATGACCGGTACTTACCGCCTGGGTCGGAGGGCCTATGACTTTTACGGCTCAGATGTTTTAAATGTCACTTTAAACTGAATGCAGTCATTGACAGATAATGACATATACGTACTTAATGCACTTAAGTGGTAGGATTAAAAAGATTGCTCTAGAGAACTCAAAGAAGCACGTTACATCCCTTTTGTGTTACATTGACTTTTGGGTCAAATACATCATAACAGAAATAATGAATGAAGAGCCACAGAATTGGTCAATGCCACAGGGCAGCCCTTGGTGAGGCAGGGTAACTGCTGTTACCATCAGCAGGCCAGGAGAGGAGCAGCCCAACCCGCTCTTGCCTGCTCCTCTCCCTTTCGTTAGCTACGGAGACGCGCAGTCTCTCCCACACAAAGCTAAGGAAGGATGAGGTGTGAGCAATCACCTCACCCTTCCTGCAAGCAGCAAGGTGCTAAGCACCTAAGGAAACCAACAGTCAGGCAGGGCTTTGTTTCAAAGACCTGCCCCCTAGGGGGCCAGACAGTTGGGGCCATCCGGCCGGGGGCTGGCCCACAGCCCCCATTACTATACACATCAAAGACCCAGGGCTCCCCTGGGTCTTATAAATAAGAGCAGCATGCTATGAGAAAACACAATCTGTTTGTGGACCCTGAAATGGGGACCCAAAGGAACAGGAGGTTCACTGTTTACTCAGTGTCTTCCAACCTTTACTTCTTTAGCAAACTTGATGAAGTTTGTTGTATTTGCAGCGTCTTTGTTTTTCCTGTTTTGAGCATTGCACTGTTCAAATAAACTGCAGCCCGGGAGAGCGAGCGGCGTACACCAAATAAACAAAGAGAGTCTCCAGGGGCGTGCCGCGGGGAGGCAGGACTACAGCCCGACTCGAACGAGCGGAGAAGCCCGGCCTAAGCAGTGTCAATTTCAGCTGCCACTTTCAGGTAAACCGCCACGCCGGACTTGCGAAGGGGAAAAAGAATGTATCTTTTCAAGCGTGTGCATTAAGATGAACATCTACGAGCAGCCGTCAAAGATCAGATTCTCTGGCTGACTCAGAACGCGCGCTGCGCGTCACTGAAACCCTGTTTAGAAAAGCAAATCACAAAAAGCGGGAACAGAAAGGAAACAGGTCCCTTGACAATAATAAAGCAGCGCACAGATACCGTTTTGTTTCTACAGTACTTTTAAGATGCATTATTAAGGCCCAAGCCAACAACGGGAATAATTCTTTTTAGCTCGAAGATATCGGAGTAATAACAAGCAGCGCTCAGACACCGAAAAGTCAAAAGATGTGCAATTGTATGCGAGTGATTTACGGAGAACAACAGAGCATAATTATACCCCAAGCTTGAAGGCGGGCACAATAAAAAGAATTTTGCTCACTAAAGATTATTGCAGTTAACCTGGGGGCAGTACAGGGGCAACAACACAGAGACTCATAGCCAGGCCAGCACTTGGGATGAAGGCAGCGTTCTGGGCATAAGCGGAAAAGTTGTGGGGGCAACATCCACCAGTTACCCAACATGGGCAACAGCATAGCAAGCCCTCAAAAAGCCCACAATTACAACAAGCAGTTATTTGTAGAAAGTGTTTCTCCTTTTCTGATCAAACAGGCAAAAAGGAACATGGGTCCCAAACGGAAAGCACTGGAACCCCCCACCCGGCACAAAAACCCAAATCACCTCACCTCTTAGCAGCCATTGAGGCGGCAGAACGCTATCGATGGGCATGGGTCAGGGAGAACATGTATGGGCTACCAAAGGAAGGAACATCCATACCACCCAGCCAAGATTACGACACATCAGCAAAGAGAAGGAAGTTAATGGAAGGTGCAAGAAAAGGTAACAAGAAACTGAAAACATGTCTGAATTACAAAACTTATTGCTTGAAATCAGGGGAAAACAACCACCTCCCACAGGGGGATCTGGGGCCACGAACCCTACTGTACCTCTAGAACCCGCTATAACGGTGGCCACAACCCCACATGCAACAAACCCAACAACACCGGTCCCTGCAGCACCCCTGCCACAGGTGCCAGCAACACCAACAACAGACACCATAATTGCGCCAACAGCAGCAACGGCAGACCCAGTAGGTACTTTAAAAGCATGGGCAACCCCCACTACAGACGCCCCCCGGGACAGCCAGGGGCAAGCAGCAACAACCCGACAGACATAGTAATGATCTGCAACGCCCAATTAGATTTAAAAATGAAATCCTTTCAGACTGAAATACTAAATAGATACAAAAGATGCCTAGCATGGAACATTGACTCCTCAATCAAAGAAGCCATATGGGCCAAAGAGTTCATCAAAATTTTTTCTGTGATAGAAGCCCAACGCAAAGGGAAAGATGCTTTTAGGGATCCCAAAAAGATAGAGGAGAAAGCCATAGCCAGAAACGCCCAGGTAGAACAGAACTGGGACAACTGGCTGCAGGCCTTTGCCATCCTGGCAACAATATATGAAGAAAAATTTCCCAATGATGGCAGAAAACTATGGGCATATATGGATAAAATAAGAGAAGTAAAAATCACTCAAAGGGGGAAGACCTGGCTAGCATGTGATATTAGATTTAGGAGAAGCATGTCAGAAAGGCCAGCCATAGAATGGGACAAGAGCCAGAATGACTTATACACACTGAACACCGAACCTCCAGCAGAGGAAGAGGCCCCACAAACAAACTTCAAAAATAACAAAAATGCACAGGGCCCCAGACCTAATGACAACGAAAAACACAAAAAAGGGGAACAGCCCTTTCGGAAGAGTCAGCCATGGGCGGCTAAGTCCAACACCCACAGGCAGAACAAAAACCACTCCACAAAGGCCAACATTCCATGCAGAAAATTTGGAAAAAACCAGTGCACATGGGGAAAGGAATGCTGGTACAAGCACACTTGCACAAACTGCAACGGTGACCACGCAACAAGCAACTGCACCAGACTGCCAGCCAAAAATTCAAAATACTAGCACCAACCCTCCTGCACCAAGTCCATTGTTAGCACCGGGCAGAACTCCCATCAACCCAAACAATTTTAGAGAGGCACTCAGTAAGTACCCAGACAAGGAAATCAGCGAGATGATACGGCAGGGTTTCACCAAGGGTTTCATCATCCCTTTCAAGGGCACTGGGTCACAGCATGTCCCGATGAACCTGAAATCAGCCAGAGACAACCCCCTAATGGTGGAGAGCAAAATCAAGAAAGAACTACTACTAGGCAGGATTGCAGGACCCTGGGAACACATGCCCCTCAAAGACTACATAATATCCCCACTAGGTCTGATCCCCAAAAAGAACATAGAAAAATGAGGCTAATCCATCATCTATCCTATCCCAAAGGCCAATCGCTAAACGACGGCATTCCAAACACGGAATCGCGGTGTCCTACACACACTTCCAGGAGGCAGTAAAACTCATACAGGAATGTGGCATGAACGCCCTGATGGCCAAACTGGATATCGAATCTGCTTTCAGACTTTTGCCAGTGCACCCAGATTCGCAGCAATGTCTAGGTTTTACTTTTAAGGACAAATTCTATGTAGACAGAAGCCTCCCCATGGAGTGTGCAGTATCCTGCGCCCTATTCGAGCAATTGAGTTCTTTTTTCCAATGGGCTTTCCAGAAACAGAGACCTGGGACCAAAATAGTGCATTACCTCGATGACTTCATGGTAATGGGACCACCAAATTCTGAAGAATGCGGCAGGGCCCTGGCGAGATTAGAACAGATGGCTGCACTATGGGGCATCCCCTTGGCAATTGAAAAAACAACCAAACCAGACACCAACATAATCTTCCTGTGGATTGAAATAGACTCTGCAAGGGCTTATGCAAAATCGCAAAAACAAAAATAACAGAACTCTTGGAAAAAATACAAAGCCTGACAATCAAAGACAAAGGCACAGTAAAAGAAATTCAATCACTAACAAGTAGTCTCAACTTCACATCCAGAATTATCCCCCAAGGGAGGGTATTTTCCAGAAGCCTGGAGTTGAAAATCAAATCATACACCAAACCCCACCTACACATCCGGCTAGACACAGAGGTGAAACAAGATCTGGAAATCTGGGTGAATTTCCTCAAATATTTCAACGGGACCTCACTTTGGCGAACGTCATTGAACACTTGGACAAAAAGAGTCCTGTTCACTGATGCAGCCGGGAGCAAGGGGTTTGGAGCCAAACTAGACTCAGAATGGGTGGCAGGACACTGGCCCAACTCATGGCAACTGGCAGGGTGGACAAAAAACATCACCCTCCTAGAATATTTCCCATCTGGCTAACCTTGCACATCTGGGGCAGGCGGCTAGCTAACACGGAACTCTTGGTCTGGTGCAACAACATGGCAGTAGTAGGCTCCATAAACAGAAGGTCTACCAAATGCCCTTTAGTGCTGAAAGTCCTACGAGCCATCACAACTGTCTCACTACAAGAAAACATTGTAGTCAAAGCAAAACACATCTCGCGGGCGGATAATAACATTGCAGATGCTTTATCTCGCTTTCAGTGGCCAAGATTCCGGGAGCTAGCGCTGCACGCCCAGGAACAGATGACACCAATACCAGCGGAATGCTGGACAATAATGGGAAATCAAGAAGAACGGCATCAACGCCAGCGCCAGAGAGCCCAGTCTGGGATGCCCAACAAGAAACAGGCACCTCAACCGGTGCCACCAACTCAGGCTTCCTAACAGAGATGGCAGAGAAAGCATTAGCAAGCACCACCGCCACCCAGTAAGTAAGAGTATTTAGAGTCACAGGTTTAAACCATGTAGAGTTAATAACGATTAAAGACATATAAATATTTTTTAAATGGGCGCACAAGCGGGGCTTTAAGAGAGACTGGGCAAAAAGACACATGGTTGCAATCTCATATTTCTCTAAAATACGGGGTGATTCTGACCCTCCCATAACGCCCTCATTTCCTACGCAATGAAATGATGGGGCAGAATAGAGGGCCCTCAGGTGGACACCCGCCGCCCCCTTGATTTCAACAAACTGGTACAAATATAAAGCCTGTGAGGAGCCATATTTTGGCATCCATACGAGATCATATTATTCAAAACAGCCTTTTTTCTAGCATACTTTGGGGCTTTTCGTGTTGGGGAACTTATCGCCTCCAGCACCAAAGCCACAAACAGCTTGGGTGTCATGGAGGTCAGGGTTAAGCAGGAGAGCGTCAGCATAGAGATGCAACAGTCAAAAACTGGAGTCAAAAGAACCATCAACATTTGCTGAATTGATAAGGCAACTAACTGCCCGGTATGTATCACCAACCTTTATTACACACAAAGGCCTAAGATGGGGGGGAGGTTCCTAATCCACAAGGACACCTCGGCACTACGCCGCTATCAATTTAAAGGGGTACTGATTAAAGCAATCAGCAAAGCAGGGTGGGATCCCAAGGGTTTCGGAACCCACTCCTTCAGAATAGGCGCCGCCATGTCAGAATGGCAAGGAGGCCTAACACCTCAACAGCTGAAAAACATAGGGGGATGGAAGTCAGATTGCTACAAAAGATACATCAGACCACAGCTAATATAGCCACCCGCTCTCACCTTGCTTTCTCACCCTACCCCCTCTGCAGAAACAACAGACGAAAGGAGGACCCCACTCCGATCGGCATGGATCGTCGGCCACTCATTTATCTTCAGGACGGGCCGATGGGCAGAAGAGACCAAAGAAGGGCCACCCTTCAGAAATACCATTGCCTCATGGTGGGGACACAGAGGCCTAAAATGGGGCGATATCCACGAAACATTAGCAGAGCTGATCGCCTACAGAGACCCACCAGAATATTTGTTTATACACCTAGGGGGCAATGACCTGGTGTCCATTGGAAGGAGAAATGTATTCGAGGACATTTGCTCCTCCCTAGCAGGCATTTCTCACAACTGGAGGGGAACAGAAATATACTTCTCGGCCATCCTACCCAGAAGGAAATGGCAAGGGGCAAGCTGCTACAAATCTGTAGACATTTCTAGAAGAAAACTCAACAGGGGGCTAGAGAAATTCTGTACAGCCAGAGGACTGGGCTTCATAAAGCACCCATCCATTGCACTGGGAGATCCGGACCTGTTTCTCAAAGATGGCACGCATTTATCAAACCAGGGCATGGAACATTTCTTTCGAGAAATTTCAGCAACTCTAGCCTCCAGGGGCTGTCACTAGGAGATACTTTCGGGGGAACACGGGTCAGCCGTCAACCTGCCTGTGTGTGGCAGCACAGGCTAGAGGGGATAACCTCAGGCCCAGTGCCCAAAAGTATGATACTATTATGATATGTGATTATTGTTATCGCCATAACCATATCTGTACAATAAAATCCTACGGCCTTTTATTGCCAACACTTGACAAACATTGTGTGAGCGAAATTATTCTGGGTGAGGGTAAGGGGTCGGCCAATATCTATTGCATGCATATGGGTGCAGCAGTTATGGGCAATGCCGCAGGGTAGCCCTAGGCGAGTCAGGGTAACTGCTGTTACCATCAGCAGGCCAGGAGAGGAGCAGCCCAACCCGCTCTTGCCTGCTGCTCTCCCTTTCGTTAGCTACGGAGACGCGCAGTCTCTCCCACACAAAGCTAAGGAAGGATGAGGTGTGAGCAATCACCTCACCCTTCCTGCAAGCAGCAAGGTGCTAAGCACCTAAGGAAACCAACAGTCAGGCAGGGCTCAGTTTCAAAGACCTGCCCCCCCAGGGGGCCAGACAGTCGGGGCTACACGGCCGGGGGATGGCCCACAGCCCCCACTACTATACACATCAAAGACCCAGGGCTCCGCTGGGTCTTTTAAATAAGAGCAGCATGCTCTGAGAAAACACAATCTGTTTGTGGACCCTGAACGGGGACCCAAACAAACAGGAGGTTCACTGTTTACTCAGTGTCTTCCAACCTTTGCTTCTTTACCACAAAACCCTCCCACCCTACAAAATAAGGAAGAAGATCAAAGGAAAAGAGGTACAAGGCACTGTACAGTGCCCACAACAAGTCATGGGACATGAGAAGGCGGCACAGGCCAGAGGGGGTAACCTCAGGCCCGGTGCCCAAAAGTATGATACTATTATGATATGTGATTATTGTTATCGCCAAAACCATATCTGTACAATAAAATCCTAAGGCCTTTTATTACCCACACTTGACAAAGATTGTGTGAGCGAAATTATTCCAGGTGAGGGTAAGGGGTCGGCCAATATATATTGCATGCATATGGGTGCAGCAGTTATGCAAATCACTGTAAGATGTGTAGTGTGAGCAATGATCTGACAGATGCACAGCAATCGGGACATGTCGGTTTGTAGCCTGTCGTTTTTAACATTGGAAACGCCCAGGGTTTGTGATTACAAATGAACTATTTCTATGCATGCTCTCCAAAAATAATGTAATTTTCTGAATGAAATGTATATACCATATATTGTAGGAACTAGACAATGGTCCCTCCATATTATGCTTCCAGTCTGTAATCATAGGCAGCTACCTGACTAAAATAAATATCTGAATGTTACTAAAACACAATAATGCAAGTAATACACAACTAATCGTTTCTAGAAAAAATATAACATAGAAAACCTAAAAAGTAGTGTGCTTGTCATGGTAGGATTCCAAACAATGAACCCAGGGATGTACTGTGGCCTAATGCTTACGCAGCAGCATCAGCCTTTCAACCAGGACATAGACGCATGGAGTCAAAAAGCTTTTCCCAGGAGTACGTTTGACATACTCCCTTTCTGTTGGAATGTGTTTTGGACTATATCACAGTAGCACAACTTATGCTTGCGTACCTTCCTCCAATGTAAACAATAGTGGGCCTAAATGTAGTTCTGTCATGGCAGTGGTGTCTGAATTGGGAAGAGGTACACCTCCAAAAAAGTGTCTTGACGTGTATTTTACAAGACTACACATTTGTCATAGAAACCTTTCAGAACATATTTAAGTTGCACCTCAACATTCTAGGGCTCATTTTATAGAGGCGTAATTCAGCGGCGGGGCCCCGTTACATGTAGAAACACGTAGGCGGGTCCCCACTGACGAATTATGGTAATTTTCACTGTCATGGCCAAGAGCGGGCCCCTTCCCATGGGCCTGCCTAAGCTTGCAGCAACTTAGCAATATAAGCAAATAAGGGGAGAGACACAGGGCCTCATCACGAGTTGGGTGGTAGCCCTTAAATGCAGCGGTAACGCTAATATCGCCGCATTTAAGGGACTGCCCAATCACGTGTCTGGCAGCATTTACCCCCAGCTCTAGGCAGGGGGTAAATGCACCAATTTAACACCCATTTTCGGGCGCAATGGAGAATAGGGAATACCCATTACTGCCCAACACTTGATCCAGCGCTTATAGTGCCGGACTGGGTGGCGGTAACGCTATCAGCCCGGGCAGGAACCTGACAGTAATACCGCCGGGATACCGGCCAACTCATGATGAGGCCCACAGACTGATGGTAAATCAAGCTTCTTGTATTAGGCAGCAAATACACAGCATACAGAGACATTATCAGCGGGGAAGCAGGGACACAGCAGGACAAGTGTTCAGGCAGTTGGCACATGGAGCTCTCTCTAGAGCACCTCCCCCCAGAGTGTGGGTTTATATAGCATATCACAGGCAAACACTAATATGTTTCTGATCCTTCACAATGCAGGTGTTACTTGGCACAATATTGCAGACATTCGGCAAGAACTGTCGATATCTCACTTGTGACCTTGTGATCCAGCCCTGCGCGGACATCGTGTCGTATTATGCATAAGCGGCATTCATAGAAACCCTACTTTTACCGCCCATATATGGGGCTAATGCTATATTTGTAGAGAATAAGCCAAAGGGAAGGTCTGACGTGTACTCTGTCCTAGGGGGGGTTTGGGCCTGTCCGGGGTGCTGTGTGCAGAGGAAGCAGAGGGAGGCGAAAGGAGGTGACATGGAGGGTCTGAGGCCTAACTGTATGGGAGAGGATAATGTAGCATAGCATAACATAACCCATCCTAAGATTGCATAACATAGCAATCCTGCCTAACAGAACATAGCAATCCTGCCTAACATAGCATAGCAATCCTGCCACATCAGCACATTGGTGTACATAAGTGCAGGAAAAAAGGTGGCGTACAAGCATGTATGCCACTTCTTTCCCTCTCCTTTTGTGCTTATAATCGATCCCTAAGGATCTCTTGTGCACCCTCTTCTCAAGAAACTCACAGCGGACCCTTCATGTCTGGCTAACTATCGCCCAATCTCCATCACTCCTTTTCTGGGCAAACTCCTGGAAAAGCTGGCTATCTTGCAGCTTAACCTTCACTCTGATTCTGTTGGTTGTCTCCATGCCCATCAGTCTGGCTTTAGAGCGGCCAGAAGCACGGAAACTGCTCTCCTGAACATCCACGAAGATCTGCTCGCCAACCTTGACTCTAACATCCCCTCTGTCCTCATCCTAATCGATCTCTCTTCTGCCTTCGACACGGTCAACCAAACCATCCTGCTCAACTGTCTCCATGACCACCTGGGTATCACTGATCAGGCTCTGGCCTGGCTGACCTCTTTCCTCTCTGATTGCCCCTCCCAAGTCCAACGTGGGTCCTTCCTTTCTTCTTTCTCCCTTTCTATTTGCGGTGTTCCCTAGGGGTCTAACCTCTCATCCTGGCTTTTCAACCAATACCTGGAAACTCTCACACACCGCATTGCCATTTTCTGTTCCAATTGTCAGTGTTATGCTGATTACACTCAACTCATTTTCAGGCTTCCCTCAGCCACCTCTTCTCCTCTCATCTCGGATTGCCTATCTGCCATCCAGGATTGGTGTGTCGCCAATGATCTTTGTTTGAATGCCAGCAAGGTGGAGATCCTCCTCATCGGCACACCTTCACCCTCCTTTCCTGCCACTCTTTGGCCAGCCTCCCTTTACCCTCCTCCTACCCCTACCCTTCCATCTCTGCCCACATCTCTGATGTCTCTAAAAACGTTCTACTGCACCTCCTCAGAGGTATTCTGCCTTTCCTCTCCTTCCCCAAGAAGCTCACTGTCTCTCGAGCCCTGGTTCTCTCTAGTTTGGACTATTGTAGCAGCCTCTTTCTAAATCTACCTGCTTCTACTCTCCTCCCTTTGCAACTTATCCAGAACAGGACTGTGAGATTTGTCCTTGGCCTCAAGTCCTGGTATCGTATCTCTCCAGCCCTAAAATCTACCCACTGGCTCCCTGTGGCTGCAAGAATTAAATTCAAGACCCTTTGCATTGTCCACAAGGCTTTCTGGGGCCTGGGTCCAAAATACCTTCAGCTGTCCCTCCGTAAATACCTTCCCTCCTGAGCTCTTTGCTCCTCCACCTTCCTCAGGGTCAGTTGTTTTTCGAAAGAAACAAGCTAGGGGTAGATCTCTGTCTTTGGCTGGGGCCTCCCTCTGGAACAGCCTCCCTGCTACTCTGAAACTTGAGGAGAACCATCTCCGGTTCCGGAAGCACCACTTGACCTTCCTCTTTGCTTCTCCCTTCTTTCATCCCCTCCCCTGCTGATCTGTTCTGTCTCAGCATTGTGCACCTGGTCACCCTTTGACTTTCGGGCCCAGGTACCTGCTCACTCTGCCACCCACCCGCACTGCCCTCCCAACTATCCCTTGCACTGGGGACTGTATCTGTAACCCTACCGCGCCCCCTCTTTGTTTCTGCACTTATCAGACACACCCTGCCTGTTGCCTTGAACCTAGCACTTGCCATTTGCTGGCTGCACTACCACTGTTTGTCGATTTTATTATTTATTTATTTGTTTTATTTATCTCTATTGCTTTTGCTCAGCAATTTCTACTTCTCCTCCACTGCCATGCACTCTCCCCTTCCGCCTTGGCATGCACTTGCGCGTTCTCAATGTCACTGGGCCTAGTAAGATCGCTGTTTTGTTCTCCCTTGTTCCCCTCCCTTGCCTTGTCGTGCTCGGAAACACTTGCGTACGAGCGCGATACAAATAAAATATCAATAGGGGTCCGCCTGCTTTGTTCTGGCGCATAAAGAAGGCGGTCAGCATAGAAATCTCCAACATTTGGGCTGGCATGAAAATGCCTGCGGGTGCAAATGAGGATGGATTTGTATGGTGGAGAGTAAGGGAGTCCATGGAAACACGAGTTTCGTTCCACCCCTCGTCTCTACAATTACACAAAACACCTTTATTTTCAATATGTTAATACCCTTTTACTACGAAACCCAATGAACAGTTTCATGCACCACACGTGTGTCCACTCAGGAGCTCATTTTCAGCCCTGCATGGTGGCAATCAATAGCATAAAAGCCCCGCGTAAGGCTTTCACGCTATTGCTTCCGTCCGTGGCCCATTTTTATTAATTTGTATGGCAGAGACGAGGGGTGGAAGACAAATCACGTTTCCGCCAACTTCCTTAATCTCCACCACACAAATCCTCCTGTATTTGCGCCCGCATGCATTTTCAAGCGGGACAAAATGCTGGGGATCGCTATGCAGTCGCCTGCTTTATGCACCAGCAAAAAGCAGGCAGACCCCTTGGGAATCCATTGTAAAACCTGCCTGCCATGCGCACATGGCAGGCAGCGATTACTTCATTTGCACGGCGGAGTGCAAAAGTGGAGGGCAATCGGTGACGTACGCGCTTGTACGACACCTTTTGCAATCTTTGATCTGTGACCTGCAAATGACAAAAATATGGCATCGGGAGCAATTTACGTTGAAGTTTTCACGTAATGGCGGGCCGCTGTCAAATTACAAGCTCCAAGAAAAGGAGCTCCTCAGTGTTTGTAAAGAACGTAAATCAAGCGCACTAAACTGGATGGCATCCTATAAAATTCCACCCCTTTATAAAATGACGTTTACCATGACCTCAGCGTTGCTTACATTTGTAGTTCAGTGTTACATGCAGAATGACCCTCACCAGGAGGGTCTCTCTATGATGCACAAGGTTTGGCTAAGGACTGTCTGCAGCACATGAGCCATAACTGCAATCACAAAGGAGCTAATTTTCTTTAAATCGCAAATTGCCCACGGGGACCGCTTACTTTTGCACTTATGCAAATGAGAAGTGTAAAGAGAGAGCACAATCCTAATTACACTTCTGTTTTCACTCCACAGTGCAAAAAGTCGAAATGCTTCCTGCTATGCAGGCAGCCTTTACAATTATTTCTTATGCAAAAAGCAGGCATATTCCATAGGAACTCATTGGTTTTACACCAGCATGAAAATCTCTTGCTGTTGTAAAACCAAGTTATTTTTTAGGGTGGAGGGCAAACCAGAGGTCCGAAACATAACTCCCATTCGGTCCCAGCCCGCCCTCTGCCTTGAAAAACGATGAAAATCCCCCAGGGTGTGAATGGAGGAATTAAGGCAGGTGTAACTGCCTTTAGCGCCTCCATTTACCCTCTGGATGAGCCCCAACATCATAATCAAGTTCATTTTAGAATGGGTTGAATACAAAATGAAAGCATAAAAACAGGCGTAATGCTTTTACCCGTGATTTTACACTCAACCCATTTTCCTGCTGACACAAGGCAGATGAAAGGCGGAGTCGAGATCTCTACTGTGCCTTCCTCCTCCATCTTCCACGAGCACTTAGTTTTGACTCCTGCATGAGATTTTCATGCAGGTGTAAAACAAATGGGTTCCTATGAAATTCGTCTTCTATTAGCACCTGCTAAAGAGTGGGTGGGTTGCATAGGAATTCATGAGTAAATGTTGCTTACAAAGCATAATTTACAGGCAGCCTTTACTTTTTTACAAAGCAGAAAAGGTGATTATGCCTTCATTTACTCTTTATTTGTGTACTCCGCCTTGCAAAAGTTGAAAATGTCATGCAGGGAACTGCACAGCACATAAGAGCAAAACGTTGATGGGCCCCTGTATGCAGTTTGCATTTATTTCAAAATATTTGTTGAATCTTAATGTCAAATTAGATAGAGTCAACAACTTAGGGATAAGTACTGGGAATTATCACTTTGTTCCTCTTCTTCATCCCACTCCTAACTCCTAACAGCATGGAGCTCATTTTGCAGAGGGGTGTAACGTTAATTGGAGGTGTAAAAGCCATGGTAAGGCTTTTATGCTTACCATTAACATTACGCCCATTTTCGTCCAATCGTATGGAGGAGGGGTGTAACACAACTTGCGTTTTCACTGGCTCCCATCATCTCTGCCATACAAATGTCCCAGCATTTGCGCTGGCATGCATTATCAGGCCGGTGCAAATGCTGGGGATCCCTATGGAGTCCGCCGGCTTTTGCACCTCTATAGGGATCCAGTGTACTTGTAAACACTGCCTACCATGCATGCATGGCAGGCAGCGTTTACTCATTTTGCATGGATGAGTGCAAATGTGCATGGCAAAAGGCAGTTTACACATTTGTACACCGCCTTTTGCCCTGCACCTTTGCACTCCATGCAAAGGATGAAAAATTCTACAGTGGGGACATGCACATGCCAAAGTGCATGTGCACAGGTCCATGCAGCTGAATTACGTGGAGAATCGAAAATGAGCTCCTCTGAGGTCAATCCATGAAGGAAAAAAAAAAATGGGCAAAATCGCACTTACTCCTTTGTGAACTTCGTTAGAGTAAATTCTTTCAGGGCTGCCTGTCATTTACACATTGAAGACAGAATTTACAGCTAATCTTTCTGGAATGTGCTTGCTTTTAGCAGGGACAAAATCTGGCAGATTCCATAAGAATGCAATACATTAACAGCAGCATAAAAACAAGATGGAGGTGGTAATGCATGCAGATTTGCATAACACAGCGCATTGGTGTGGCAGAAGCATTAATTCCACCCTGTACCCCCTGTGAGAAACCTAAGGGTATCCTCACACCTACTCCCCTTGGATCCTCTTCTCAGGTGGCCTGGGAAAGGCCATCGCTTTTTGATCCTGACCCTGGGGGAGGAGATGCGAGAGAGGATCACCTGGATGGAAGGTACTTGGAGATTGGGGAGAGGATATCCGCAGGTGAGACATGGTATCCCCCATTTTCTGGTGAGAACCCAAACTTATCACCCCCTGCCTTTATAGGCTGTTGCAAACCATCTCCCATCATTTCCCCTTATTCAGACCACAATAGTACTGGGACGAGGAAGAGGTGACTAGAAGAAGTGCACACTAACATGTTATTTCACCACTCTGGTACTGAGACGAGGAGGAGGCAGAGGACTGTTGTGAGGGTCAGGCATGTCACAATAACTATGGTCAGGCAAGAGAATTAGGGACTCTCACCTGCAACCTGTTAAAGGGTTGCAGGTGTATAAAAGAGGAAGAAAGCAGCAGAGCCAGGAACCAGCTGGTCAGGAGAGTGCGGCAAGCCGAGTTGGAGCAGGCAGAGTATGGGCCAGTGAAAAGGATGCCGACTGCAGGGAAGCCAGAAAGATGCTGACGCTGGAGCTGGCCACGAGATGGTCTGGAGCTCAGCGGAGCCCATTGCTGTGTGTTCCCCATTGGGAGTGGGAAACACAGAAAAGCCGCTGAACGCTGCTGGAAGGTCTGGAAGATGCAAGCTTTGCTCACCGGAGTTCCGAGGTAGAGAGAGCGGAGCTAGCAAGAACCCGAGAGCAAAACCAGAGCACCCGGAGGAGCGGCCGCACACTGGTGAGTGACAGGGAAGCATCACTCAGGCCTGGGAGCTCCAAGGGCATGGTGTGTGTAACGGTTGATGCCGGTCAAGCAGAAGTATATGGAAAGGGAGTCTGGGGATCTGATCTGAACTACTGAATACCAAATCAGTTGTCAAGCATAAAAGCAGTTTTTGAATGATATGGAAAAGGGGTCTGAGAATATAACTGGAATGAAACAGAAAGTGATGTCATTGGCAAACAAAGTGAATTTAAAGAGCTAGCATTTGCGAACAAAGTGAAACGAGTATAAAGCACAACACTGTTGGACAGTGTGGAAGCAAGGTGGTAAGCAGCAGAAATACCACAAAGGAAGGTGTGTGAGTATCATATGTTGGTAAAGGCAAGAAGCCGCTAAAGTAAACCTGAAGCATATTTGGACTTATGACATAGGTGCAGAAACGAAACCTGTGTTGTCAAGGAAGTTCTATGAGAATGAATGGACTGTTGTAAAGCAGCAGGATCATCGTTGTCATCAACTTGAAGAGGCTTACCACTGTATGTTGTTGTCCCACGGTGAAGATCAGAAAATTGGCCCAGCTGGAGTGCGGCATCGCAGGACGGGTGCTGCAGTCAGCAAATCCAGAAACCAAATTCGAGCAGGAGACAGCCGGAGCGTGGCCGCTCTGAAGCTGACAGCGTGCAGCCAAGAATGGGGGATCCAATGTGTGCAGCTTCTGGGGGGCAAGAATAAATATTGATAGCGAACATGCAAAGAGAACGCTCACACTGTACAGGTACTAAATATAGGGGCCATGCTTTATGTCCTCACTTCCCTTTCCTGTGTCTTCTTACTAAGGCAGGGGTTGGGTGCAAAGCCCCTCCGCCCTGTAATGCCCTGGTGCCTGCAGCCGCTTCGGTGCAGCGACATGTCCTTCTGTGGCCTTCCTGTCTTCCTGTAAACCTGCCTGTCTCTCTGTAAATACGGCATCGGACCCGCCCCCGTCCCAGCAGGTACGTTCAGGTGCACCAGGGTACTTCTTGCATTTGCGCCGGCATATGAGTGTGTGAGAAGAGTGAAAGGCCGAGGGATGACCACTGGAACTGTTTAAGAAGACATTGAGATTTGTGAAGGAAAAGCCATAGTGAACCCGGTAGAGGGAGGCTGAAAATAAGAGAAGGGTCAGCGCCTGGAAGAGGGGGACCCAGGGGTGAACCCATCACCCGTGAAAAGTCATATTGAACCCAGAGGACGGAGGCTGAAAACAAAGAGGGGTCTGCGCCCGGAAGAGGGGGAGCTGGGGGGGTGGATCCCTCACCCGAGAAATACACAGAACAGAACATTTTGTTGTTGTTTTGTTCTTGGTAAACCTGTCAGACCCTTGGAACCATGAGACAGAGCCACCTAAGGCCCTGATATTGAAAGAATGTTCTAGAAAGAATGTTCTAGGGATTTGGGCCCGGAAGAGGGGGATCCTTGGGTGAAAGTCATCACCCAAAACCCACTGTAAGGGGACTGTTTATATGATTTGTGGATAACGATTGGTGAACGGTTAGGGCCCGGAAGGGGGGGACCTAGGGGTGAATCCATCACTCAAAGAATACCTGAAAAGGAACTTTGTGTTTGTTTGTTATTTTACTGACCCTCGATTGCAAGAGATTAAAAACATTATTTCAATTTCATTGGTTTTTAGATGAACACTCCAAAACTCAAATACAGCCATCTCTATTAAAACATGTCGGGAGGAATGAAAGGACAACAAACATAATACAAGTTATCAGCTATAAGATATATGTTCTTCTCAGGAACATTTCTAATAGTTTCTTTTCCCAGATTCCCACCTCATGTGCCCGTAGGTGAGGACAAGATTTCCCAATATCCCTTGATAAGGTCTTTGGTTGAGCCATTACAGTAAGCGAGGTCACACATCAGCACGTTGTGATTTTTGCAGGTGTTCTCATCCAGTCCATTGAATGTCCATTACGTTTTATCATATCACGCACACATTTCATCATGCGATATACTTGGTGCGAAATTCTGACCCTTCGTTATCAACAGAGGTCCGGTCCCCATGAAGGGCTGCAGTTAAATTGTCCATTCTAAATATGTTCCGAGAGACACTGATCCACTGAGTTTTAGTAGGGAGGGTTGCCCTCTTCCAGACAGTCGTGAGGCAGGCCCTCGTGGCCAGCAGTAGGCCTAGAATCATTTTCGGTGCCTTAATGATTGCCCTTTCCGTATCAATCAGACCAAATAAGAGCAGCAATAGTTGTTTTTCCCTCTCTTGCCCATCTAGTTCTTTAATCCAACTGAGTACCTCGTCCCAGTATGCTTGAACTGCCTTACATTCCCACCACATATGCCAATAATCTGCTTTCCATATGCATCGCCTCCGGCAGTATGGGCTCACACCTTGGTACATTTTGGCCAATCTAAGCAGATCATATTGCCATCTGTATAATAGTTTAATAGCGTGCAGTTTGTATTGGCAGGATATGGATGATTTCTCTGCCCTCCTACATATTTGTAAACGTAGCCTCTGGGAGAGAGGGCCTCCCAGGTCGGCCTCCCATTTACTCTTCAGCGTGATCGAGGGGGCTGTGTGAACATCTACTAGTGCTGTGTACATTGCTCTTATGAGGCCTTTGGAGCTTGTGTAGGTGTCAAGGATCTTTTCCAATGGAGTGAGGTCCCCCTGTAACTGATCTTTCCAGACCTCCCTTGTCATGACCCCTTTCAATTTCAATTATTGAAATACCGAGAGTGGGCCTATTCAGAGTGCTTCTTCGAGCTCTTGGATGTTGATGAAGGTCTTATTTCTCCACAACTGCCCTGGCCTTTCGAGCCCAGCCTCATACCATGATTGGAAGCTCCCCAAGTCCGGGATAGCGTCTCGGACCCCTGGTACCCATAGATGTTCTAAAGGGGAGGGCCATGTCGTGACCCCCCTCATCCCTTTGTTTGGTGTCCACACTGCCCATATTGTCCCAAGAATGGGGTGGTTTTTAATTCTGATCTGTAATTGTGGCCCAGGGACCCAGAGCCACTCTTCCACAGTGAATGGGCGGAGGTGATAATTGTCTAATCCTGTCCATTGTAGATCTGATTGCTGCCTAAGGTGTGGAATCAGTACCCGAAATTGGGCTGCCCTGTAGTATAGTTCTAGATCTGGGAGGCCCACTCCTGCATTATCCTTTCGGAGATGGAGTAAGGATCTGGGGACTCTGTGCTTTTTGTTTTGCCACAGGAAGGCCAATAGGGATTTCCTGGTAGCGATAAAGTATTCTCTGGGGATTTTAATGGGGAAAATCTGAAATAAGTAAAGTATTTTAGGCAAGATTACCATTTTGATGGCGTTCAGGCGGCCCATCCAAGAGATGGTCAATCTAGATCATCTAACCATGTCTCCCTCTACGGTAAGTGATAGTCGAGGGAAATTGGCCTGATATAGAGTTCTGAGGTCCCAGGTGACATTAATACCTAAATACCGGAGTGTAGTGAGGCTAACCTTCATTCCTAGGGGGGCAAACCGCTCCACTTCTGAGTGTCTATTCTTGTCGATTGGGAGGAGGATTGATGTCCCGATGTTAATCTTGATACCCGCTAATTGACCATACGACTCGATTATGTCCATTGCCGCTGGGACAGAGCTTAGGGGGTCTGTTAAGTGTAATAGTATGTCATCAGCATAAAGGCCCGGTTTATATTCTCGCTCCTTTACTCTGATTCCTTTAACCCTTTCATCAAGCCTCAGTTTCTGTGCAAGTGGTCTGAGGGACAGGACAAATAATGTTGCTGACAGTGGGCAGCCTTGCCTTTTTCCCCTCTCCAGTTTGAACCACCTAGAGTAACCACCATTCACTGTCACAGAGGTCTTTGGAGATGAATATAGTGCCTTGATGGCACGTCAGAGCCTCTGTCCCAATCCTATCCAAACCAGCACAGTTTCCAAAAAATCCCAGGCCACCCTATGAAAGGCCTTCTCGGCATCCAGAGATAGGAGAGTTGGGTCACCGTCCGTCCCCTGTGCTTCATGTATCAAGTGGAGTGTTTCCTCATTGTGTCAGCTCCCTGTCTCCCCATTACGAAGCCAACTTGGTCTGAGTGTATTAATCTTGGCAGGTGTGTTTCTAATAGGGCTACAATGATTCTTGCGTATATTTTAGCGTCAATGTTGAGGAGTGAGATGGGTCGGTAGGATCCGCAGTGTTTTGGATCCCTGCCTTCCTTTGGAATAACTGTAAGAAGGGCCTTTGCGAAGGATGGGGGCGCTCAGACTGTCTCGAAGATATCAGTGAATAGGGTCACCAGAAAGGGGGTAAGGAGGGTAGAGAATGTTTTGTAGAAACCGGTGTGAACCCATCTTCCCCTGGGGCCCTCCCTGCTTTTAGCCGCTTGATGGCGTCTACAACCTCCTCTCCCGTGACTGATACTTCGAGGGCTTCAGCTTTTGTGTGGGTCAATGCGGGGAGCCTGGCTTCTCTAAGATATGTGTCATGAATCCCCGATGGGGGGGGGGGGGGTGGGTCACAGGTGTACAAGTCTTCATAGAAGGAGGCAAACACTTCCTGTATTCCCTCCGGTGAGCATTCTGTTGTATCTTGGAGCATGCCATTGGTTCTCTCTATTGAGTCAACCCATCTTTCAGCCCTTTGCGCCCGGAGCCGGGCTGCCAAGAGAGTGTCTGCCTTATCACCTTTTTCATAATATTTCTGTTTTAGATATTGTAGGGTCTGGTCAGATTTTCCTACATAGAGCGCTCTGATTTCCTCCCTAAGCTCTTTGGCGATATGTTTTGATCTTTCGTGTGGGGATGACTGTGCTAGTCTTTCCGCCACGTGTAGTTTCTCCCTAATGTTTTTCTCTAGTAGGATGCGTTCTCTATTCGTTCGAGCCCCCTCCCTGATGAGAATACCCCTCCACGTGGCCTTAGCTGTCTCCCATACGGACACCTTCTCAACCTCCCCGGTATCATTACTGGTAAAGAATTGTTTGATTTTGTTCTCAAGGTCTTCCCATGTCTGACCATAGTGATTCATTGCATCTCCACTTCGTGTTTCGAGGTCTTCCCAGCCCACGTCCATCATAACCATATTGTGATCTGACCATGCAATGGGGTGTATGTTCGCAGTTTGAAGAATTTGCAACATGCCCTTAGAGAGGAATATATAATCAATTTGTGTGAGGGTGTCATGGGGGATGGAATGGAAGGTGAACCCTCTGTCCGATGGGTGTAGGTGTCGCCAGCTGTCAGTAAGGCTGTATAGGGCAAGGGTCGATTTAATTTCAGCTTCTTCCTGTGAGAGCTGGGGGTTTTGTGCATCATTTTTAGTTTGCCTGTCCAGGGAGCTATTCATCCACATGTTAAAGTCACCTCAGAGGACAATATGGCTCTGTGCTGTGTTGAACACATTCTCAGCCATTTAGTGGAGAAATCTTTTTTGCCCCTGATTGGGCGCATAAACCGTGGTAAGAGTGATGACTGTATTACGTATAGTACCCACCACCAGTACTATCGTCATGCGGAGGCTTTTCCGGATCAGGATCCCCACACCTGTCTTTTTTGAAATTTCAGAGCTCCAAAAGGAGGGACCCACACTGCCACTGGGAATTGCCCTCTCTTCACCCCTCTGATAGCGTGTTTCTTGGAGGAACATAACATCAATGTCGGATCATTTGAATTCTCTGGCTATCATGGATCATTTTGTAGGGGAGTTCAGGGCTTTCACGTTAAGTGTGCATATGCGTAACTTGCCGTTTCTAAGTGTGGTAGACATGGTGGACATGTGATGTGTTTGTTTGTGACAGATGTGCCTGCTTTAGTGCTTCTGTTGTTACATGTGGTTGTGTGTTTGACTCTTTGGTAACGATCCGGTTCATGAGTGACCTCCAGAGGGTCGATGTTTGTTCTACTCGCTTTACGGTCAGCTTGCTCAAAAAACTATCCCCTTCCCCTTCTCCCGTCCTCCCCTCCCGTCAACCCCAACTCTCCCCATTTCCCCTCCCTGCCCCCCAACTCACGTGGCGTCCGATCCAGCCAGGTTAACATCACCCAGTTGTTCTCGGACCACCAGCGGGAACCGCACAACGAGCGGTCCCACTCATATTGTAATTAAACTAACAGTGAGCCCCCAATGTTCCCTCTGTATCATAAGTGATCCACATTTGTCAGGAATGCGACCTGGGCAAGCCTCCAATACCATATCACAAAAACAATCATTTTACCTTGATGAGTCTCGAATTTCTTATGTCCCTCCCACTTCCTCTATGGTGCCTTTGGTATTGCGGTTTTCTCCCTGCAATCGGATGGTTGAAAGCCGGACATGGGTCACTAGGGCCCAGTTGCGACCATGCCCTAAACTCACCATCAAGTGTTTTACATGAAGCAATTCGAGCTGGTTAAAGTAAGGGTCAGTGTTCTATGTCCGGAGAGGCATTCATCCTCCTGAACTTTCTGGATCCCTGTATTGCAAGAGACTTTTTGAAGGTAAAAGAGACTTGGCCATCGAGGCTTCTGATACGCTGAAGCAGAACGGTTGACTTGTGCTGGGAAAGCTTGAGTGTGTGCTGTGCTCCAAGATCCCACCTTACCCCGTGCTCAAAACGTGGGGAAGGGAGACCCAAGCTACCGCATCCTGACATATTATTCATGAACACTTCTTTCTTTTCTTGGAAACTATCCTACACCCCTTTTTTGTATTAGTTGTAAGGTTTGGCAATAGATTTCTTAGTATGTGCCCTTTTTATTTCACACAACACCACTAGGACTGCCTTATTTTAATTTGATTGTCGACGCTTGGAGCTATCTTAGATTTAGGTTTAGATTAGGTGTTTTTCCAACCTGCATACAGTTTGATAAACACCCTTGAACTGTGATCATGTGTGTCTGTCCTTACTGCTGCCACCATGAGTTCCTTACACGTCCCAGTGGGGGCGGATCAAGAATTGTTCAAACCCTAAGGATTGTGAAAACCTCCATAAGGGAGCTACAAACCTTATTAAGAACTGCAAAAGACATTGGGGAACCATCTAGGAGTAGAGAGTCATTCTCCTAACCCCACACAAACTTTATATTGCTCTATTTTCTGTTGGGCTACGGAGGACCCGGAACTCTGATGGAACTTTTGCTTTGAATAACCTGAGAGCCAGTTGCATGCTTTTTATCCAGGAGAAGGGAGTCATTCTTCTGATTTACACACAGTAGCTGGACTTTATGGTGCTTTGTTGTAGCAACAGGGATTGAGTAGAAGCCTTTGGGACCGGGACAGTGCCTTTTTGTTTTGACTCACACTGACTTCCTGACAAGCACCCTAGTTTATTTAGTTTAGGTAGGCAAATCCCCTTAGAGTTAGGGCTAGATAGCAACCACTATGGCACCACTTGGTTAGTCTCTTCATTCCTTGTCGCCACAGTACACAGCTGGTGTTTAGGCACACTTGTAATTGATTCATTTTGTCCGCAATATATGCCTTTCAATTCAGGCCATTTTTAACTCTACCTGTATATCTTGGTTTGGGTGAACTCCCAGGTAGGCACAGCCTCTTGCTAGGAGTCCATGGGTGCAGAACTCATGGAAGGCCTTACTCCTTCCCGGCCCAAAAGAACATAAGGTCCAGACAAGTAGCAAGGTATAACTGAGGTTTATTACAGCCAACAAACCACAGGGATCACATGCACTGCAGCAATTCCGGGCACCTCTCATCGAATACTGGCTCGCAGGCCAGTTTTAGTAACGAACGGAGTCACAATTTACGTCACATTCCGGGCCTTCTCCAAAAACCTAACTCCACTCTGGATAGGTTGTTGAGTGGTAGTTCCCCTATAGGAGCCCATATAGAGGTTAGTTCATTGGACCAGGCTACGTCAGGTGTCAGGCTTGGACCATCCCCAAAAATTGCTACTAACTAATTGTTACAATATGCAGACCCCATGATTGGTCAGTGATCCCAGCTACCCACCCCTAGGTCCATAGATTTTCATTGGTTGAACCTAAGCCTGGGACAAACTCAGTTCCCAGCCCGCAAGACACCTGAGAACACAAGGGGGGGGGTTGTCCTGGCAAAAACAGTCAAAGCTAATTGCAATTTGTTAGGATGCAAATACATTTTTTTATATGTATCTGAATCCCTGTTATAGCTATTATTTATACATATCCAGGGGAAAGATGGGAAAGCATCAAGGAGAAAAAATATATCACAAGCACTTAGTTACTATAAATCTGGGAGTATTTTTTTATTTACTCTCCTCAGACAAGTGTTCACTTTTAAACAAACAGAAATTGCATAGACCCATAAGTAGTACGTGTGACAAATTATGCGGTCAGCATATAAACAAAGCAGAAACAGATTGATGCATAAAAATACCATCAGGTGACATTCTAAGAGGAAAACCTATGTACACGCAGCTTTCTTATCATATTTAGTACATTTCATGTTCTTCTCATTGAACACCTTAAATGGATAACAGGTAAGTGGCACGTATACCTCGATTTAATAAGACCAACAGAACATTTTGTTGCTCTAACACAGAACCTTGGATAGGTCTGACAGAAGCCAGGCTAGAGGGTGACCAAAATGGATCGACGTCGCTGACATAAATCAAGGCCAATTGGAAAACGGGGACCTATTAACCCCAAGGGGGGGAAGGGTCCCCGGACGTTTCGGCTAAACAGTGGATCACAGCCTTCTTCATGGAGCCAAGGTTTGGAGAACCCCTGTGAAAGAGGAAGGGGTGCTATGGTTAAAACACCTTATGTAATGGCAGGGCATGGTATATAAAAAGACTCCATATATAGAGTTAAATGAGATACATACACAAGGACACACTGATAAAAACGGGGGAGCTCTGGTAGACTCATATTGGTGGTCAAGTACTGACCTTACACAGGACAGGTCCTGGGTGGTAGCCAACTGGCTGCAATGGAATTCCAGTGAATAACTCTAGTGGAAAATGGCGTTTGCTTCTGGCAAGGAGGAGCTGGAAAGCAAGTGAAGGAGAAAGTGAGGCTCGTGTATAAGGAGGACCTCTGTGGTGTGACTAGGGGCAAAGAATGTGAGTGGGAAGACAGGCAGTAAAGGACTGTTGTAGCACAATTACCTGGAGTTGAAAGTGATGACCCCGGCGCTTCGGCAGTCCAAATGAGGAAGAGACAGAAATGCCGGCTTGGGTATCAGGAGAACCGCAGTTGTCAGGGACAGTTCGAGTCTGTGGAGTGAAACCCAAGATCAGCTCGAGTCTGTGATATAAACTGAAAAGGCCCTGGCCTCCCGCGAGTGGTGAGCGAAGCGCTACACACCTGGCCGGTGCAGTGGCAGTAAGGAAGGAAGTACAAATACCTGAAATGTGCGAGCTGCGACCTGCGCGTTCGATCGTAAGCTCGGTGGGGCACAGAATGAAGCTGTGTACGCCGTGCTGTATTGCGCATGCTCAAAAGTAGCAAACGCTGTATCCCTGCGCATGCGCGTGGGGTGTAGTGTCCCAGCAACAATGAGCTCGCCAATAGACGAGCGGTGCAGGGCTAGTGTTATCTCTATGGAAGAAATCTATGTAGCCTGCAGTGAAAGCAGGTCGGAAGACAAAAGGCTGTAGGTGTGAACAGAAAAGGGGGATGCTGGAGGCTGTGGGAACGGCAAACTCTGCAGAGGTGGCGGGAGTCGCGGGGGAAGAAGTGGGCGGAGCCCAGCAAGAAATCGCATCTAGACCCTAATGTCGGCAAGAACAAGTATTATAAATGGTGATGGGGTTCTATTTCATTGAGTCCTAAGGGAATAGATTGAAGTTTGTACATCCACCAGCTTTCTTTAAAATTAAGGGAATTGATAATGTTACTTGTATTGTGTACTTTATCCGCAACCCACCAAGTAAAGCTGTCTGGGCCATGTTGCAATTCAAGGAAGTGTGGTACCAAAGGGGCCGCCACAGTTTTACAGCGTATTCTCGAGCGGTGTTCCCCAATTCTTTTATGCACTGGTCTCGATGTTTGCCCCACATAGCGCAGTTTGCAGAGGCATTCTATGATGTAAATTACGTTGCAGGTCTTACAGTTGGAAAAGTGCTTGAGTTTCCATTCCTTGTTGCCAATCATAAAGGAATTCATTTTCTTTGTCTGTTTGCATACTGTGCAGTTCCCACATGGGTGGTGGCCATTGATCTCTCTCAAGTTCCATAGGGGGGATCTGGTACTTGTTTTGGTTATTCTAGCATGCGTAAGCATGTCTCTTAGGTTTTTAGATCTTTTGAGTGCCATTCTTGGCAGCGGTTCCTGGGGTAGGCTCAGTTGTATAAGTGGCCAGAATTTTCTAATGGCTCCTCTGAGTTTAGTGGTGCTGGGGCCGAAAGTGGTGACACATGCCATGATGTCTTGTTGGGTGTCCTGGATTTTTGGTGTGAGGAGTGCTTCTCTCGGTGTAAATCTCGCTCTCTTCTGAGTATCTCTAAGGAGTTTATTGGGGTAGCCACGAGCTTTCAATTTGGTTTCAAGGGCTGCTGCATTTATTTTGAACTCTTCTGTATTGGTACAGTTTCTGCGTACTCTAAGAAACTGGCCATATGGAAGATTGTTTCTAAGATTGCGCGGGTGGTTGCTTTTATAATGGAGTACTGTATTGCGATCTGTTTCCTTCTTGAACATAGTGCATTCCAAGATATTATTCTTAGGTCTGATAGTGAGATCCAAGAAATTGATGCTAATGTTACTGCTGTTGATAGTAAATTTGATTTCTTCCGTGCGGTTGTTGACCCATCCAAAGAACTCTGTGAGGGTATTAGCCTCTCCTTTCCAGATAAAGATGATATCGTCAATATACCTGTGCCATAGCACGATGCTGTCAAGAAATGGATTACAAGTGTTGAGGACATGATTGTATTCGTATTCTGCCATGAATATAACTGCCATACTCGGGGCGAAGGCTGCCCCCATGGCTGTACCACGAATTTGCAGGTAGAAGGTTTCTTCAAATTGGAAGAAGTTGTTCGTGAGGGCCAGTTCCAGTAATTCAACTATAAAGTTAATCGGGACTCTAGTTTGTGACATGTGATGGGTGAGATGGTGCCTGATGGATTCAACCGCTGCTTCTTGGGGGATGCTAGTGTAGAGGCTATTAATGTCCATGGTCACTAAAATATCTTCTGAGGGATTAAATGGGTGATGTTCAAATTTGTTTATGGTTGCCATTGTGTCACGCAGGTATGTGGGAGTTTTCTGACTCAGAGGTTTTAAGAAGAAGTCAATAAATTGGCAGATGGGTTCAAGCACTGAGCCACATCCTGACACAATAGGTCTGCCCGGGGGTGTAGTCTGGTTTTTATGAAGTTTGGGTAAGGCATAGAACGCTGGAATGCGTCCCTCAGAGTAGTTAAGAAAGATTTCTTCTTTGTCCGAAATCCAATTATTCACCATGGCAAAATCAGTTGTCTCTTTGATCTTCATTTTGATTTCTGCTGTAGGATCTTTTCGAAGTTTTTTATAGTTATCATCTACATTGAGTAGTAGCAGCACCATTTCCTTGTATTGTTCTTTGCTTTGGACAACAACTCCTCCTCCTTTGTCCGCTGCTTTGATGACAATGGAAGAGTTTTCTGACAATGATTTAAGGGCTTGTTGTTCTCCCTGTGAGAGATTGTTTCTTTTATGTGAAGGCGTAAGTTGAACTTTTTTCATTTCTTGCTTAATGCATTTTTCAAAAGAGAGGACAGATGCTGGCATTTCGTTGTCACTGGGAAGGAAGTAGGATTTTTTCCTTAATCCTGAGTCTTCTACTTCCAGAGGACTTTCTTTGTCTAGAAAGAAGATTTTTCTTCTAATGGTCCTGTAGAAGTGAGAGAGTTCTTGGTCGAGTCTGAACCAATCGGTGTGATTCGTGGGGACAAATGACAGTCCTTTGGATAATAGAGATTTCTCCTCTTTGGTGAGTACACATCCTGAGAGGTTGAAGATAGGTATGGTCTCTAATATCTCCTCCGTCTCCTGTTGGGGTTCGGTGCCCTCCAGCGTGGAAAGTTGAATGGAGGCATGGGCTGGAACTGCGGAGGGCCCCAGTAGCCTCCCCTGGGGTCCCCTTGGCCTAAAAAAGGCAGCCTCGGTGGCTGTTGCTGGTTGCCACGGTTGCTTGGTCTATCATTGGAGTTAGCTAGGTCATCATCCGATGATCCCGAACTTGATGTGCTCCAGAAAGAAACTGTTTTGCGTCTGTTCCTTGGCAGGCCTGTTTGATTACGTAGTCTTTCTTTTTCCTTTTTCTCCTTATAGTCAACTGATAAATATGGGTATACAAGTTCAAGTTGGAAGTTTTTGATGTCTTTAGCTAATTTCTTGTGCTTTTTATCCAGCGTGCTACTCATTAATGTATCCATAGTTTTATTTATTTCTTTCAGTTTATCACGAGCGTTTTCCAGGCTTTAATCATTAAGGAATTTCATTTCTTGTTCTTTAAGTTCTTTGGAGATATCTTGGTGTATTCTCCTGGCAGTGGTGATCGTAAGGACCATAAGATCCCTGCTGCATTTAGTTGTAATTTTGCTAAAACCAAGCATGTAGTCTTTGTCCTCTAGGAATAGGGCTGGTTCATTCCGTACTTGCAATCCCATGGGTACTAGGTTCGCTCTAAGATATTCTCTTAAGAAATGGCCGTGTACTTCCGTTCTAAAACAGCGTTTTTTAAGGTTGAGTAGGTCCTCGCCTGATGCTGTGGACGCTAAAATTTGTTGGGCGCCCTCGATATTGAAGAGGGTGGGTCCTTGAATGATCTCTAAGATCTGTTCTTCCGTAAAGCTTAGAGTTTGATCCATAATGGGTTACTGGATCCAGTAAAGGTGAAGAGGCAGATAGAAATGACCAACAATAGTGGATGAGAAAACCAGAGGGAGTCCTAAACAGTAAGGCTCGAATAAGTGTAGCAAGAGATAATGTAAAAAAGGAAGGTCCCTATTATAGCAGGCAGCTATATCTCAAACAGAGTATACGGGAGGGAAAGCCCACAATACGCTCAGGACAAAGGGCTATCAGTAACAAAAGAACACAAGGGGGGGTTGTCCTGGCTAAAACAGTCAAAGCTAATTGCAATTTGTTAGGATGCAAATACATTTTTTTATATGTATCTGAATCCCTGACACATAGTTGCACACCTGGTCACAGTGCGTGTGCAACTATGTGTCTGTGAGGTGCAACTATGTGTCAGCATCATAACCGTGTGTGGACCCTCATTGCTGTGAGCGTGTTTTGTTCCCAGGGCAGAACTGTAGATTGAGTGTAAAAATTTTGGTGCGACCATTGTCTGGTCCGTGAGATGGTTGGCTCTTCCCAGCCACCTCATCAGCCCGGCCGGATCACGTGCTTGGAGACCACGTTTCTGAGCTCAGGAGCTCTGAATCCTTCTGTATTTTACAGGCACTGGGCTCCTTTGCAGCTTGTGTTAGTTCGGTTCAGGGTAAGGAATGTCACTTGCAACATTACGACCTTGTCAGTGACTTTGTTCTTGCCGCGGTGGTTCTGCTTGCACAGCATTCTGTGTGGCTTCAGGTTTTCCGAAGACAGCTATGGCCTACTACGATTTCCTAAGCCATGGTCTGGCTTCTACTGTATGCGCCTTCGATAGTGTCCATAGATTAGTACGTTGTAGCTGTCAGGTCCCTCGTGTGCTCCTGCCATTCCATTGGGTTATTTGCATGTAAGCATCTGCAAGCATTTACACATGCCCTTCTTGCTTCTTGCGTTCCTGCATTACTGTGGCAAGCTAATGGCAAAAATAATAAACGTGCAGACAGTATGTACATGTCACTGTCCTCTAACTCATAGAACTGTACGCATGTGTTCTTCGTGCAGTTGGGTGTGTGTGTCCCGAATGTGCGGATGGCACGAGTGCTTTGTGTCTGATGTAGCTATGTCATCATGGTGTCTTTAATGACTGGAGGCATGGCTTCTCAGCGCCTTAGTCGATTCTGTCCATGTAGCTCTTCTCCGGCTCCCTCTTGTCTTCGTCCACTCTGGGTAGTGTTCACACGGTTCCTGGGTTTTAGGGTCTGGTGCGAGGGTATCTCTTGTGGTAGGTGTCCATTGGGGGAGTAGTGGGGATTGGTGTGAGTTTGTACGATCGGCGGCCATATTGGCTTTGGGGCTTCTTTCTGTTTGAGGGTCTTCCAGGATGGGAGGCGTATTCTCACCTTACCTCTTCAGTCCCCCCTCTGGTCGACTTGTCGACCACACCACCACAGTTTCTTCTGTCGTCTATCAAACGCCATACCTTCGTTATCCCTGCCAGGTGTCCATAGTAGTTGACGTGATCTTCAAATGACCAATACATGTAGACGCACCAACCTTCAGGTTTGCACCATACCCACTTCCATATGTACTTCTTTGGGTTGCATTGGTTTTCTACCTTCATTCCAGGTGGAAATATGTCAGATTCTGCTATCTTCTGCCTTAGTCTCTCTCTTTCCTTTACAATACCATCCACCCATCAAAGAAGAGCTCGGTGAGTGTCGGCATGGGAGCAGGGTCCAGCCTCCACCCATCTTGAGAAGGGGCAGACAACCACTATCATGTAGCGGTATCCTTGACATATTTGGATCATGTTCACGTATTCAACATGGAGGTGCAGGAAGGAGCCTTCGGGTTTGGTTATGGCTCCTCTCACGACTCTAAGGGTGTGTCCAGCTATGTATTACGTAACAATTTGTAGAAACCACTAACCTTGTTAGATGTACAGTCCCTGAAGACAGGCGAACCCTCCTGGAGGCCTTGTCACCCCCGCCTGACTATAACAGGAACGGGGAAAGACAATCCCCCCAATGAAATCCTCTGGGGTAGAAAACCCTGAGCTGGATAGAGAGTGCTGGTCTGCGGTATAGAGAGCGCTGGTCTGCGATGGGTCAAGACTCTGATTCCCAAATATGGCTTATCCGGCTGCGTCACTTCTAAGGGTGAGGTCTTCGCAAAGTCTGTAGCAGTGGTAAGGATACAGGTTAGTTTCAGAAAGGTAAGTAGATATATGTACGAGGTTGAAAGGCAGCGTAAGGGCTTACACTTATAAAAGTATTGACAAATCTTCTGGTGTTATGGAGGAACGTCCAAATGGAGTTAAAGAAAGCTGAAGAAGTGTGAGTTCACGGAATTCCGCTAACTGGGCTATAGAGAGAAGACCAACTACCACCTACTGAATGCCACGAATCTTAAGAGCGCTGCTCTGTGAAGCGGGGATGATGTAACCTTGCTAGGTAAGTCCGGAGCCGCCAAGCCTGCAGGGTCGTATACACGGGAAGAGAACAGATGTCTAATTATCCTTCTTACTAGAAGAAGGTTAAGAGAAAGAGAGAGCCGAATCATACCTTATCTCTGTGAGACGGGAATCGCTATATGTAGTTCCTGATGGGATCGGCATAGTATTGCTGTAACCCTTGAGTAACAAAGTTTGATGCTGTGACAGGGTTGGCGTGACCGCTAAGGATCGAATCCTGAAATGACAGAGTGTAAGATAAAAGGTAGTAAAAGTAAGAAAGTAAGTCCTTAGAGAAGCGTCTACAACAGGAGTAGCGATGCGTTGGAGAAAGGGTGCAGCTGGTTTAAATCCTGTCACATGATCGGGAGAAAAAGAGTCCACAGTAGATGATGGAATAGGCAGGCCAGTAATCCAGGTGCGGACAACACAGGCGGCCATGTTCGGTCAGAAAAAGGCGATCTCATATCTATGCCTACCGCGGCGCCACCATGACCATCGCCCATAATGGGATGCAACAGTATGCCCCCCTTGCAGAGGCGGGCAACCCGGTTTACCGGGATGCAGCCGAAAGAACCAGGCAATGAGGCGCAGAGCATGAACACAGGAAGCCGGCTCCCAAGATCTGTCAACAGGGGAATAGCCCTTCCAATCAACCAAGAATTGCAATCGACCCCTAAAATATCTGGAATCACAGATGCTGGAGACTTCATATTCAGCACCAGTAGGAGTAGACACCGGAGGAGGAAGTATCGAAGGAATACTATGAAAACGGTCAGTAACCCCATCTTTATTTGAGAGAGATGGAAAACAGGGTGTATCCTAGACCATGAAAGTGGAAGGCAAAGACGAACAGCCACTTCACCCAACAGTCATTCGACAGTTTGGAGGGAACCAGATGATGGGGTAAGTACCTTGAAGCCAACCATACAGAATCGCCTACAGCCAGTGTGGGAGCTGGTAGCCTTCTTTTATCAGCATAGCTCTTAGCACGGTCTTGGGCATCTTGCAGGGCCCGTCGAGCAACTCTTTGACCATGTTGGATGTCGGCGATCAAGGTGTCAATGCCAGGGTAACGAGTAGTCGAAGGAACGGTGGTTAGAAGAACGGAGGGGTGATACCCGTAAGTACAATAGAATGGACTCGTTTTTAGAGCGCTGTGGGTGGCATTGTTATAAGCAAATTCTGCAGGAGGCAACAATTCCACCTAGTCATCCTGAGCAGTCGACACAATGCAATGCAAGTACCCCTCCAGAGTCTGGTTCAGCCTCTCACTCTGACCTTTGGTCTGGGGATGGAAACCTGAACTCAATGCGCGTTGAATGTGGGAGAGAGAACAGAGTTTTTGCTAAAACTTTGAGGTATATTGTGAACCGCGGTCAGAAACGATACTTTCGGGTAAGCCATGACGAGAGAAGATTTCAGAAATAAAAATAGGAGCTATCTGGTCCGCAGTCGGAACACCTGGAAGTGCAGAAAAATGAGCCATCTTAGTATAATAATCAATGGTGACCATGATGGCTGTATGGTTGTCAGAAGGAGGGAGATCAACAATGAAATCGGTAGAAATAATCTGCCAAGGTTTGTCAGCAATAGGTATTCGTGAGAGTAATCGCAAAGGGTATGATCGCTGGGCTTTTAATTGCAGACATGTGGGGCAGGCTGATACATAGTCTTTGATATCCCTCTGCATAGATGGCCACCAGAAGTGTCTCTGTACTAACTCTGAAGTGTTAGTTATTCCATGATGACCTGCTGCATGGGAGTCATGACACATATTTAAGACTTCTCACTGTAGTTCTGGGTATCATGGGTGAGCCCGTGCCTTTGTGATAGTTCTAGACAAAGATCTCGATGTATAGTAGTAGAGTTCCAGATTTTTTGCAAAAACTCTTGTACCACAAAAATCGAATCCTGAAATGACAGAGAGTGTAAGATAAAAGGTAGTCAAAGTAAGAAAGTAAGTCCCTAGAGAGCGTCCTTACGAAACGTCTACAACAGGAGTAGCAACGCGCTGGAGAAAGGGCGCGGCTGGTTTAAATCCTGTCACATGATCGGGAGAAAGAGAGTCCACAGTAGATGCTGGAACAGGCAGGCCAGTAATACAGGTGCGGACAACACAGATGGCCATTTTAGGACAGAAAAAGGCAATCGTATACCGCGGCGCCACCATGACCATCGCCCATAATGGGATGCAACACTATGAACTGCTGGCACGTCAAACAATTACTGATAAAGTTCGCCACCTGTTCATTTAGATTGAGACAGAACCATGATTCTCCAATGCACGCTGCAATGACTTCCTTTCCTGTGTGTGTAGGGTGATGCAACTGCGTTAGTGCTGTTTTCAGTAATGCAAGTGGCATGACCACCTTCCCTGTGTTGTTTTGTCGCCATAGGGTGTCTGTAGGGGACACTGAACATCCTCTCCTTACCCAGAGTTCCTTTTTACCCCTGGCTGCAGCTCCCTGCATTTCCATTATCTGAGTTTCTGGAAGGTAATTGTATTCCTCCTTCAACAACACCTGCCTCACCCCTCCCTTTCCTTTGGTTTTCCCTTCAATTCCCACATCTCCCCAAAATATGATGTACACTTTGCCTCATGGTCCGCTGCTTCATTTCCTTTTGATATGGTGTCCTCCCCATTAGTGTGTGCTTGGCACTTCACTAATGCGAGTTCCTGTGGGTATGTTATCACTTCTATTAGCTCTACTAGCAACAGGGCATGCTGTACATGATTTCCATCAGCTTTCCTGAATCTTCTCCTGAGCCACCTGGCTAATCTTGAATGTACTGTTGAGGTGACATAGGTGCTATCTGAGTAGATTATGACACTCTTCCCTACACTGTTTTGCAGAGCCAATATTAGTGCCACTAATCCTGCTGCTTGTACTGAACAATGAGGAGGTAATCGAGCACTCACTACTACCTCGCTTGTCCCATCTCCATTCAACCTCACTACAGAAGCCCCAGTTCTCCTGATACCATCACTTTGATCAATAGCTGAAGAACCATCATTGTACAGTACCTCTCCCCCTCAAGTGCATCTTCCTCCACCATGCGTGTCTCAGTGTATAGCTCTATGTTTTTGATGCAGTCATGGGCCCAATCTCCGGGTTGGTAGACATCTGCCAAGAATAGTGCTGGGTTTACATTTTTGCATCTTACTATCTTCAATTCTGTTTTTGTTAGTATTATCTCATAAACTGATGCTCTTTGTGTTGTCAGTGTGCTTTTTGGCTTGTGCAGTATCGCAAAGAGGGCGTGTGCCACGTAAAGGTGGTGTGCACCCCATTGTTATTGCTGAGGCCTGTTCTACTGCGGATGCTGCAGCAGCCAATGATTGTTCGCACGGGTAATGTCCTCTCATAATTGGATCAAGTTGTCCACTGTAATAAGCAATTGGCTTATTGCCCATGCTTGTCTTTTGGGTCAGTACTGCTTTCATATCCACACCATCGGCGTGTGAAAACAGGAAAAACTCTTTTTTGTAATCTGGGGTCCCTAACACCAGGGCTGTGCATATTGCTTCTTTCAGCTCACTGAAGGCTTCAGTCATTTCTCTTGCCCAACCCAGTGGTTTTGCTTCTTTCTGTGCTTCCGTGAGGGCAGTTCAAAGTGGATATGTGTAGGAACTATAGTCAAAAACACATGCTCTGCAATAGTTGCATAAGCCGAGGAACTGCTGCAGCTATCTCACTGTTTTAGGCTGTGGGGTGTTGTGGATTGTTTGAGCTCTCTTTGGGGGCAATGTATGTACCGTTTTTGGAAATCAACTGTCCAATATACAGCACTTGCTTTTGGCAGGAGTGGATTTTGGCCTTGTATCCCTTTTCTGCTAGTACTGTGAGCATGTGCATTCTTCCTCTGTTCGGCTGCAAATGAGGATATCATCTATGTACTGCAAGACCATGCTCTCTGTCTGCATGTTCCCTAAATCCATCTGTATTACTCTATTAAAGATAGATGGTGATTCGCAGTAGCCTTGTGGTCATCTAGTGTGTTTCTATTTCTGGTTGAGGCACATAAAGCTGGTCAAATCTTGTGAATCTGGGTGTAATGGTACTGAGAAAAAATGCACTTTTAAGGTCAATGAGAGTGAAACAGGTGGCTTCTGCTGGGATGCACATAAGATCATTGCAGGGTTTGCTGCTACCCGGTACTCTGCCTCTACAATGTGATTAAGAAGGCATAAATCTTGTATGAAACGCCATAACCCCCCATTGGTTTTGCGCACAGGGTACACTGCAGTGTTGCATGGAGATTCTGATGGTACCAAAATGCCTCTCTCAATGAGGGCGATGATGGTTACATAAATGCCCTCATCTGCTTCTTTGGTCAGGGGGTATTGCTTCACCTGTGGCAGAATTGCTCAGGGTTTCAGATGTATCTTCACTCCTCCTATGCTCTTTATGCACCCCACATTATAGGGACTTGTGGTCCATAGTGTGTTGGGTACTTTGGCTAAATCCTCCTCCCAGAATGATGGTGGCACCTCTAGTGCCATTGCCATTTTCTGTGCCATTTCACTATATGTGATACGTAACCAGAACCGCACACTCATTTCCAGCATCATCTCTGTCTCCCCTCTTTCGTCTGAAAACTGCTCCTCATCTGTTACATGTGTCAGCCTGCATCCCTCTGCCACTGCAATGATTGCCGTCCATGCCTTCCCCTGTTCATCAATTGCATGCACTGCAACCCAATCCTCTCTTGAGACAACTCCATCAATGTCTATAGATACAAAGGTTCCCTCCTGCTCATCTAGTGGTGTCTCTGGTCTGAATAGGTACTAACCTGGTCTCCTCCATACCTTCCCTGCTATTCTTGGCATCCATGCAAGGGCCACGTCTGTCCCGTACTGGAACATTTCAGGGTCTGATGGTTCCCCCCACTCTACTGTATTCCCACAATAGGATTGAACAATCTGTCTTACAGTAAGCAAGTGTACCCCTGCTGTGGAGCATACTATGCCCTTGTCTGTGAATGAGATGGTCATGTTCAGTCTGCTCATTATGTAGCATCTCAAAATGTTTATAGGTGCTTTTTTGGAGCAAAGTAAGGGTAAAGATAAGTTGTGATCTCCTATAGATAATGAGAGGTTATCAGTAAAGGGAATCACTTCTTGAGCCCCAGAGAATCCTTGAGTGTTCATGGCATCACCTGACAATGCAAATGTCCCTTCCCGGGTGCATGACCTAGGCCTCCCAGTGTCAACAAGAAAGGAAAATGTTCTGTCACCTATCACCACCCTTGTGCGAGGTTCCTCTGCAGGATTGGGTGTGACTGACAGGATGGGACACAACAACTTCGTTTGTGGGCTGTCCTATTGTGGGTCCAATGACAATCCGTTCCCTGTGTAACGGTCGTTCCCTACCATGGTAACTCCTCCCATCGTCTGACAGGTACCGTGGCCATCGTGTCCATGGGTTCTGGGGAGTGACAGACCTGTATTTGTGTTAGCTGTTGTGCTGCTGGCGAATATTTGGGTAGTGGTGCTGTTGTTTGGGGTGCTGTCATGTATGGTGTTGTTGGTGCAGCCTGGGGCTGCGTCTGTACTGGATGTGTGGATTGTTGTGTGTTCTGTGACTGGCCTTGTTGCTGTATGTCTTGGGGGTAGTAGCCGTCCTGTCCTCCTTGGTAGCCCTGTTGCCCCTGCTCTCCCCACCCCTGTGGTACCCCTCTGATTCTGCATGCACGGGAAACATGTCCTAGCTGCCCGCAGGTCCAGCACTGGGCTTAGTTCTCTTGCTTGCCATGGGAAGCCTCCCACTCAGTCCGAACCCTCACCCCCTTTGGAAACCTCCCCTCCTTCGGTAATTCTGTGGGTATCCGCCCTTCCCATGTACCCTCCTCCCATGGGCGGTGCATATTGTTGCATTGGGCTGTATGCATATGTTGTTGGTATTGAGGCTGATGCAGAGGTGCCGTTGTTTGTGTCGGTGGGTTAGGACTTGTTATTAACGCTCCTTCTAGTGCATACTTGGACAACTTCTTCGGAACTAACTTCGCTTCATCTGCTTTTCTCTCTTCTGCCTTTTGTTTTGCTTTCTCCTGCCATAGCCTGCAATGATGCACTATGGTGAGTTGTATTTCCAGCCAACCCTTTGTCTCCATTCCCACACATTTTTTCAAAATTTCTGTACCTGTTCTGGTTATCCTTCTATCAAGATGTGATAAAAGATTGCGATCGTTTTGTCCCATGGCTCTTGAGTTTCCCGCAGCCAAAGCTCTTGAACCTCTTCCATATAATTAACAGGATCCTCGTCATCACGCATCTTGCGTGACGTAATAGCTCCTATGTCTGGTGTGTCGGGATATTATGTCCGCAGTGCCTGCCACACTCCAGCCTTGCAATTTGCAAATGGCGCCCCGTTGTGTGCTGTTTTCTGGATGGAAACCCCTGGCAACCCCGCCCTCTTCCAAATGCCATCAGCTGCTTCACCCAGTATTGAAACCAGCAAGCCCTTGACGTTACCCACTGCCAGTCTGTCCCCTGCAGTCAGTTTCTCCATTTCATAGATCCACTTACCCGCCCGGCACTTAATGAGGGTAATCGGTACTTGACATTGTCCTTGTCTGTGTGCTTCCAGAGCACGCACTGTGATCTTGCCCCTCCCCGCTCTAGTAAAGATATCTGTGAGGATGCTGCTCTTTCCTCCGGTGTCCGTCTGCATTGCCTGACCTGGATGTGCCCTCTTTAGTCCTCAATGTCTGAGCATATGTCTATTGGTTCTACTGCAGGTGTCTGTTGTAGCTGGTCATGTACCCTAGGCAGTTGTCCCCTGGAGCAGGAGTGTCCCCTGGATTGTGCAACCATCGCCTCATCCCTCCTGTGCCCTGGGAGGTCCCGTAGTCTGTTACTGTATGGAGTTTGTGGGGTCACCCTGTCTGTCATGTCTTGTGTTGGTTCATCTGTGATGTGCCCTCCTCCCCTCTGTTCCTGTGATCTGCACTCCCATGATCTCCCTTCACATGTCCTTTTGAGGTAGAGTTTGCTGGCCCCCCTTTTCCTCGTCACTGTGGGCGTCGTCATGGTCAGACTCTTTGTCCATGTGGTTACAGAATCCATTTGAAAAGTCTAATTTCCGTGTTATTTGGTTGGGGCTGTGCTGTGCATTCAGATCGATGTCTGTTAATTTACACGTGTCCTGCCCCTCTCGCACCCCCAGGCGTGCAGCGCCATTTCCTGCTGAGCCTCCCTTTGGTACATCTGTGCCCTCCCTTTCTCTTTGTCTCGCCTCATCTCGTCTTTTCTTTTACAGCTCTAGTGTAATTTGTTCGCTTACCTGCCGTAGCACCTGTGCATCCTTTCCAATCTTAACTGTTTTAGTCTTTTCACTTCATACTTAAGTGTTTCCTGCAGTAGTATTTTCTTCCTCCACAGTGCCACCTCTACCTCCTTCTCCTCTTCCCCCTTCTTTTTCCATTCTTCCCTCTTCTTCTCCACAATCTTCCTTTTGTCTGATCTCCTTCTTGTCCGCTTCCAATATGTCCCTTCATTCCCTCTCTAACATTGCCAAGTGCTCCCTCCGTCCCTGCTCCTGCAGTTCCACTTCCCTTTCTATTTCCTTCCACTGCTCCCTATCCTCATGTTTGTGCTTTGCTTCCTCGTCCCTTCATTGTTGCTCCTCCTGTTCCACTTGTGCTGCCCTTCTTCGACACCCATGTCCCAACTCCAAGCTTTCTATTGCCTTTGTTGCCCCTTCGGCTGTTCCCGTTGTCGTCCCCTTTAATTTTAGAAGTATCTCTGCAGCTATCCATTCCTCCACCCCTGTACCACAAACTCTGTTTTTGTGTGCTGCAGCCCCTCCTCGTCTAGTTCGGAGTTGCTAGCCGCCTGCCCTGTACCTTGCAGTTGTTCGTCTTTGGCGTATGGGGTGGTTTATACGTAGGGTTTGAATACCCCTTTGCTGCTTTTAGTTCTCTTAATGGGTATATTCCCTGCTCCTCCTCTGCATCATTTGCATCGTCGGATGCTATACTAGGTGGTGCTGGACGTGGAGCAGAATGGTCCTATCCTGCCACCTTTACCTCCTGCTGGCTCATCATCCATGGCCTGTCCTCCTGGAACATGCGCCAAAGCTCGAATACGGACATGTATTTGGCTAGTTTCTTCACCTTGTATGTGCCCTGTAAGTGTGTCAACAGTGATTGCAGCATGTTCTTGGAGAAACTGCCATTAGGCTGCCATGGGGGGGTCATTACGAGGTTGGAGGTAAGGGATTACCGGCACCGGTAAGGACACCAGTGCCGGTAATCCCTTACCACCCTATTCCGAGGTCCCTTAGCGGGTCCCTTCCTTAACACCTTAACAAATTGCGATACCGTTATTAGCTCCATCCCCATTCCCATTGAGCCCTATGGGGGCTCGAATGGGAATGGTGAATGGTTCCCGGAACGGGGACTTACCGGTTCCTCCAAGGTTGGAATGACCCGGTATGTCCCTATTTTGGGAACCCGGACCTGGAATGCGGTAAGGGGGTAGCCATGGCGCTTATGAAATCTTAGGCCCAAACGTTTCAGTGAATGGATCCAATAATTTGTTTGATGTTACATGTTTCTTCTACCGCAAGAACTGCAGCGAGTGTACTCGACCAAGATTTTTTGGACTACAACTTGACTAAATGCATTTCATACAATTGTACGTTGAAACAGCCATTGCCGGATGGTAGTATGGTGTTTGTATCTAAAACTAATATTGTATATGGCAGGCATCCCACATGGAGGATGGTGTTCTTCAAATCACACAAAGTAGAAACTGTGAACATGCTAGATTTTCCAGTAGTAAGACAACATTTAAATTGCAAACACGTAATGCACGGGTCTATCATTACAGAGGTACACTTAGACATAGATGTATCACAAGGCAATGTTTCCTTATTACTACCAAGCTGCTACAAATGGAGTCAATTTCTATGGCCCATCACCAAATTGCGCGTAGCTAGGGGGCTAGATTCATTAATTGCGGGAGCAGCGGGGGTGGGAACGGGAGCTTTAAACGCTTTTGACATAGAAACTGTGCAAAATAAGCTAGCTACTATGGGTTCTGATGCCAGCGCTGCTATAAAACTTCTGGCCCAGTGGGGCCCATTGATAAGCCCTACCCTGCGCAACACTGCTACAAGTATTGGCAACCACTGGAGATGGCAGAACTTTAGCTATGAAGACATTTTTTCTGCCATAGGGCAGGTCAACAAGACTGCTAAAGACACACAATGGCCCTCATTACGACCCTGGCGGAAAGCGACTGACCGGAGCGCCACAGCGTAAATAGCGTTTCCGCCATTGCACGAAGGAGCAAAGTGCGGCCCATTCCGACCCATCGGGCACGAGCACCACGCCACGGCGGAAGTGCAAAGTCCGCGATGGCGGAAATGACCCCAAAACGGCCCACACCGCCGCCGTACGGCGCCCTAGGTGCAATACCGCCACCCCTCTCAGCGGTCACCGCAGTGTGCGCCTACCGGAAAGTACGGTGACCGGAAATATACGGAAACGGAAGTTAAAACATGGGCCCGGAACGGGAAACATCCCGGCGTACACCTATAAAAACACTAAAACCACACAACCACTAAAATCACTACCCTGAAACACACCCCAACCCGTCAACCACCCTAGCGAAACCAAGAAAAATGGGAAAAGTAGCGAAGAAAGCGTGCGACCGCAAGCGGCAGGTCCACTTCTCCCGTGAGGAACTCACCGTGCTAACAGAGACCCTCCAGGAGAATGCTGCCGTCGTCTTCTGCACGCAAATGACCAGGACGGCACTTGCAAACAAGAAGGCCATATGGGCTCTGGTGGCACAGCGGGTAAGTGCGGTGGGGACCGCACCCCGCACCCCACAGCAATGCCGCAAGCAATGGGACGACCTGCGGATACGCGTCCGCAGCATACTCTCTGCCAACCGCAACATTGCCACAGCCACCGGGGGAGGTCCTGAATCACCCATCAAGTTGACCCCCTGGGAAGAAATCTGTGCCTCCACCATCGGAATGGAGAGCATAGAGGGAGTCGGAGGGATGGAGAAAGGAGTGCAGACATCCGAAGATTCAGGTAGGTGGGCCAGATAAAACAATGCCAAATCCACACAGTCCATCCATGTGAAGTACCATGCGTCCACATAGTGCAACAGAAACACATGTCCAGGAGAACGTCCACACACATCGGCCTGATAGCGCACGTTAAAACCCACAATAAATACATAAATAATTAAAAACCCCTAATACACGCACTCCACGTGCAGCAGGCACACCCAAACTGCAGGCTGCCAAACAACTGCACCCTCACTCCACACACAAATCAAAGCACCTCCAAGGCCCCGACCCAAATCACCCTCAGGTACCACCCCAAAGCATGTGATACAATGCCATTCCAATTCCCACAGACCCATCAATAACCCTCGCCCTCCTTTACTCCACCACAGGGTCCGATCCAAACGACGAGCTACAGGACACCCCTACCAGCACACCTGCAAAGAGGGCCAAGACCAACGGCCAGAGACCCTCCACCTCAGCTGCACGCATCAAGACACGGCAGCAGCACAAATCAGGTGGCAGCACAGAGGAGGGAACATCAACAGGCACCCCAGCAGCCAGCATGCCCACAACACCACCACCACAGGTCCCCCCAATGGATGCCACAGAAGGCACTGCCTCTGGTGGCAGCAGCACCATAGGTGACACCCCATTGATGGCAGCATGCTCCGACACAGAAAACGGGGATGCCGAAGTCAGATCCATCCATGACCTGTCCCAATCCCCCTGTCTGTCCCATCCCGTACAACATGAGGATACCACGCAGGGGCACCCACAAGACGACGACTGGCCATCCCCCACAAGCCCTGTGGCAAGGCAACATGAGGACAACAGCCCCTCTGTGACACCCCCGCAAATGGCCATGGCCCAGCAGAGGCAACAGTCCCTCGACCAGTTGATCGAACAACAGCAGCAACTGGCCACGCTCCTCAAGGACCATGCCGATGAATGTGGGGGCACTAAGGCAGACATAGAAACATCAACTGAGACACTTAGGGCAGAAATGGAGAGAGGTACAGAGACGCTAAGGGCACAAATTGAGAGAAGCACCGAGAGCCTGAGGGGGGAACTGCATGCGACGTCCAAAGACGTATGTGCCGAACTTGCCGCAGTGCGCCGTGTGCGCACTGAGCTCTCGCAAACCCTTAGGGACATGCATGGACGTGAGCAGGCAGACACATCATCCGTTGCAAGTTCCGTCCAGGGCAGCCCCCAACGTAGATCTGGAAGGAACCTGCGCTCCACAGGCAGGGGTGCCCCTGATACCCGCAGAGGGGGCTTGCAATAGCGACAGCCCACTGACAATGAGCATCTTTGGACACTGGTGTTCGGGGGGGAGGTAGGAGGGTGGAGGGGGTGTGTTGGGCTCACTTGGGTGGCGGGTCGATAGGGTGTTCAACATGACATCACATATGCCATAAAAAGTGCACGATAAACCAATGAGATGTGTGGACATTGATCTTTGTGTACTAGGCCATCATAGGCGTAGAGTCCATATTGTGCATGTCCCAGACACACGCAGTGCCACGAGTCCCGTGTCCATGTATCAGCCACCAGGCGTGAGTGCTAGAAGCATACATCAATGAGATGCTGACGAATGTCACGGGCCTCCGGTGCCTCGCAGACTCCATGAGGTGCTGCCACATCCCCACCCTCATCATGACCATCATCAGGTGCTTGCAGTTCTGCGTCAGGGGGCATGGGCACATTTCTACGTACGCACATGTTGTGGAGCATGACACATGCCATCACCATCTTTGCAACCTTCTCATGGCGGTACAGGAGTGCCCCGCCAGACCTGCTGAGGCAGCGGAAACGGCCCTTCAGTAGGCCGAATGCCTGTTCTATGACTACACGGGTACGTGAGTGGGCATGGTTGTAGTCCTCCTCATGCTGGTCCCGTGGGTTCCGGACTGGTGTGAGGAGCCATCTCTTCAGTGGATATCCAGCATCACCTGTATGTGGACGAGAAACGTATGATGTGGAATGCCATTGATACGTACGCACACCCCCCCCCCTTCCTGCCAGGTCATTGCCAATTCACATACCCCACATCATCATGCATGTAATGAGACTCACCGAGTAGCCAGGATCTGTTCCCTGCGTGTCGCTCCATGTAGCGTGGTATTGTAGAGTTCCTCAAGACCATAGAATCATGGGTTGATCCAGGGAATCGGGCACAACAATGTGTAATGATCCTGTTGGAGTCACACACCATTTGTACATTCAGGGAATGAAATTGTTTTCGGTTGCGGTACTGGGCCTCCATGGCATGTGGGACGACCAATTCAACATGGGTGCAGTCGATGGCACCAATGCAACCCGGTATGCCGGCAAGTGCATGGAATCCCACTTTTGTGTTGGTAATTTCCTGCTCCGAGCGTGGTAGAGAGATGTAGTCGTCTGCGTGCTGCAGGAGGGCATCGAGCACTTGCAATAGTGTCCGTGAGAACAGTGGCTGAGAAATGCCATGCAACTGTCCGACTGTGTGCTGGTAGGTGCCTGTGGCCAGGAAGTGTAGTACAGACACCACCTTCAGTAGGGGTGGGATGGCGGTTGGGCTATCTATCATGCTGACAAGGTCAGCCTGTGTCATGTCCACAATGGCGGCTATGGTGTCCCGGTCCAGACGGTAGAGGGTGTGGATCTGCTCATCAGTGAGGTTGAACGGATGTGCTCGGAGGCGTGGTATTGCGGGCTGCCTGCGTGGTGGTAGTGGCTGTGCTGGTGGGCCTTGCTGGCCCTGCCTTGGCCTCCTCCTCCTCCTGCGTCTCCTCCGTGCGGCTGGTTGTAGTTGGTGTTCGTCTTCTTCTTGGAGTCGGAGCACTTGCAGTGCTATCAGGTCCCCCAGGGCCAACATCGCGAGTCCTGCCGGTAGCATTTCGGTGTGGTTGTGGGAGGAGACTGGCTGTGCAATTTATGTGTTTCCAGGCTGTATGGCCTCCACCTGTGGTGATTAATTCCACCTGTGCAAACTGCTCTCCCCTTTGGCCGAGCACGTCCCGCGCACAACGCTGCAATTCGGGGAATGGTATCTTGCTATTGCAATCATGTATTTGTACCCGATGGCCGTGTAAGATTGGTTGATATGTTCATTCTGCTGTGGTCCCATTGTTTCCCATACTATCTGTGCAGTCGCGAACAGACTTGTGAAGGGTCAGTGGAACGTAGTACTCGAGTAACGGTGGGCCCTCATGCATCACTGTACCGAGTTGCAACGACGGGCGGGGCGTCCCATTTGTGGGTGAAGGCAGTTGCCATTTTCACACACAGCCGCACTCGATGGAATAATTAGTGATTTCAAACGGCCACAGATGCCTTTTCGACGTGATGTTGCAAATGAGGAATTCGAAGGGCGGCGCTTTCGGTTTCCAGCTAGCGGCGAGGAGATGCCCACAGGTCTGACTGCAAATGTAACGTTCTATTGTTCAATGTCCTTGAGACAGGGCCCATGGCGAGGGAGCAATGATTGATATGAATAGTTTGGGATGCGCAATAGCTACGTGGGCGATGAGGCCGTCCGTTCCCAAATACATGTTACTTCACAACACTGGAATTACGGGCTGGGGCACTGTGGATTTAGCAGGCTGCATAACGCACAGACTCAATGGATGTTTCTAATGTTATGTGAGTAATTATTCAGGCGTTTTGATCCCGGGATGAGGGAATGATGAATGGATGCATGGGCAGGTGATTTGATACAGAGTTTGCCATGTACAGGGCTTCTTGGGATCTATCCGCCTCCCCTACGCTATGTGATGCAGGGATGCCATAGTGGGACCATCGTCTATCTGGCCTTGTTGAGCCCTCCCTGTCTCGACGCGCCCTCAGACACTTGTGTCCATGCACGTTAACATTCCCATCTGATGGATTCTGTTTTGACAGACGCATGCACAGGTACACTCGTTTGTGATGGTGTTTGCACCTCGATATAGATGGTTATGAGTCGCAAGTGGTTTTGGGGTGGTGATGATCCTTTTGAGTGGGCTAGCATGCATATGGCTGTGGATTTCGTGTGATCATTGAAGTGAGTTGTTCGAATGTAGTTCTGATGGCCATTCTGTTCTTGTTCTTTTCTTTTGGTTGACAGGTATCTCCTCCCCTTTTGCCACTGCCATCTGTATGCCACTCCTGCAGATGGATTTTACTCCCGACACCTGCTGCTTCGTGTTAATCAGTGGAGCAGCATTACGATCTTATGGGACGATCGCCAATGGCCCACATGCCCTTACGCAGTACTGGTGGCTCGGAGCAACATTTCGGCCTTTCAGCTGGACTAGTGCCTCCCCATTGGGTCGGCCCTGCGGTTCTGTGCGCTTCCATGTTGCCTTTTCGTACGTGAATGTGGCTCTGTGTACCATGGGGGAACAGGGCGACACACAGGTAGTGGCTGGTCATTTCTTGCGGATGCAGCCCACAATGGTGATTAGTGTTTTGGAGTTCATGGCCTGATGGCTGTATGGGCTTGGTGACTTTGATGTGCATAAAATTTCTATTCTGATTTGGCCCGTGTAGCGTTTTTCTTTGCAAGTGATGTGGCATATGCCTATTTGGGGGGCGATGTATTGTGAGGAGATCTGCATTGGGTTCCAGCTTCGGGGTTTAGTTGCGTGGTACTGTGCTGGGCCCGTTTGCCTACGAAGCCCAGTGAGGTCAGGGATGGGGGCTGCCAATATGACTGTTTGAATGTTGTCATGCTCAGGGGCGGGGGATTGGGTTTTGTGTAACAGATGCCGGTCAGCCAGGTGGACTGGTGGAATGATGTGATTTTCGGAATATTGCTGGTCACAGGTGCCTGTGTTTGCGTGCGTTTCTTGGTGGGGGACTGTGGTCATGTCCATTGGGATGGCTTCTGTATTCGTGCCATCTGTGCCCTGCAGCTCCCATTGGCCCCTCTTGTGTTTCTTTTGTTCGTTGCCATGCATGGGTGACTTGTACATTTCAATGGTTGCATTGTGACTTCATTGCACCTACGGGGAGTTGTACTTTGTGGGCAGGGAGCGGTGTACAGGCACTCAGTGGGGCCGTTTACGGTTGATTCGCGATGCCGTACTTCTCGCCATGGCGGAATGGTACATTACGCCATGCCTGATGGCGTTAGGTACATGTCCGCTAGGGTCGGAATTGGCGTACCCTTGCGCCATGGTGGTGTTTGCGGTTTGGCATGGCGCGCGCGCGCGTGCTTGGTGCAGTTAGCGTTGGCGTTCACTACGGTGTCGCTAATGGCTTCGTACTTTGCGGTGACGGGTCATAGTCGCACCGAGCGCTATTCGATGGCGGTATTGCATTTCCGCCATCGTTTTCCCCTTTCCGCCAGGGTCGTAATGAGGGCCAATGCATTTTATGGCAAACTTTGTTAAATCAGCAGGTGTTGGCTTTTCGCTCCGAGTGGGGGCAACAATCCTCAACCCACTGGCACACAGAGCTACAGTTACCAGCAAAAATATGGATTAAACCGCTTGCTTTTGATTGCATGAATAACACATGCCATGCTTTAATGCAAGTTAGTAGAACCGCTTATGCTTTAGAAATATGGTGTCCTTTCATAGTTTTGACTATGAAAATAAATGGTTCCTGGTGGGTTCCGCAGATACGAGGGGAATGGTTAGACAGCCAAAACTACACCATCCACAGTCACGCCTGCATGCCCTGGGATCAGGGGTGGGTGTGTCCCCAAGCTGGAAGGATTCCGGACCCATGCATGCATCCCATAGCAGGGGAATGCACCTGGATGCAATACCACATTAATGGGACTGATATTTTCCAGATAGATCAGCATAAAGCCTGCATAGTTACTAATCATTCCTTGCTTATTAACAATTATAGGTTATTAGGGAATCCTCAAGTATTTTGCGTAGATCAGGTTGTGGCTATCTTAGACATTGTTACTCACACCTTATATTCATTAACCCAGTGGTCTCACACTACTCTGCATGCTGAGCTCACGTATCTGCTTAACTGGACTCTACCCTATGGGGTAATTACTGCCCGGCTTCAAGCTATTAGACAATTTGCTCAAACTGCTTGGAAAGATTTCCAAACGCTAGCTACCTCAGTTATCTCTGCAGAGTGCAATTTGAAGATAGACAGGAATCAATTAATTCAAACTTCTGACCATCTGCAATCGGTTACTACTCACCACTGGTGGGATGTATTCACTGGATGGTCTCCCTCCTCCACTAAGCTGCTTAATATAATGTGGCATCCATTGCTGTGGCTGCTGATTTCCCTAATATTTATTCTTATCGTTTTCATTGGGCTCTTGCGCAGAATGTCTTTCCTCTATAATAGAATGACTGCGCTAGAAAAACGATTGATCGGCCTACAGCACACCGTACATGCTTCTAAATCATGGCACTGAGTCAGCATTTTCAAGCCTCACTTCGAAAGGGGTGGAATGTCATGAAAAGCCTCTAGGCACTTGCAGTAACCTGCACTTGCACTAACCTACTGAGCTATCTTGCGTATATTTAGAGCTTATTCGAAGTGTGGAGGAAAAATGCTGAACCAGCCAAGCCTCTCAGACTGAGTGAGCCAGCATGCTTGCGAGGGGTTAACTGCGAAGGCCCTTCTTGAAGACATAAACATCTAGCTTTGCAAGAAGCTCTGTGCAGCCTGTAGGAGCCAGGCACAGCCTTGCTCGTCTTCGCTCTGCGAGTCAGGTGCACTGATAACACAGGAATGTCAGGCCTTCCCAAAACAACGTACACCGAGCCTGGGAGCCAAGACTGGCTGTTTCCACTCTTGTAACTTTCCAGGCGAAAACATGTTTGCCGCATAAAGGATAGGCCCAGAAGATTCTCGAAGAGCTAGTGCGTCATAGTGATTGACATACAGTCCCTAATAAGAGAACTTTACCTGGGCCAGCTAGGGAGGGACTCATCATGCGCTGTTGGTGAAAAGCGCGCACGAAGAGGAACAGCCGCCTGGACGACTATCTGGGCCGAGACTCCTAGCATCACATCCCCGCTCTGGTGCAGGCCTGTGGGGGGCTTGGCCAGTCCTCCCCTCCTCTCCCGAGGGGTGCCGGGCACTTCGAGTGGCGAGGGTCCTGGGTGTGATCCAATCATATCTCCATCTACAATATCTAGGAGCGTAAGATAAATAATTGCATATTCATCTGTGACTGACAATTGGTATTATTCAGCTTGCACTTTCATTCCCATATTATTCTAAAATGCTGCTTAGTTCTCATTAGACACTGTAGTAATAAATGCAAGCATCATATATTCTGTGTTATTGGCTTTCTTCCAAAATGAGTTCACTGTGCTTCGCATAGATACTTACTTGTGTGGGAAGTTGATTAGGAGTGATTATTGCACTAAGGCTGGCCCCAGGGGAGGGTGCGGGATCCCCCTTTTCACTACAAATGCTGCCGTTCTCCGGCACACCACCTCAATCCTGCGCATGTGCCTTCTGCGCAACGCCACTGGTTCACCTCTCTGCCAATCCCAATTCCGCAATGCTAGCTGTTAGGCAGAATCACATGCAGTACTCTCTGGGAACACTACATGCAATTAAGACTACAAGTGTCAGTACAATTTCACCTTTGGTACAAGCCTGTACTACACAGTTATGTGGTAGCAGTGGCTGAGCAGCCAAACTTATCTCAAGAGTTGAGTGAGCAGTAGAACAACTTTCACCAAGGACCAACAAATACAGTGGTTCAAACAAACACTTACTCAAGGTTTCTTGGTAAAAGAATATACATGTATTTACACAGTCAGTTTGCAAACATTACACTAGCAAGAGCAGCTCAATATCATATACTAATATACCAAAAATACACACCCAATAAGTTACTGAACAAATTCAGCTCCCCTGAACTGGGAGCAAAATGGCACTTCAGATACTTTAAAAAGGGGTAAAAAGACAAGGTTAGAAGAATCAACATCACAAATACTTTCTTAGGCAGGGCAAAGGGTTTCAGTAAACTACAACCAGCAATTCAGTTCATATGCCTGGGCCAAAGTCAATGGTTCAGAGTCTTTGTATAGGATAGCACAGTTCTCGTAGTAAACAGTTAAGTCTTTGCCACAGATCTTATGAGAATTTGGCTAGGTGAAAAGTTTGACGAATGTTTAGGGAAGGACAAGCCTTCGACGTCGGGAAAGTTTCACAAACTTTCTCCGTGGCCAAAAAGATTTCCGCACCGCGTTTGCACAGTACCTTTGAAGTGAAGAAGAGCTGTAGCTGAGGTAGTTGTTCGGTTCTTTCGTTCCAGTGGTCGACTCTGCTTTCCAAGTCCCAGAGACCTGCTTTTAAACAGTTTACCCCCATCAATTCCAGCCTGGCTGTCACTCACACAGCAGGGTGGCTGTCCTTGTCGGACAGTCAGCCAGCCAATCACGGCAGAGTGCATTCAGGTCTCCTAAGAGACTAAGCACAGGGAGTTTCGGGCACCTACCTCACATCCTGTCCATCCCAGACACTCAGGCGCCAGAGGAGGGCTTCATCACTGAAGCCCGCCAAAGGCCAACGAACAAATGGACCAAACCTGGTTTGGCGCGCAGACAAACACAAGAAGGACCTTTCCTAGAAGAAATGGCAAAAAAAGCTGACTGGAGTCTGTTTTTACAGATAGGCCTTAGGCGCCATATTAAAAAACATGGCTGACTCGATTTTTAGATACCGCTGTTCGCTTTCGGGAAAAATCATGGTAGCTTGATCTAACCCACTGCCACCAGCCATTTAAAGTAAGAAAGGGTAACATTGGACTGTTACATGAGTGTTTTGACTCAGGGGATGCTAGGCAACCCCTCCAGCACTCTATAGGAAGATGGGGTGCACTGGGTCAGTACATTTAAAAAGACTAGTAAAGTCAATTTAACTTTACATGCTCTGGGAGACAGTAGGCAGCCCCAGAGAAGGTATTTAATCCTTGGGAAGACTGAAAGACATCCCTGTGCCACTGCACTGAAGGTGCTGTGTGACATACAGAAAAAGATGATGCCTATGGAGTTGTTTTAAAACTCCATAACCAAAGAACACAAAAGTAAAACACACATGCAAATGGTATCCGGTTAAATTGTTGAAAACATATTTTCGAAATGCCATTTTGTCGAAAACAAAATGCAGAAAAAATTGTTTTCAAATGATTTTTTTTCTATTTGATAGGTTTTATGTTTGTTTTGTTAGTAAAAAAAAGTGCCCATTAAAAGAAAAAACAGGGGTTGGAGGGAACCCCCCCATTTCAAAAAGAAAATTAAAAAAAAAAAGATTTGAAAAAATATTTTTTCTGCAACTTTGTGCCGACAAAATGGCATTTCGAAAATATGGCTTTCGAAAAAGTCACTATAAACCCATCAAAATACATGGAAGAGTGGGAAAAAAAGGCTCACACTCGTCCCAGGTAAAAATAATAAAATCCTAGGAATCCAGCAAGGTTGCTGGGGGTCTGAAAAGGTAAGGGAAATTAGCACATTCTGAGAATTCTCCCTAACACTCGCCCCTTCCCCCCCAGACTAAGGGATAGGAGGATTTAATCCCCTCCTGGATGGATCTCCTTACTCAGGTCGGTCAAACATCCAGGAGAGACCATCAGCATTTTGGTGGTGACACCCAGACCTGTGTTCAATGGTACAATCAAACCCTTGCAGGCTGATTGACCATCTCAGTAGTTTAGGGTTTTCCCCTCTCATTTGCATCAACCATCTCAAGGGTTGGTGGTCAGTCTGAATCACAAACACAAAAGTAGATCCATACAAGTATGGTCTAAACTTCTTCAGTGACTACACAATAGCAAAACATTCTCTTTCAATGGTTGCCTACCTTGTCTCCGGTTCCTTCAGCTTCCTGCTGATGAGGCAAATGGGGTGCTCCCTACCTTTCTCATCCAGCTGCCTCAGAACTGCAACTATACCTGTATTTGAAGCATCTGTCTGCACAATGAAGGTTTGGTTTTAGTCAGGAGCTCTTAGGACTAGAGCTTGACAAAGGGCTTTCTTTAGGCCTTCAAATGCTTGAGTGCACCCCTCATTCCACCTGACCTTTTTATGGAATTTGGGAGAGGGGACCACATTCAAGGGAGAAGCCATGGTCCCATACTTCTCTATGAAATTCCTATAGTACCCAGTGAGGCCTAGGAAGGCTCTCACCTGGGTTTGAGTAGTAAAGGTGGCCCAGTTTTGTACAGCTTGTACTTTGCTAGGCAATGGCCTGATTTCACCTCCTCCTACCTCATGTATTTGTATTTTATTTATTTGTAGCGTGCGTCAGGCCCACAGGTATCCGGGTGCGAAAACTTAATAGACATAATTACAGAAATATACAAAAATATACAATAGAGCGTAAGCTAAAGCTGAAAGCAGTTACACATAACATACATACAGTAGTGAATGGATTTGGATAGCAGTGTTACATAGTCATGCAAACTTAAGCTGTTTATCATGAGGAGCATGAGTTAAACAAGGCATTTTCAATAGGGTATAGGGGGGAGAAAACTCTAGGTGGTTGCTTAAATCAGGAGACTGAATCAGATTTGAGCGAAGAGCCATGATTTTGTGTTCTGTTTGAAGGCAATGAATGAGGGCTCAGAACTGATGGTGGCGGGGAGAGAATTCCAAAGCTTAGAAGCCAAGACAGGGAAGCTCACACCTCCAGCTTTTTGAAGTTTAAATCTGGGCAGAGATAGGCTGTGTGTCTGAGAAATTCTTTGGGGTCGGGAGGAGGTGTGGAAAGAAAGGCGGTTAGAAAGGTACAGGGGGGCCCTTGTTAGCCAGGCATTTGTAAGTAAAGGCAAGTGTTTTCAGAGAAATTCTCTGCTTGACAGGGAGCCAATGTAGATTAGTTCTGACATCAAAGATATGTTGGTTTCTAGGAATGTTTAATGCTTCTCTAATGGCATTGTTCTGAGTGATTTGCAGTTTGTTGAGGTTAGCCTGGCAGGTCCCCAGATAAAGGGCGCTACAATAGTCTATCTTAGACATGATGAGAGTTCTGGCTAAAATGATGCTATTAGGGGTGGTCAGAAAAGGTCTGCAGGCTGCAATAAGTTTACAGGTATATGCCGACGCTGATCTGGCTGCGTTAGTTTGTCTTGTCAGGGACAGGGTAGAGTCGAGATAGATACCCAAGGTTTTAGTGTCCTTGGATACCTTAATGACGTTGCCATCAATGATGAAAGACTGATATGAGTGATCTAATTTATTAAGCCGTTGAGTGGAGCCCAGGATGAGGAGCTCCGCTTTGTCATCATTGAGGCAAAGTTCATGTTGGGCCATCCAGGCCTGGATGACCAGATATACTTCATTCAATGCCTTGGTGTCAGCTGTGTAATCACTTGTGATGGGGATGAGTATCTGGGTATCGTCAGCATAATTTGTGTAAGAGACACCCAGATAATCAAGAACATCAAAAAGTGGTTTAGTAAACACATTGTAAAGTGTACGTGACCCGCACAAACCTTGAGGGACACCGCATTGAATGGGAGCAGGGTCAGCGGCTGCTGAAGTGGAGAATACCCTCATGTATCTATTATTAAGAAAGGAACTGATCCATGCAGTGGCTGAGTCAGAAAAGTAGGCGACAGAACGGAGGTGCTGGCACAGGATTTGGTGATTAACCAAATCAAAGGCTGCGGACAGGTCTAGGAGTAATAGCAATACTAATTTCCCGTTGTCTTTCAGGACTTCGATTTGTTTTTTCAAATCTATCAACTCCGTTTCGGTCCCGTGCCTGGGACGGAAGCCGGATTGTCTTAGACCGAGGAGGTTGTTATATTCCAGATAGTCTTGAATCTGCAAGTAGGCCGCACGGTCCAGTATTTTGAGCATGAAAGGGACGGTGGTGATAGGCCTTTAGTTAGTTGGTATACTCAGGTCTAAGGACCTTTTTTTTAGCAGTGGGATCACCCATGCATCCTTGGGATTGTCTGGAACAATACCTGTTTTAAAGGAGGAGTTAATAAAGGCCGTTATAAAAGGGGCGAGGTCATGAGCACATTCCTTAATAATGGGTGTAGGGCAGGAATCGCCATGGCAGTTATCACAGTTTGATTCTATTGATAATGTCTTCCACTTTAGCAGTAGTGAGTGGAGAGAAGGCAAAAGGTTTGAGATTGGGTGGGACCAAGGGAGCAGTCATTGATGGAATGGTCTGACTATTATCCAGCTACAGACAGTTTTGTTTGTCTTTTATTTTAGATTGGAGTGATGAGATTTAATTCAGTAAAGCTGACTGGATATTTGCACACCATTTGCTATCTTTAATACAAGTGTCGGGAGATGTGGCGGGTGATTCAAGGAAGGAGAGCAAGTAAGATGTGCAGGTGATGCATAAATGAGCAACCTGGCAGTGGTGGACAAGAGAGAGAACAATAGATGGCAGTGGTGTAATACCGTCCACGAAAGCATGATAGACAACGGAAGTAGTGTAATAGGAGCAATTGGTGAACCAAAAGGTAGTGTATGCCAGTGAGGAATGAGAGCTGCAGGACAAAAGGTTGGCACATACAGAACAACAACTTAGTAATGCTAGGGCTAAAACAGGTGTTAACAGCCCAGCCAAAGGAGCCCGTTAGGCACTGATAGTGCCCACGAACGTGCTAAGGGGTGTAGTGGATCACAGTGACAAAGGTACCGTGCAGCACCGACTAGTAGAAATTGCTGGGTGGGCTAATATGTCTCTAAGCAGGAAGCAAATAGTCAAATCAGGGGAGCTAGGCAACTAACCAAAATCACTAATAGCATTGCATGCATATAGGGAATGAAATAGCGCAAATTCTCTGTTGTTCCCAGACAGAGGAGCGCCTGTATCAGTAGCATTGGAACGGGGATGCACGGTTAGGCAAAAGTCGTAGCATGCATCACACGCGATTAAGCAGGGTGCATATACATGATATTGCAGTTGGCACAGTATCGTGAGTTATACGAGAATAGCGAGGTAAACGTGGTACGCAATATGAGCAAATCGGCTACAGTAATACAGTAAACTGCGAAGAGAAGATCTGGGCACAGTAATGCAGGAATAGTACAGTGTGAGGTGGCGAATCAGTTTGGCACATGTACTGATGAAGAATGTAATGACAAATACTTGAGTCCAAAAGTAATAGTCAATAGTGCATTGTACTCACAACGAGTTTGCCAGGGGTTCCGGCCAACGGCCGTAAGGCAACGGACAGGGTGCAGTCCTTAGGGTGGCGCATTACTGGTTTTATAGGAGGCAATTAGAGGGAGTACATGTTATACAGGTAAGTCTCGGTTGAAACGAAAATGTCGAGCATTAGAATACAGTGTTTGCTATATAGCATGCTTACCGCATGGTACAGTCTGAGAAGTAGTCGCCTTGGAAAGTCCTCGCCAGGTTTTCACTGTGCAGACAAATCGGGAAAGTGTCTGTGAAACCTGTGATGTATGAAAGGTTCACGAATGAGAGGGATGAGGGAGGATGTAAAAGGGAGGACGACCGAGCAGCGTGCCGTGTCCTGCAGCCGTAGTGGCCCGGACAGGCACAGACCGGCTGGGCCTTATGCTCTGGGGCCTTGGGTGAGGGGGGTCGGCTAACGCCGACCGGCAACCCTACTGGCCTATACGAGCACGGTCAGGGTTGGTTGCTAGGCAACCATGAATCAGCAAAATGTGACGCTCCGGTCGGCGGCCATCTTAGTGCTGAGTGGCTCGTAGTGTCGCAGCACAGAGACTCAGCTCGACGTGGAATTCACTCTTTGCCCCAAGCTGGGTGGGCATCAGTGGTGGTGGATGGGTACTGGGGACCCAAATAGTGAGGGAGCCAGGGAAACTAACTCTGTAGATGGCTGCAGGCTGCCCCTGCAGCGAGCGCAAACACGCAACTTCTGGAGGGAGGGGGAAGGCTGCTCCAGCAGCTCCAGCGATGCAGGCTCCTGCCCGTGGACTTGAAGAATGTCCAAGGTAGACAACATTGCTCTGACCAATTTGACATTTACTTGCCTTTATGGTCAGTTGGGCCTGCTCAAGAGCCTGCAAAACATATCCTAAGTGGTCAACATGTTCTTTCCAAGAAGGGCTGAACACTGCAATGTCGTCCAAGTATGCCATCCTTTGGAATGTAGCAGATGCATTCTTTAGTCCAAAAGGCATTACCTTAAACTGGTAGAGGCCTGCTGGGGTTGAGAATGAAGTTTTCTCCTTGGCATGGTCTGTCAGTGCTATTTGCCAATAGCCTGAAGTGAGATCAAATGTACTGAGGTACTTGGCGGAACTAAGTTCATCCACCAGTTCATCTGTTCTTGGTAAAGGGTGGGCATCAGTCTTGGTGACTGCATTAAAAGCTCTATAGTCCACAAAGAATCTCAACTCCTTGGATCCTGCCTTTGGTACTAGAACAACTGGACTAGACCATGGACTTGAAGAGGGCTCTATTACCCCGAGACCAAGCATCTTGTTGACCTCCTCCTTTATGTGGGATCTTACATGATCTAACAAACATTCACCAGTGTGAATATCATGCTGGCCCCAACGGGTCAAGCCTTGTGATAGTGAAAACAGGGAGGCAAACTGATTTAACAGAAACTTGCACTCCTCCTGTTGTTCAGGTATCAAATTAGAGGAGAGATTAACTCCTTCTAATTTCTCATTTAAAGGCTGGCCTCTGAGTAGGTCAGGTAGGGGTTCACTCTCCTCCTCCTCTTGAGCTGAAGCTAGAAGCAAAGCTCCTACTTCTGGTCTTCAGACATAAGCTTTTAGACAGTTGGTGTGAAAGACTCTGGGAGCCTCCTTAGGATTGCCTTAGTCCACCAGATAGTTGACCTCTCCAAGTTTACCCACAACCTTGATGTGTCCTATCCATTTGTCCTATAGGGCCCTCTGCCTTGTAGGTACCATAACTAGAACTAGCTGGTCTTGAGAAAACTCAACCATGTTGGCCTTCTGGTCATGCCAATGCTTAACCAGAGCCTGACCTGCTTTCAAGTTATCTGATGCTTCTGCCATCATGTGTGACATTCACTTCCGGAGACCTATCACATAGTCAGTGACTCTCACTGGCTTGAGGGAAGGACCACTCTCCAACCCCTCCTTAATCAGAGCCAAGGAACCTCTAACTGGATGGCCATAGAGAAGTTCAAAGGGACTAAATCCAACTCCCTCCTGAGGGACTTCTCTATAAGCAAATAAAAGGCATGGCAGTAGAAGGTCCCACTTTCTTCTAAGGGGTTCTTCTAAAGCACCTATCATACTCTTCATTGTACGGTTGAACCTCTCTACCAATCCATTTGTCTGAGGATGGTAGGCAGTTGAGAACGTACTTGTAAGTTACTCCACAGTTTTTCCACATGGCCTGCATGTAGTGGGATATAAAATGGGATCCCCTGTCAGAGATAACTTCCTTAGGAAAACCTACCCTCGTAAAAATACCAAGCAGGGCCTTAGCTACAGGATGAGCTGCAACAGTTCTCATAGGTATGGCTTCAGGATACCTAGTAGCATGGTCTACTACAACCAGGATAAACCTGTTTCCTGAAGATGTTGGAGGGTCTAAGGGACCAACAATGTTGATTCCTACCCTCTCAAAAGGGACTCCCACCACTGGGAGAGGCACCAAGCGTGCCACATTCTTGGCTCCACTCTTGCCAGAGGTTTGGCAAGTGTGACAGCTCCTACAGAACTTATCTACATCAGACCCCAATTTAGGTAGTAGAAATATAAAGAGAGCATTTCCTTGGTCTTCTTGAAACTCAAGTGACCAGCCAAAGGTATCTCATGGGCTAACTGTAGGAACTGGAGTCTGCTTTCAAGAGGCACTACAAGTCTTCTGTAGTCCCCTGTGATAGACTCAGTCGGTTCACTGTAGAAGAGGCCATCTTCCCAGTACAACCTATGCTTCCCTGGCTCTTGCCCATCCAGCTAGGGACTTGCCTGTTGACAAAGACATTCAATAGTAGGACACTCTCTTTGACCTCTGCTGAAGTCTGCCCTACAGGGTCCACCTTCTGCCAGTAAAGACTGCAGCTCAGGATGGTCTGCAGGATCCAGATCACCAACAGGAGCAAGGTCCTCATCCAGCTCTTATTCCTCAGTAGCTGATTCAACCACACAAGGTTGTTCCACACACTCAGCCTCAGCTGGTGGAGGAGTTGCAGGTGTGACTTTGGACAGTCTTCTCGGGATGTCCTTGTTGGTAGCATAGGAGTGCTGGCTGGTTTCTTCCTGGAGGTTTTAGGTTTCCCCTTTTCCTCCTTTTTTTTTAAATTGCAGTCATTATGTCCTGTGGACTGGGAGTTATATTTTCTTCTATAATCTCCTCGTGAGAGCCTTTTAAGGTACTCTCTCTGGCCTTCCTAGTCTGCGCCTGTTTCCTTTTGCTGGGAGGCCTGCGGATGCTTGATACAACTCCAAGAGTTTTTAAGTCATTCCCTGTCAGAATCGGAAACTACCACCCCTGAAAGCTCCTCACCTGACTCCTTAGAGGAATCCTCCTGGGTAGATGTCTTTGGTCTTCTTCTCCCCTCCTTCTTGATCTCCTGCGGGTCTTCGTCCGTCTTGGTGCTCTTCCTTCCCTTTTTGTCCTTCTTGCGCTCGTAGAGATAGGGACGAGCTCCGCTTGAGGCCACCCTGACAGTGGTAGGAACAAGCTGTCAGGTGGACCCAGGGGAGCCAGTCCCGTAACGCCAGGGAAAAAGCCAGTGACGGCAGAAAAAACCCTGTTAGATGGCGAGTCCTTGCTGGCAGGTAGTGTGTCAGAAGTGGAAGAGGCCGGTGAATGGTATACAGTAACAGTACTTGAATCCAAGTATTACCGGACGAGGTAGACTGATGTCGAAAAGGATTGGAAGAGAGTCCACTGCGATCCAAGGAAAGCAAAACACGAGCAGTCAGGAGGGAAGGTAAGGCTATACTGCAGGTAAGAGTGAGAGAGGGAGAGAGAGAGAGCTGGTACAGGAGAGCGAGAGAGAGTGGAGAATGAGAGAGCGAACAGAAGCGGGAGTGAGTAAGGAAGGGAGATAGAGAAATAGTAAGGGAGAGCGAGTGGGAGCAAAAGCGGGTGAACAAGAGTTAAGGAATCAAGCGCCAGGGAGAGAGAGAGCAAGCGGGAGCGAAAGCGGATGAACAAGAGTTAAGGAATCAAGCGCCAGGGAGAGAGAGAGCAAGCGGGAGCGAAAGCGGAAGAACAAGAGTTAAGGAATCAAGCGCCAGGGAGAGAGAGAGCAAGCGGGAGCGAAAGCGGAAGAACAAGAGTTAAGGAATCAAGCGCCAGGGAGAGGGAAATCGCAAAGGGGCGCGAAGGATAGCTTTACAGTACGGAACCCCGTACAAAAGGAAAGAGCCGAGAAACAGGGAAAGCCGAAGCGGGCTGAGTACTAGGTAGAAAAGTATCAAAGGACCAAGCTGAAGGAGCGGCACTGCAGGCGAAGTTAGCGAAAGGCTGACAATGCGAGTTGCAACGCACAGCGTTGTGGGCGTGGCTACCTTTTAAAGGAAAAGGACCAAAAAGACTAGAATGGTAAGGACCGCAAGGTGCCTAAGTAAGCCTCCATCTTTTCCACAGTGTCCAGGGTCGCGTTGTGACATTCCCCAACAGGACTCTCCCAGGTACTTCACTCTGCACACTTACAGGTATCTTGACAGTCATGCCATTGCACTGGATGAAAGCTGGTAACCGTGGAAGCATTTGGACAGGGCCTCCAGCAAGCTTAGTTAGGAATTTGGGTGCCTTAGCAACATCCTCTACCTTGAAAAATGATTCATCAACTACAGCTATGCTGGCCCCTGTGTCTCCTTACCATTCACAAGAACACTGTCTTTGTAATACTCTTTAGTATTGTCTGGAATGGAATTGTAAACATCTAAGTACTGCTGTTCCCATAGACCCAGGGATATTAAAGTAACACTGGCTGAGACGTTCATGGCTTCCTCGGCCACTAAGTGAAGGGTTCCACTTCCCATTGGTTCTTCATCCTCTGTGATAGAAGGCTAAGGAGACAGTGTGGATCCCTGAAGGTTTACCCTTGCATCTGGGATCCCCTTTCACATGGTCAGTGGACCCACAAGCATAACATTTTCCAAATGTCTTTATGAATGGGGGTTTGTTCTGACCTCCTTCTGGTTTGGCACCAGGAGGTACACTAGCCTGATTTGGTTTCCTTTGTGGCTTACCCTTGTTATGTTTAGGGCCCTCTTTTGGAGCGGAGGTATTGGAGTTCTCTTTGGTATCTTTCTTGTGCTGCTTCCCCTCCTCCTTCTTCTGAGTTACCCCTGAAACCTTGTGAGTAGCCTGTTGGCAACCCACAAGTCAGCAGCCCTTGCTAACTTCTTTGGATCATTTTCCTTAGAGACAGCCAAGTGCTGTCTCAGCTCAGGAGAGCAGGCATCATAAATAGATTCCAACATAAATAGATTTCTCATACCTTCATAAGTGTTAACTCTGTAACCCTTAACCCATCCATTTAAGTTTTCCAAACATTCAGTCACCCAGTTAGCCCACGGGGTACCATCATGCTTTTTCAGTGTTCTAAACTTCTCAAGATACCGAGAAGGGGTCTTCCCAAACCTAGCTATCAAACCTAGCTTTACAGTTTCATACTCCTTTCTGTCTATATCCCCCAACTCCATTACCACATCAGTTGCAACATGGGTTAGCCTAGAAAAAAGCCAAGGAATCAGCTGATTCCCTGTAATGTCTTGAATCCCATGGTTATATTCAAAAGCAGCCAACCAATCCCGAATATCAAGCTTAATCTCATACATACTTACTGCATCTTTGGGCATGCAAGGCCTCTTAGGACTGGAAGACCTAGAAGACTCTGGGAGAGAACCGGTTTCAAGAGACAACTTTTTCATTTCAAGTGCATGGTTCAACTCCATTTCTCTGAGTTTAAGTTCTTGATGTTTGCTTTCAGTTTGAGCTTGGATTCTTTTAAATTCGAACTGAAGTCTCATTCTTTGCAAAGAGACAAATTCAGGACTTAGGGTTGGACCTGGTGGGGTCCCTGTGGTCAAAGGTTGAGGCCTATGAGCAGGTAGAGGTAAGACAGGGCCTACATTCTGAGGCTCTTCTGCCACATCCATAACATTATAGCTGTGCGCTGACATATTATCATCCTCATCAACATTTTCCACATTTTCTACACGGGTAGGGAGTTCAGACCCACTCCTCAGACTTTGGTATTCTAACAACTTTTCTATCAATTCAACCTTTTTGCCTTTTACAGTGTGATTCCTAGCTTTACACATATCTCTCAATTGATCAACTGTTAAAGTGACTAGGGTCTCCTGTCTGCAGCTTTCCATATCAGTCATGATAAAACAATTGCTTCTCTAGTGTTGCTTAGCCTTGTGAGGGTTATTTGAACAAAGGTAAGAGCAGTACTCTAAATGTAACAAGTATACTTTATCCCACCGCTGCCACCAGTGTAAGGCAGAATCACATGCAGTACCCTTTGGGAACACTACATGCAATTAAGACTACAAGTATCAGTACAATTTCACCTTTGGTACAAGCCTGTACTACTGTCATGCCTGCGCCATGGGCGCATACATTGGCGATCAATATGGACAAATTGTTATTCATTTATCTACAGAAAACTCTTGGATCAACCGCTATTCACTATTTGGACTTTATTTCCCATTTGCAAGACTTTGGTGCTTTTTTATTTTTCCCAGAAAACTACACTTACCATAATGCACTTGGCTATAACCATCTATTCCTGGCTATTCCTATTTTTCTTCATCAGAACTACAATCCCCAGAAGCCCTAGGGATTTGCTCTGCTTCCACCAGTTCAGGAACAGAGAGGGAGGTGGCCGATTGTCTGCAGGTGTGCTGAGCCAGGTGCAACCAATTAGCCTGCCTCTGTGCTGGGCTGGGCAGTATAAAGGCTGCTGCCTGCGAGAGCTCAGTCTCTTGCATTGAGAGTCCTTCCGGCACCTTTTTGCTTCGAGCTACAATCTTTGTATGCTGTTTCCTGATTTCACCTGCTCTTTGTTCCAGTGCCCTGGTGGGCTCCTGCCTTGCAGTCTGCTACACCCTGCTGCCTACAGCCCTAGCCTTTTGGGCTCCCTTCCTCAGCCCTGCTCCTCTGGGCGTCCTGCCTTGCAGCCTGCTACACCCTGCTGCCTACAGCCCTAGCCTTCTGGGCTCCCTGCCTCAGCCCTGCTCCTCTGGGCGTCCTGCCTTGCAGCCTGCTACACCCTGCTGCCTACAGCCCTAGCCTTTTGGGTTCCCTGCCTCAGCCCTGCTCTTCCAGGCTCCTGCCTTGCAGCTGATCACGCTCTGCTGCCTTCCAGCCTCCACCCTTGCCCTGCCGGGCTCTCCGCATTGCAGCCGATCACGCTCTGCTGCCTTCCAGCCTCTGCCCTTGCCCTGCCGGGCTCCCTACATTGCAGCCGATCACGCTCTGCTGCCTTCCAGCCTCCGCCCTTGCCCTGCCGGGCTCTCTACATTGCAGCCGATCACGCTCTGCTGCCTTCCAGCCTCCGCCCTTGCCCATGCCGGGCTCTCCACATTGCAGCTGATCACGCTCTGCTGCTTTCCAGCCTCAGCCCTTGTCCTCTGGGCTCCCTGCTCTGCAGCCTGCCTCACTCCGGCTGCCTACAGCCCTTGTCCTCTGGGCTCCCTGCTCTGCAGCTTGCCTCACTCCGGCTGCCTACAGCCCTTGTCCTCTGGGCTTCCTACTTTGCAGCTTATCACGCTCCGCTGCCTACTACCTACCTTTTTCCGCTGGGTTCTGGGCCTAGCAGCCATCTACAGTCCTCTGCAACCTTCGATGGTCAGCGGCCCTGCCCCTCAGGGCTCACTCCTTGCTGCCCGGCCCTTCTGGGTTCCTTGCCGTGCAGCTTGCTTTACTCTGCTGCCCTAAGCCCTTTCCCTCTGGGCTCTCTACCTTACAGCCCTGCTCCTGTGGGCTTGTTCATTGCTTTCCTGCTCCTCTGAGCTCTCAACCTTGTTCCTTACTGTCCTCTGCTATCCAATCCTGTTACACGACTTTCCCTTCATTTCCTTCTGCTAGTTTGCTATCAACCTCCTTTTCCTGGATTTGTCTGTAAGTATCTTCTCTTGTACTGTTTGTAGACCCTTTTGTACAGAGCTTGTCTGTTGGTTCCCATCAGTCAACCTCTGCCCCTTCCCTTGTCTCGTTTCTACATTACAGACACCCATAGCTGCTGTTCCAAGCCATGAGCAAACAGCGTGGGCCTCTGTTATAGCAAACTGTGCAGAAGGCTAGAGTATTTCCTAAGGTTCGTGGAATACTCTGTTCCTATATCTGCATACACCCCAAGAGGGAATTCATTCTGCACCTTTTTCCTTGCTACTCTTGCCTACTCTTCGTTTTCTTTCCTTTCTGCTGTGTGTGTACTTATCTGTCCACTTTATTTTGGCACAACCACCCAAACCCTTTCTGGGTGTCCTGTGCCACTCTTAATAGAGTGTCATCCCTGACAACTACACAGTTATGTGGCAGCAGTAGCTGAGCAGCCAGACTTATCTCAAGAGTTGAGTGAGCAGTAAAACAAGTTACACCAAGGACCAACAAATACAGTGGTTCAAACAAACACTTACTCAAGGTTTCTTGGTAAAAGAATATACATTTATTTACACAGTCAGTTTAGAAACATTACACTAGCAAGAGCAGCTCAATATAATATACTAATAAACTACAAATACACAACCAATAAGTTACTGAACAAGTTCAGCTCCCCTGAAGTGGGAGCAAAATGGCACTTCAGCTACTTTAAAAAGGGGTAAAAAGACAAGGTTATAAGAATCAACAGCAAAAATACTTTCAAAAGCAGGGCAAAGGTTTTCAGTAAACTACAACCAGCAATTCAGTTCATAGGCCTGGGCCAAAGTCAATGGTTCAGAGTCTTTGTATAGGATAGCACAGTTCTGGTAGTAAACGGTTAAGTCTGTGCCACGGATCCTTGGAGAATTTGGCTAGGCGAAAAGTTTGACAAATGTTTAGGGAAGGACAAGCCTTTGAAGTTGGGAAAGTTTCACAAACTTTCTCCGTGGCCGAAAAGAATTCCGGGCCGCGTTTGCACAGTACCTTTAAAGTGAAGAACAGCTGAGGCAGTTGTTCCCGGCAGTTCGAGCAGATCTCCCTGTTCCTGAGCTTCAGTCGTGGGGACAAGAAGGAGGACGTCGGGAGGTTCCTGCACTTCCCAGGGATAAGGCCACAAGCTTGGCAAAACGTCGGTTTGAGGTGTGAGTGCCTTAAAGACCACAAACTGTTATCCTTCCCACTGACTATCCGGTTTTCCACAGCACTCTGCAGAAAATTCGACCAGGAGAGGACGGTGTCCAGGCGGCTTACGAGTTGGTTGTTCCCACCAAACTCAAGGGAAGAAGTTAACCTTGAAGGGCTTCTCTGTCAATGGAGTTTCAGGCAATTTAGACCTGCTGCAGGGCTTCACCAGTCGTTCAGCAGCTGCAGCAGTCCTCTTCCTTCAGCTCGTCTTACGGTTCTTTTGTTCCAGTGGTTGACTCTGCTTTCCAAGTCCCAGAGACCAGCTTTTAAACAGTTTTCGCCCATTCATTCCAGCCTGGCAGTCACTCACACAGCAGGGTGGCTGTCCTTACCGGACAGCCAGCCAGCCAATCACGCCAAGTGCATTCAGGTCTTCTAGGAGACTAAGCACAGGGAGTTTCAGGCACCTCCCTCACATCCTGTCCATCCGAGACACGCAGGCGCCGGAGGAGGGCTTCAGCACTGAAGCCCGCCAAAGGCCAACGAACAAAGGGACCAAACCTTGTTTGGTGTGCAGAGACAAACACATGAAGGACCTTTCCTAAAAGAAATGGCAAAAAAAGATGACTGGAGTCTGTTTTTACAGATGGGTCTTAGGCGCCATATTGAAAAACATGGCTGACCCGATTTTTAGCTTCCGCTGTTCGCGGTCGGGAAAAATCATGGTAGCTTGATCTAAACCACTGCCACTAGCCATTTAAAGTAGGAAAGTGTAACATTTGACTGTTACATGAGTGTTTTGACTCAGGGGATGCTAGGCAACCCCTCCAGCACTCTATAGGAAGATAGGGTGCACTGGGTCAGTACATTTAAAAAGACTAGTAAAGTCAATTTAACTTTACATGCTCTGGGAGACAGGAGTCAGTCCCAGAGAAGGTATTTAAACCTTGGGAAGTCTGAAAGACATCCCTGTGCCACTGCACTGAAGGTGCTGTGTGACACACAGAAAAGGATGATGCCTATGGAGTTGTTTTAAAACTCCATAACCAAAGAACACAAAAGTAAAACACATATCAAAATACATGGAAGAGTGGGAAAAAGGTAAACAAAATCAAATTCTAGAAATCCAGCCAAGTTGCTTGGGGTCTCAAAAGGTAAGGGCAATTAGCACATTTTGAGAATTCTCCCTAACACTAGCCCCTCACCATCACAGCACACCGTCCTATGCACCGACCTATGGATGACGTCACCAAGCTAAGAATTCTTACAGGTAGGAAAATAATTTGCATACACACAGAACAACAACCCCTTTCTTCAACTCACACAACCCCACAATATTCCCACACACCCTTACAGCTGTCTTCCTGCCTCTCCAGGGCAGAGCATACTATAATCTCTCGTGACTAACTGCACTGGTTGCATCGCCAAACGTGTGAAACGCCTCTCTCCAGGAGACTTAACCAGAAAGTGCACCTTCCGCAATCTAGGATAGCTCCAGCTATCGCTTACGGGGATACCAACATCTATGCTTCAAGCTAAAACACCCAATTCATAGGAATACCTAATGTACATACTTCTATAGTACAAGCCTATCAAGTCGAGATGTAGAAAAGGGACTTCTACCTCCACTCAGGTCCCTGCTGCCACACACGTGTTACCGTTATTCACTGAACACTATTCAATGCTATATCTCTCAGTTAAGCCCCTCCCTCCTCCCACACACGTTACACCCACCCTCACAACTTGTTGCTATTTGTGTGGACCACTACTTAGGTTCGGCGTTGGTTGATACTGCTTGGCCGCTGGCTCCCCGTCAACCACTCGTCTCGCCCTTCTGGTCTGCTTGGACACCTTGCCGACCACGGGCGGGATTTTTTTTAAGGTAGCTCCCAACGTCCTTTCACCGGTTGCGCTGGCTGGTTGTCTTGCAGCCTTCCAGGTCCGATGGCTAAGGAGGCAGCTTCTGGCCGGGCTGACGTCACAAGCAATCTCAGCAGTGCCTCCATCTTGTTGGGGTGAACTCCCAGGCAGGCAGAGCCTCTTGCTTGGAGTCCGCGGGTGCAGAACTCATGAAAGGCCTAACTCCTTCCTAGCCCAAAAGAACATAAAGTCCAGGCAAGTAGCAAGGTATAACTAAGGTTTATTACAGCCAACAAACCACAGGGATCACATGCACAGCAGCAATTCCGGACACCCCTCATCGAATCCTGGCTCGGAGGCCAGGTTTAGTAACTAATGGCGTCACAACTTACGTCACTCCAGACTGGATAGGTTGTTGAGTGGTAGTTCCCCTATAGGAGCCCATATAGATGTTAATTCATTGGACCAGGCCACGTCAGTTGTCATGCTTGGACCATCCCCAAAAATTGCTAATTGTTACAATATGCGGACCACATGATTGGTCAGTGATCGCAGCTACCCACCCCAGGGGCCATAGATTTTCATTGGTTGAACCGCGGGACCCCAAGCCTGGGACAAACTCAGTTCCTAGCCTGCAAGACACCTGTTCACAGTGCATGTGCAACTATGTGTCTGTGAGGTACAACTATGTGTCAGCATCATAACAAGGCTGGCAGTAGCTGTGCATGTGGTACAGGCACGGCTGCCGCTGGTATTCATTTTTTTCCGGCGCCTAGGAAAGGGCAATTACTGGGTCATTACGACCTTGCTGGACCCGGTAATTGCCCTTTTCTGGGCACAGGAAACAATTCTTCCCCATCCCCATTTGAGCCGCATAGGGCTCAATGGGAATGGGGAAGGTGGTAGAACCAGTACTGGTAATAACGGTACCGGTGCCACAGTCCTGTACTGCTTGCAGGTGCCAGTACAGCCACCAGGTCAGACCTGGTGGCTGCAAAGGCACCCGCAAGCAGAACTTGTAGTATGGCTGTACGGTAGCAACGGCACGGTAGCGCTACCAGCATCGTTGTTACCTTACCGCCATACTTCTAATGAGGCCCAATGTCTATTTACCCTCCCTTGGATCAGGGAGTGATATGAAATTAGGGTGGATGAGTATCTGCCGAGCCCTAGCAACCAGCTTTGAAGAAGCCAAATATATATTGCCTGCTATGAATAGCTCTGGGAAAAAAACTATTGACAAGGACCGGCGCCCCCAAGAGAAAAAGAGTAAAGTCCGCGGCAGAGATCCTGAGGACACGGGTAAGGAAGGTGGGAGGGAATGGCCTTTGGAGGGAGTGGGGAGTAGTGAAGGACTAAGGGCAGAGTAGAGGAGGGAAAGAAGGAGACAGAGACTAGCCATACCTGGCTCTTCTGGATGCAACGAGAATAGAAGAAGTAAAGCCAACCCCTATCCACAGCCACCATGCTCTCACGCAATTTAGACTTTCTCTGAGCAGAGGGTGTCAACTGAACTGGGGTGAGATGAGGGCAAAACCCAAGCGGTGAGGGAAACCCCCTTGTAACAGCCTGGAGATCTGGTCCTGGAGTATTGCTGAAGAAGACAGAATGAGAGAATGACGTAATGATGCTGATTGACGACAGAATATAGCTGGAGACCTTCTCCCAATGACCAAAAGAGTGAGACTGGGACTTGAGCATGAACATTTCGGGAAACCACAGGATGTGATAAGGAAGCACAAACTGCAGAATCAAGGAAGGAACAAAAGAAGTCAGAAGAGTGAGAGAGGCAGGGGAACCGGGCAAAGAAGGAAGGACACACCAGAAGCATCAGTATAAAGGGAAGAAAAACACAAACATGCAGTGTTGTGATACTATGTCTTCCACTGCTTAGTAATGATCTGGAAGGTACCTAGAACTATTCATGTTGAAAGACTAGGCAGATGCAGAGCATATGGTCTAGTGTGTGATAGCCTGTTGGCGCATGTGGATGCCGCTCCAAGCCAGGAATCCTCCTTGTGGGGCATGGAGCCACTAAAACCATAGGGATAAGTACCTGACAGTAGGGTTATAACAACATGTACCAGGAATAGGAAAGAAGAGCACATCTGACTCGCAGGAGGATCAAAATGTAAAGGTTGTCAGACAAGGAGCTCACACCTGACTGGTACTTATATTGCCCTTGACTTTATTGCTCTGAAAGAGACCAATCACTTTTGGAGTCTCCTAATTCCACCTGAGTACTGTGGTAGCCAGCTTGGAGTGACATGATTCTCTTGGAGACGCTAACATTTCTGAGCCCCTCACCTCCTAAAATTGTGGAGACTTATTCCTGCTGGCCCCTAACCTGGGTGCCATAGGTGCCATCTCACTTGCTCTCTATTTCGTGTTCCTCTTCCATGTCAATGCATTACTTGATATTGATCCCATGACAATAAAGAGAAAATAAGTCAGATGGTCACAAAAGATTAACTATTTTAGATAGTGAAATGTGTCATCTTCTTCCTTTCAATACTGCTAAAGAGCTAATCTCATCCTTAGTCCTTTCTAGATCGGACTACTGTGCAAGTCTCCTCTAATGCCTTCCCAGCTATGCTTTTCTACCTCTGGACATAGTCCTCAACTTTGCGGTCCTCAAACTTTTTAACCTTTCTCGCTTTATCTTGTCCTCCTGTGATGAATCCTTGGATGTCATCCCTTCTCCCATGGGGGGACCCTTCTCATGCGGCCAGGGCAGTGTGGCCCCAGTCCAACAATTCTCCTGGGGGTGGTGTACTGTGGGAGGATCACATGGGGAGGGAAAACCCTTATGGGACGAGGGACGACACAATAGGGAGAATGCACTATTTACCCACCCCTTCACAACATCCTGCACCCTCTTACCCCATAGAAGATCATATAGAAGATCCTGTAGTCCCCTACACTTACATGAACCTGTGTAAGGTAGACACATCCACCTCCTTAACAAGTACTGGGACGAGGAAGCATTGGGATTACCCATGTGAATCCTGTAGAAAAACTGAGACGAAGAAGAACATCAATACCTCAGTGAATCATGGTAGTGAGGATACTGCAATGAGGAAGATGCAAGGAGTGATGAGGAATACGCCAAGGAACCAACATGTGCAGTCTAGTCAATGTGGACAATTAATCGCAATGGTTTCTTTTTAAAGGAAACAACATACTAGCTTTGTCGAATCGCCCTCCCAGGAGGAACCACAAAGTTCAAGGAAACTGGAGAAGGAGAACAGGCTGGGAAGTTGCGAGAAGGGAAAGCAAGTCCAGAAATGGTCCGATGTCAAACAGACATGAAGGAGAAGCTGAGGAAGAAACTCCCAACCAACTGGGAGGTCATTGAGAGTGGGAAGCAGAGGATCAGGCACCAGGAGAAACGCTGCCCCTGCGGTGCTGCTGCAGACCAAAGGCAGGTAAACCAAAGTGAGGAAAACACACAGCTGACAGTCGGTGTCCGAAGAACCCTGACAACGCCGAGACCAAAGAAAGAGGTATGTGGGTGGCATGGGAGATGAAGAGGGCCCAAGCCAGTGGGAAAAAAGTGGGCAATCACAAGAACAATATTGCACTGCAGAGGCATCAAGAGTGATCATCATAGTCACAGTACCTGGCAGGAGAGTATACCAGGTGGACTACAAATAAAGGTAGTATATGCAAGTTTGGGAACCGCACCCATAGGTCCAAAGCAAAGCATCAAGGGTGCTCATCTTGGTCACAATACTTGGCAGGAAAGTACACCAGGTAGAACACCCGAAACAGCAAGATATGCAAGTCTTGGACTCGCACCCATAAAACAATATCAAGTCATTGAGAGTGCTCATCATAATCACAGTATCTAGCAGGAGAGTACACCAGGTAGACTGCCCAAAGGACCAGAATATGCAAGTATGGGACTCATACCCATAGAACAGTACCAAAGCATCAAGAGTGCTCATAATCATCAAGCACCTGGCAGGAGAGTGTACCAGGTGGAACATGCAGAGAAGTAGTTGTTCATCATTTCAGTACCTGGCAGTAAGGCATCAACAAAGAAAGTGGAGAAGCAAGGGAAGACAAATACCTTGTCTTCAATGCAGTTGTAGAAGAGAAGAATAAACCAGGGGAAGAAAGCCTCTAGTTGTTGTGAACATTGAAAGACTTGTGTATAGAAGGAAAACGAAGAAACCAGGAAAAGGGAGTCATTGCCTATGTTTGGTGCAAACAGTGGAAGAAAGACAGGTGAACAGGAACCCTTTCACTGGCAAACCGTTCTAAGACCTGGCAAGATCTCCTGTCCAGAAGGAGGGAAGCATCCTTCTGGACCTCCTTGAGACATTATCCTTAGTTGAATATAATTGTTAGGTACAGGAGTAGGTTTGACATGACGGTAGACTTTTATGATTTGCTGACAACCCTTAGTTTATTAGTTGAGGCAGGAAAACTCCTCTTAATAATAGGGATAGCAAGGTCTTTCCTTTTCTTTTCATGATAATAAAAGTCTATGGCCAAAAGCATGCCACCTTTGTGTTGGTCCATTACTTCTGCACTCTTACACTCTTCTCTGCCCACCACCGAATTGGGTGGCTATCTATAAAACAATGAGCTAAGTATATCATCTTCAAAACTATCCATGGATTTAACCCACCTTTCTATCTGCTCATCTCACTCTCTACTCTCCCCTTGTTCACCCTTGCTCGCTACAATCATCCTCGGCTCACCTTTTTGCCACTACTCAAGCCACCGGCCCATACTCTTGTTTCCACTCTCTCCCTCTCCTTCCTGCCCTACTCTCGGGAATGCTCTTCCTCTCCCTTTCTGTACTACTCCAACTCTACCACTCTTTAAATCCAACCTAAAAGCCCTCCTCCTTTCTGAAGAACCTGTTTCCTAGCAATCTACGTTTCTCCATTACCCTACTTCCCTTTCTCCCTACCCTCTCGGATGACCATACAGCACTTTTCTGTCACCTTCCATCCTTAATTTAGCACTTACTCCACCATCCCGTTCCTATGTTATTCTGTCCTGCTCTCGTCCCTGGTTTATGTTTCCATCTTCCCCTGCAACATCTGGTCTTCAAGTCACATTCTCTCACCCCATTGTCAAGGGTCCAAGTCCTCTGCTCTGTTATCATTTTTACTTTTTGTAAGTGTTTTGTGCCATAAATGCATTGTTTTGCTATGATTTCTATAAATAAATAAAGAGGATGGTATGGGATAGAGCAAGTGGATGGTGTAAAAGATGGACTGACAGATATCATGGAGACAGAAGCACCAGCAATAAGACAATGAAAGGGAGAGGGATGGGCTAAGTGATGAGAAGCAAACAGAGTGAAAAGGAGAAAACAGAAAATTGAGAAAGGTGAAGGAGAAACTTCAGGAGATAGGTAAGTGGAAAACTGGAAGAGATTGGGCCTCATTACACGGAAGGCGGTAAGGGTTAACATTCACCGGTAATGGTACCGGTGACTGTTAACCCTTACCGCATTACTACGAGGTCCCTTTGCGGGTTGGTACTTTAACGCCTGCTTTTTAGCAGGCGTTAAAAACCAACCCGCAAAGGGACCAGGGTGCTAATTACGGTACCGTAATTAGCACCTTCCCCATTCCCATTATGCCCTATGGGGCAAAAATGGGAATGGGGAAGGGCAATGGGGGAAGGGGGAATTACCGCCCCACCAACCTTGGAATAGGGTGGTAATTCCCCTTTCCTCCAAGGCGGTGCCGGTATTTTACCGTCATGGACCAAGGTGCTAATAGCACCTTGGTCCACCGCCTACCGTGTAATGAGGCCCATTGAGTTTGAAGAACGGCAGAATTGGCGGTGATGAAATAGATAGCTTGAGGTGAAATAGCAATTGGCAGACAGACATGTGAGAGAACCCAAGAAGAAGATAAGAGGGAGATGATAAATGCAGGTGGGATAATGCGATTGAAGTGAAGGTAAACTCGTAGAGATGAGAGTTAGACGTTGAGGAGCCGGTGAAAGACTTTGTGAGAAAGTAGTGAAAAGAGGGTAGATGTAGATGGGGGAAATGCATAGATGTAAGTTAGTGAATGAAGCATAGAAGATGGGGCAGAAACTGGAAGGGATGGGGAAGAGTTGAGAATAAAAAGAAAAAGAGCAAATTAGATAGACTAAGAGAGATGGTTGTGAGGCAATTAAATTGGTATTTGATTTATATCATGTTTTAGATAGCACTTCATGCTGGATTCCTTGTGATTATAAGTGGTGCATTAATCATTGTTGTTATTACCAAAATGGTATTAAATGTATTGACATAGGAAAGGTTGAAGAGCTGAAATTGCCTTTCTGAGTAATGAACCTGTATTTTGCAGTTTGGACACAGATGAGCGCGGGAGACGCTTAACTCACTCAGCTACCGTACCAATTTACAGCACATCATCATTAAAGGGGTCATACAGTTTTTGCAAAAATATCAAATGCTGTAACTAACTGTTAATGTATCATCTTCTCCCTATTTTCCATAGAAAGTTTCCATCTATCTTATTGACAACAATTGTGTAGATATTGGGCCTCATTACAAGGTCAGCGGTAACCCGCCGCCAATCTTGTAACACTGTTGCGCCGTCTGAGATCCCAATGCCACCGGGACATTATAAGCCCCAGCGGTCTTGGATGTAAAACGGCAAAAAGTGTAAGTCCCCATTCCCAAAGAGTTCCATAGGACTGCACGGGAATGTGGACACAGAAGCACTGTCACCTTTGGTAACGCTGCCAATGCTCCTGTGAAAACCATGCCTGCAGGGGCCGGTGTTCCTGGCAGGTCAGAACTGCTGGGAACACCGGCCCCTGCAGGCATTCTCGTAGTGTAGTGGTCCAGAAAGGGTGCCGATACATTGCTACCGGCAGCCTTATTTCCAGACCGCCAGAAGTGGAATGAGGCCCGTTGTCCTTGCTACAGTTGCCCTCCCTTTTGGGAGCTTCTTTCAAACCCATAAAGAGGAAGTGATATCAGAGGAGTAGAGGCACTGAAGTATGTAGATCCATTATGTGAGAAAAGGGGAAAATTAAAAGAATGTTAGTAGCACCACTGCAAGCTCTGAGCCCATGAATCACTTCAATCACCCTGGAAATTCAGGGAATCGGTATGGGTACTACCCAGGAGGGTGCCAGAGGACTACAGACTGCTTTCTCTTGTCTGCTCTGCTTTCAATAAATAACGAATATGCTCTGAATGATGAGAACTTCATACCATATGTGGTTCACCGAAATTATTGCGCCAGTTGAAGAGCCCAGATTCAAACACAATGACAACAAGGGGGGCACCTTACGTCACCCTCATTTTCTCTTGTCTGTTCTACTGCTCTTCCGTTCTTTTTGGTCTCCCTACCTCTCATCTTGCCCCCCTCAAATCCATCTACCACTCCTCCATCCGTACACTTTGTCTTCTTGCCCCCCGTGACTCCATCTCCTCTTCGCTCTCTTTCCTTGGCTGGCTTCTCTTCCACTGCCAACTCCCGACTCAAATTCCAATTCCTCTGTCTTGTATTCAAATCTCTCCACAACCTCGCCCCCATCTCACTTCCCTCCTCTCATTCTATACTCCCCCCATCCTCTCCGCTCTGCTGATCTCTTCTTATTCACTGTTCCCCCATAACCTTGTGCCTCCTCACGATTCCCTTCCTTTCAGCTCTTGTCTCCCCTACACTGGAACTCTTTACCTCTCTCTATCCGCTCCATTCCCACATACTCCTCCTTCCGCACCGCCCTGAAATCTCTTCTTCTCCACTCCCCCCTGATCTTACTCCTACCTACTCACTCTCCTACTTCCCTATTCTACCTCCCACCCATCTCCCTTCCCTTTCCCTACTCCTCCCCCTTCCCTTTACCCCTCCCTCAACTTCCCTAACTAGGTAAATTGTTCTATATACTGTCTCGTTGGTTTGTCTCATGATTGTTATTATGCTTCATTCATTATTCTTGTATCCAGTTGTTATATTGTAAAGCACTTTGGATTAAAGTGCTATATAAACCTAATAAAAATACAAATACCTTCCGATGTCCCACTTCCATTCCCCAAAGACCCCTCATCCAGGTGATCCTCCCGCACTGGGCCACCCCCAGGAGCTGGAGGCAAAAGCAATGGCCATGTCCTGGGCACCTTACCTTACCATTAGATGAACCGCAGGGACCAGTAAGGAAGGCATGGTATCAACAGTAAGACAGATACAAGTGACCACAGTTCAAGGGTGTTTATTGAACTTTAACAAGGGTATGATAAACGCCTATCTAAACTTAAATCTGCAGTTGGGAGCAAGCTACGCCCATCAAATAATAATAATGCAGTCCTAATGGAGTCTCGTGAAAATAAAAAGGGCCTATACTAAAAAAAACTATTGCCAATCCTTACCACTAAACATACATAGTGAGGGGTAGTGTTCATGAAAAAGAAAGTAGTGTTCACAAAATGATATGTCAGGACAATCAGGCCGTTGGCCTCCCTTCCCCAGGTTTTCAGCACAGGACAAGGCAGTTCACTCGAGCAAAGCACACACTCTGGCTTCTTCGGCACAAGGACACAGTTCCATTACCAGCATCAGGGCCTTCTCTGCTGCAAATCTCTTGACTCAGAGGGCCTGATGTACAAGAACAAAATATACACAACATTCCTCTCCTCTTTCGAGTGTTCGATTCGGGTGTCTGAGCCTGGATCCCCTTCAGCCGGGGTCAGATCCCTTTTTATATCACAGTTAGTATCGTGGAAACCCCTCTTCCGGGCTTAGATCCCCCTTTTCCAATGTTTAGAGAATACCCTTTCTCGGGTAACTGACGGTTCACCCCAGATCTCCTCAGCCGGGCTCAGATCCTTTCTCTGTCACAATTAGTCTCCCTCAGCCAGGCTCGGACAAATTGTAGCACGCATTCAACTATCAAAGACTTTCGAATGTGCACAAGATTAAGCTTGACCCGTTGCAGGACCACTTCAATCTCAAATTCTCCTTTCAATAGTTGCCAATTAATTGGATACCTGAAAGAGACCTTCGAGTGAGCACCCACAGGGCGCTGGACCACTCTGTTTATGGTATCTTATTTGGCCTCCCAAAGTTCAGTCACTCCTCTGGTTTTCAATTATATTCGCGATGTTCGTCTCATACATTTGACACGCTATTCTCTTTAGATTTCTTCATACAATGTTGCCGCTTGCAACCTTGGTGGGTTTGGTATCAGTCTCTCTGACTCGCTGACTATGCTGTCTTTACTGGTGCTGGTTCGTTGTAGAGACCAAGGACAGTACCACGGTGGCAGCCACTCCTCCCCGCCTTGGTTATCGACGCGGGGGAGCCCTGGGTGCCTCTGACACACAATTCAGGTTTGTTCAGCTTTAGTTCAGGGTTCCTTACTTTCCATGGTTCGTAAAAGTAATGGTCTGAAAAGGTCAAGGGCACTTCCCTCCTTGCAACTCTCGATGGTCTCGCTGTCTTTCTCCTTGTATTAAGCTGCCATCTTGGAAACGCTGTTTCCTCGTGTGCTTTGCCTCGCTCAGAGTGTGCTTTGGTGCTCCCACTTTGATCCGTGTGGGGAAGTGTGATGGAAGTCAGGTGTGCGTAATGATCAGTAATTGCCTGACGTTGCGTTGCCTGACCATTGTATTGGGACATGTCAGGTATACGGTAGCTGTCTGTGAGAAAGTGTTTGTGTCGGGAAAGAGGGTGGGGGGTTGAGTTCCTAGGTATCCTAACTGGTAGGATGGGGAAAAGGTGTTATAGGGAAGGAGATACTGCGCCTCACCTTCCGGTATCCCACTTCTATTCCCCAAAGGCCCCTCATCCAGGTGATCCTCCTGCACTGGTCCACCCCCAGGAACTGGATCCAAAAGCAATGGCCATGTCCTGGCCACCTGGATGACTGATTGTCAACTGACTCAGTATGTATCTCTACTTCTTGCGTACCACTGTTGGATAACACCCCCTCCTCCTCACCTGTTTCTTCAGACATGCTCTCTTGCTGTTGATCCTTCTTTCTTCGTTCTCTTCTTTTCTTTTTGAAGAACTACGGTCTTCCCCAGAGCAAAGCCACAATGATGCCTTCGTTTAAAAGAGGCAGCAATGGAACTGCATCCACAGAAGGAACAGAGGAAGAACCAGTTGACAATGGAAGCGGGTAGCGAGGATGATAACCATAAGTGCAGTAAAAAGGACTAAGTTTCATAGCACTGTGCTTGGCGTTGTTATATGCGAACTAAGCAGTAGGAAGCAGAGTAACCCAATTGTCCTGTGAATGGTTGACATAACACAGAGGTACTGTTCCATGGATGCATTTAATCATTCAGTTTGTCCGTTAGTTTGCGGATGGTAGCTGGAAGATATGGCTCTTTCCATACCCATCTTCTTACACAAAGCACCCCAGAACCGTGACGTGTATTGGCTGCCACGATCAGAGATTATCTTGTCTGGTAGACCATGGAGCCGAAACACGTCCTTGAGAAACACTGCGGCCATCTCATCAGCGGTGGGTAAGCCGGGCAAGGGAGAGAAATGGGCTAGCTTAGTGAAGGAATCTATTGTAACCATTATGCATGTGCACCCTTCAGATGGAGGTAACTCCACCACAAAATCAGTGGAGATGGTACCCCAGGGTCTTGTGGGAGGTGTGTCCTGTTGGAGGTAACTCATCGGTTTCTGAGTGTTGTTTTTTGCCTGATTACAAACAGAACATGTTCAGACGTAACGATCTACGTCCAAGGCCAACTCAGGCCACCAGAAATGCCGTTGTAATAGCTCCTTGGTATTCGATACTCCTCGATGGCTAGCTCCAATGCTGTCATGGCACCAAATTAGAGTGTATCGTCTGGAAGCGGCATCAGGTCGGTACAACTTGTTACCAACTAACAGCAAGCCATCCTGAGAGAGTCGGATGTTTAAAGGATTGACCTTAAACGGCAACTGGTTTATGTCAGTAGCATCTCTGACCCCTTTAAGAAATGTGGAGAGTAGACTAATCACCTTCTTTTGGGGTAACATCCTTTCTGGTAAGACTTCCGTAGCAGTTTCAGGAATGGGATTGCGAGATAATGAATCAGCCAGTATGTTCTTGGTTCCTGGAAGGTATGTGAGAATGAAATCATACTGAGAGAAGAAATGTGCCCATCCGGCCTGACGGGAATTTATGCACTCCATCTGCTGGATGACCTTCAAGCTCTTATGGTCAGTTCGGAGGATGAATGGATGAGCAGCTCCCTGCAATAGATGGCGCCACTCCTCACAGGCGGCCTTCATGGCAAGCAACTCTTTTTCTATTACAGAATAGTTAGCTTGGCTGGAGGTGAGAGTCTTAGAAAGATAGGCTACCGGATACTCTATTCCGTTGGATTCCTGAAGAAGAGCAGCACCTAAAGCTGCAGAGGAGGCATCAGCTTCGACAATGAAAGGTCGTCCCTGCTCTGGCTGGCGTAATATGGGAGCCGAAGAGAACCTTTCCTTCAGCCTAGGAAAGCTTTTTCTGCTTCAGAGGACCAGAAGAAAGGTAAAGAAGATTTCTTTAACAGAGAAGTGATGGGAAGTACTGTCTCCGAAAAGTTAGTGATAAACCTGCGGTAGAAGTTGGCCAATCCTAGGAATTTCTGAACTTCTTTAACAGAGGCTGGTGAGGGAAATTTAAGAATGGCCTCAACCTTCCTAGGATCCATTTCTACACCGGCTTCTGAAAGGATGAACCCCAAATACTGAACAGTGGTAGCATGAAAAACACATTTCTCTGGATTTACCAACAAATGATTTTCTTTGAAGCGTTGTAACACCAGACGAAGATGTTGATTATGTAGGGCCCAAGATGATGAATATACCAGGATATCATCCAGATATACTATGGCACATTGCAGAATGAGGTCAGAAAAAATATGGTCCATAAATCTCTGAAAAATAGAGGGAGCGTTTACCAAACCGAAAGACGTAACCCGATATTCAAAATGCCCGAAAGGGGTTCGAAAGTCTGTTTTCCATTCGTCACCCATTCGAACCCGAAGCAGGTGATATGCTCGTCGGAGGTCTAGTTTGGAAAATACCACTGCCTCTTGTACTGCCTCAAGAATGTCCTTGATGAGGGGCATGGGATAACGATCCCGGATTGTGACTCTATTAAGTCCCCTGTAGTCAATACAAGGCCTCAATTCTTGAGTATCCTTCTTAGGCACGAAGAATAACGAGGCTCCTGCCAGAGAACGTGAGGGTTGAATGAGGCCATTGCGTAAATTGGAATCCAGGTATTTCCGGAGCTCAGCCTTTTCGTTTATAGAGAGAGAATACATGCGACCAAAAGGAATGAGAACATCGGGCTGCAGATCAATCGCACAGTCTTCCGGTCGGTGAGGGGGAAGATCTTGAGGGTCTTTGTCAAGAAATACCTCACTGTACTCTTGTAATCCGGCTCGAATGGAGTGTATTCCAAGAGTGGTATGGGAGTTCGGTGATTTCGCAATGGTCTTAATAGTGGCTAAACCAGGTTCCGGCAAACATGAATTAAGACAGTAACTGGAAGTGAAGGCAAGTTAATTGTTCTTCCAATCAATGGCAGGATTGTGTTTTCGCAGCCAGTTTACCCCTAAGATTATGGGAAAATGTGCTGCTCTGATCAGATCGAAATGAAGATGTTCAGTATGCTGATGGATGGTCATAGATAGTAACAGAATGTGTTATCATACCAGAGCTCAGAGGCTGCCCATCAACACAGTCCACCTTCTGATCTTCTTCCTTCTCCAGTTCTTCCAATTGCATGCGTTTGGCCCAAAGCAAACCCATGAAGCAACCCGCCACCCCACAGTCGATGAGGGCCAATGCTTCGATGGTTTTTGTGTTGAAAAGAACATAGACTGCCACCACCATTAATCGATTGTCTTTGGTTACTGTAGTCGAAGCAACTGACATTGGCCCTCATTACGACCCTTGCGGAAATTGACTGACCGGACCGCAACAGCGTAAATAGCGTTTCCGCCATTGCACGAAGGAGCAAAGTGCGGCTAATTACGACCCATCGGGCACGAGCATTACGCCATGGCGGAATCCGAAAGGCTGCGATGGCGGAAATGACCCCAAAACGGCCCTTACCGCCGCCGTACGCTGCACCAGGTGCAATACCGCCACCCATCTTAGCGGTCACCGTAATGAGCGGGCACCGTAATGAGCGGGCACCGCAAATTACGGGCACCGTAAATATACGGAAACGGAAGTAAAAGCATGTGGCCGGAACGGGAAACAGCACGCCGCACAACTATAAAATCCGAATCCCAACACAACCATTAAAAATCCGACCCTGACACACATCCCAACCCGTTAGCAACCCCAGTTCAAAAAATAAATATGGGAAAGGTAGCCAAGAAAGCGTGTGATCGCAAGCGGCAGGTCCACTTCTCCCGAGAGGAACTGACCGTGCTGACCGAGACCCTGCAGGAAAATGCCGCCGTCGTCTTCTCCAGTCAAATGACCAGGACGGCCCTTGCCAACAAGAAGGCCATATGGGCCCTTGTGGCACAGCGCGTAAGTGCGGTGGGGACAACACCCCGCACGCCACAGCAATGTCGCAAGCGGTGGGACGACCTGCGGATCCGCGTACGCAGCATACTTTCTGCGAACAGGAACATCGCCACAGCTACCGGGGGGGGATCAGAGTCGCCCATCAAGTTGACCCCCTGGGAGGAGATCTGCGCCTCCACCATAGGAATGGAGAGCATAGAGGGAGTCGGAGGGATGGAGAAAGGAGTGCCGACATCCGGAGAATCAGGTAGGTTCGCCAAGAGAAACAATGCGAAATCCACAAACCACGAACATGTGCAGTACCATGTGACCCCATAGTGCAATACATACTTTGCCCTGACAGCGCCCTCTAAAAGTCAGAATGAATAAACAAATTAATCAAGATGCCATAAACAACCCCTACATGTGCAGCATGCACCCCCTAACTGCAGGCAGCCAAATGAATGCATCCTCAATCCACACGAAAATGAGACCACCTCCAAGGCCCAGTCCCATATCAGCCTCATGTACCACCCCAATGCATTTGACACGTTGCCATTCCAAATCCGACAGACCCATAACTAACGCTCGCCCCTCTTTACTCCACCACAGGGTCCGATACCAACGACGAGCTGCAGGACACCCCTACCAGCACGCCTGCAAAGAGGGCCAGGACCAACGTCCCAAGAGCCTCCACCTCAGGTGCAAGGATCAAGACACGGCAGCAGCAGGAATCAAGTGCCAGCACACTGGAGGGGACTGCAACAGGCACCCCAGCAGCCAGCAAGTCCACAACCCCAGCACCACAGGTCCCCCCAAAGAACGTATCTGATGGCACTGCCTCTGGTGGTAGCAGCACCATAGGTGACACAGCTGTCATGCCAGCATGCTCCGACACGGAAAACAGTGCTGGCGACGTAGGTACCATCCATGACCTTTCCCAATCCCCCTGCATGTTCCATCCCCTACACCATGACGAAACCACGCAGGGGCACCCTGAAGACGACGACTGGCCAACCCCCACAAGTCCTGTGCCAAGGCAACATGTGTTGAGCAGCCCCCCTGTCACACCACCGCAAATGTCCATGGCCCAGCAGAGGCAACAGTCCCTCGACCTGCTGATCGAGCAACAGCAGGAAGCGTCCACGCTACTCAAGGACCATGCAAATGAATGCGGGGGTTCCAGGGCAGCCATGGAAACATCCACCGAGACACTCAGGGCACAAATAGAGAAAAGTAGTGAGAGCCTCAGGGGAGAAATGGAGAGAAGCACCGAGAGCCTGAGAGCACAAATGGAGAGAAGCACCGAGAGCCTGAGGGGGGAACTGCATGCGACGTCCAAAGACGTTTGTGCTGAACTTGCTGCTGTGCGCCGTGTGCTCTCGGAGCTCTCACAAACCCTCAGAGACATGCATGGACGCGAGCAGGCAGAGACGTCATCCGTGGCAAGTTCCGTCCAGGGCAGCCCCCAACGCAGATCTGGCAGGAACCTGCGCTCCACGGGCAGGGGTGCCCCTGATACCCGTAGAGGGGGCTTGCAATAGCGTCTACCCACGGGCAGCATGCATATCTGGACACTGGTGTTGGGGGGGGAGGAAGTAGGGTGGAGGGGGTGTGTTGGGCTTCACTGGGTGGCGGGTCCATAGGGTGTATGAATCAAATCACATTAACAATACAGCACTTCATTATCATCCAATGACATGTGTGGACATTGATATTTGCGTACGAGGCCTTCATAGGCGTACAGTCCACTATGTGCCTGTACTACACACACACAGTGCCACAGGTCCCCTTTCCGTGTAATAGGCACCATGCGTGGTTGCTAGAAGCATGCATCTATGATGCTCTGTCGGATTGCACGTGCATCCTGTGCCTCATGGACTCCCTGGCGTCCCTCCACATCCCCACCCTCATCATCATCATCTTCAGGTGCATGCAGTACAGCGTCAGGGGGCATGGGCACATTCCTACGTATGCACATGTTGTGCAGCATGACACATGCCATGACCTTCTTAGAAACCCTCTCATGGCTGTACATGAGTGCCCCGCCAGACCTGCTGAGGCTGCGGAAACGAGCCTTCAGTAGGCCGAATGCCTGTTCAATGACCACACGGCTACGTGAGTGGGCATGGTTGTAGTCCTCCTCATGCTGGTTCTGTGGGTTCCGGATTGGTGTAAGGAGCCATCTCTTCAGTGGATACCCGGCATCACCTGTATGGGACGAATAAAGGGTGTCAGTGGAATGATAGTGCTAAGTAGCCCCCCCCCCCTCCTGCAAGGTCATTGACGCATCAAATGGGCCACGATGTCATGCATGGAATGAGACTCACCGAGTAGCCAGGATCTGTGCCCTGCGTGTCGCTCCATGTAGCGTGGTATTCTTGTGTTCCTCAGGACCATAGAATCATGGGTAGATCCTGGAAATCTGGCACAACAATGCGTAAAGATCTTGTTGGAGTCACACACCATTTGCACATTGATTGAATGAAATTGTTTCCGGTTGCGGTACTGGACCTCCATGGCATGTGGGACAACCAATTCAACATGGGTGCAGTCGATGGCACCAATGCAACCCGGGATGCCGCCAAGTGCATGGAATCCCACCTTTGCGTTGGTAATCTCCTGGTACGTGCGTGGTAGTGTGATGTGGTCGTCGGCGTGCTTCAGGAGGGCATCGTGCACTTGGGAGAGTGTCCGTGAGAACAGTGGCTGTGAAATGCCATGCAACTGTCCCACTGTGTGCTGGTAGGTGCCTGTGGCCAGGAAGTGGAGTACAGACACCACCTTCAGTAGGGGTGGGATGGCGGTTGGGCTATCTATCATGCTCACGAGGTCAGCATGTGTCATGTCCACAATGGCGATTATGGTGTCCCGGTCCAAACGGTAGAGGGTGTGGATCTGCTCAGCAGTGAGGTTGAACGGATCAGCTCGGAGGCGTGGGATTGCGGGCCGCCTGCGTGGTGGTAGTGGCAGTGCTTGTGGGCCTTGCTGACCCTGCCTTGCCCTCCTCCTCCTCCTTCTCCTCCGTCTCCCCTGTGCGCCCGGTTGTTGTACCTGTTGTTGTTCGTCGTCTTCTTGTAGTTGTAGCACTTGCAGTGCTATCTGGTGCCCCAGGCCCAACATCGCTAGTCCTGCCGGTAGCATTTTGGAGTGGGAGTGGTTGTGGGAGGGGTTTGGGTCTGCTATATATGTGCTGTCGGCCTGTATGGCCTCCACCTGTGCTGATTGAATGAATCTGTGGCAGATGCAATCCCTTCTGGCCGAGCACGTCCCGCACGTAAGGCTGCATTTGGCCGCATGGCATCTTGGGATTGGAATCATGTATCAAATCCCGATGGCAGTGTGATGTACTTTGACTGATTTTCATGCTATGCTCCCATTGTTACACATGCTATGATTGCAGCCGCTTACATACCTGTGAAGAGTCAGTGGTATGTAGGGCTCGATCGATGGCCGACCCTCATGCAGCACAGTATCGTACTTCACCGACGGGCGTGGCGTCCCATTTGTGATTGCAGCCAGTTAGCATTATGACACACAGCCGCACTACATTGATGTAATTGTGAATGCAAGCGTTCACAGAAGCCTTTTCGACGTAATGTTGCAAGTGAGGAATTCGAAGGCCAGGATTTTTGGTTGCGAAGTAGCGGTGAGGAGACGCCCACAGGTCTGCCTGGAAATGTAACGTTCTATTGTTGAATGTCCTTGGGACAGGGCCCATAACGAGCAAGCAATGAATGACATGAATTGAATGGGATGCGCAATAGCGTAGTGGACGATAAGGCAGGACGTTCCCAAGTCCATCTAGCTTCACGACACTACAGATCCGGCCAGGAGCACAGTGGTTTTTGCAGACTGCATTACGCACAGACGCGATGGAAGTTTCACATATTATGTGAGTGAATGTTCATGCGTTTTCATTGCGGGATGAGGGAATGATGAATGGATGCATGGACAGATGATTCCATTTAGGGTCTGCCATGTACATGTGTTTTTTGATTCAATCCCCTTCCCCTGCGCTATGTGATGCAAGGCTGCCATAGTGGGACTTACGTCTATCTGCCCTTGTCGGATCCTCCCTGTCTCGACGCGCCTTCATACACTTGTGTCTAGGCACGTTACTAATCCCATGTCATGGGTTCTATCTTGACGGACGCATGCACAGTAACCGACGTTGCCAATGGTGTATTAACCTCGATTGGTTTCGTTATGTATCGATACTGATTTAGGGGTGTGTATATTCCTTTGGAGTGGGCTAGCATGCATATGGGTGTGGATTTGGTGTGTTGAATGAAGATAGTGATGCATCATGTGTCATGTAGTGCAATCGGTTAATTTGTGTTTCATTTTGGTGACAGGTATCTCCTGCCCTATTGCAGATGCCATCTGTACGCCACTCCTCCAGATGGTTTTTACTCTCGACACCTGCAGCTTCGGGTGAATCAGTGGAGCAGCATTACGATCTTATGGGACGATCGCCAATGGGCCACATGCCCTTACGCTGTTCTGGTGGCTAGGTGCAACATTTCGGCCTTTCAGCTGGACTAGTGCCTGCCTCATGGGACGGACCTGCGGTTCTTGCCGCTTCCATGTTGCCTTTTGGAACGTTGATGTTGGCCCTGTGTGCCATGATGGTACAGGGCGTCACACAAGTGGAAGCTGGTCAATTATTGCAGATGCAGCCCTCGGTGATGATGGATGTTTTGGTGTTATTTTACAAATTGCTGTGAGGCCTTTGTCATTTGGATGTGCATTTAAATTGTATTCCGATATTTGGCGTGTTGCGTTATTCTTTGCAGGTGATGTGGCGATTTTCGATTTGTGGCGGTATGTATTGCGAGATGATCTGCATTGTGTTCCGCCTTCTGAGTTGAGTTGTGTGGTACAGTACTGGCCGCTTTTGCCTACGTAGCACAGTGTGGTCACGGATAGGGGCTGCCATTGTGACTGTTTACATGATGTGCTGTTCAGGGGCGGGGGATTGGCTTTTGGCCGACTGGTGCCTGTCAGCCAGGTCGATTGATGGTATGATGGGATGTTCAGAATGTGGCTGGTCACAGGTGCCTGTGTTTGCGTGCGTTTGTTGGAGGGGGACTGGGGTCATGTCCATTGGAATAGCTTCTGTATTCATGCCATCTGTGCCCTGCAGCTCCCATCGGCCCCTCTTGGGATGTGCCTGGCTGCTCAGTCACTCTGCCAACTTGTGTGGTACATGCTTCTGCTGATGGTTGGTTTGTTTACTGGCAAGAGTACAGGTCTGGTGCAATCCCCCTCAGGATGCTGTTTTGGATGTTGCCTTGCGCTGGTGGCAAGCGATGGGGGACTACTGTTGTTTTGTGTCATGTGTTCTTGATTTCCATTTTGATGTCTTGTACCTTCACATGCCTGTGCTGCATCAGTACGGCTATGGTGAAATGCCGTACATGGATGCCCACTCACGGGGCGCTTCGAACACCTGCATGCATTTCTACGTTGGCATGCATGGGTGAATTGTAGATTTCACTGGTTGCATGGTGTGAGTACATTGCGCCTGCCAGGAGTTGTGCAATGTGGCCAGGGAGTGGAGTACAGGCACTCAGTGGGCCATTTACGGTTGGTTCACGATGCCGTATTTCTCGCCATGGCGGAATGGTCCATTCCGCCATGCCTGATGGCGTTAGGTACATGTCCGCTAGGGTCGGAATTGGCGTACCGTTGCACCATGGTGGTGTTTGCGGTTTGGCATGGTGCGCGCGCGCGTGCTTAGTGCAGTTAGCGTTGGCGTTCACTACGGTGTCGCTAATGGCTTCGTACTTTGCGGTGACGGGTCATAGTCGCACCGAGCGCTTTTCGATGGCGGTATTGCATTTCCGCCATCGTTTTCCCCTTTCCGCCAGGGTCGTAATGAGGGCCATTGTAATGAAGGGACGAACGACTTTGCCTCGGATACTCACCCTTTTAGTTCCGAGGGCGGTCGTTTCCCAATCGACGAGGTGATACTTGAGGACAGTCTCTCAATAAGTGGTTGTCGGATCCACAGTACATACAGAGGTTGTTTTCTTGCCATTGTTTGCGTTCTTCGGGGTTAAGAGGTCCTCGGGTTATCCCGATCTGCATCGGTTCATCCTTTGGGTAGCGAGGTGAGGAGGGGGCTGATGCAGGCACGTCTAGCAGAGGAGGGGAACCTTTATTCTTTCGTCTTTTGGAACGTCTTTAGGATAGGCGGAAATCAATCTGGAGGACAGTCGACAGAAGATCCGAAAAAGTGGCAGGATGAGGGGCTCGGGCTAGTTCATCTTTCAGTTCCTCTCAAAGTCCTCGCCGAAAGATGGTATATTGAGCTGCATCAGGCCAGCCAGACTCTGGAGCTACTCTATTGAAGTTGGAAATATAACTTAGTAGGTCCGAGGTGCCCTGTCGTAAATCCAATAACTCTTCACTGGCGACTTGAGCAGAAGCTTGACTTTCAAAAGTCTCTTTAAACTGTGCCGTAAAGGCGCTGTAGTCTTGTAGTAAAGGGCTGGCACTGGTTACCACTGGTGTAACCCAGGCCAAGGCATTTCCAGTCAGATTGGAAATCAGGAATCCAATACGAGATTGGTCGGATGCATAAGTTTGAGGCCTGAAGGTGAAATGCATTATACATGCTTCTATGAAGTCTTTAAACTTCATCATATTTTCCTGACGTGAGAGGCGGGGGGGAAGCTCTGTGCACTGGTGTCTCTGGTTGTTATCATTTGACAGAGGTTGGTGTTCTCTACCTTCAATGCTTGAACCTCCCGTGTTAGCCCTTGAATGGCATTAGCCATCTCCTGGAATTGCTCGGGAGTAACCATGTTGGAGTCTTTGTGGCATTGCAAACTGTCAACTGACTCAGTATGTATCTCTACTTCTTGCATATCACTGTCGGATAACACCCCCTCCTCCTCACCTGTTTCTTCAGACGTGTTCTCTCGCTGTTGATCCTTCTTTCTTCGTTCTCTTCTTTTCTTTTTGAAGAGCTACGGTCTTCCCCGGAGCGAAGCCACAATGATGCATTCATTTAAAAGAGGCAGCAATGGGCCTCGTCCCGAGAGAGCCCTCGGAGAGGAAAAAGCCGATTGGCGGAAAAAACTCTCGTGATGGTTGGCAGGCAATTCTTGATGGCCGGGGAATTATGCCAGTAAGTATTTTCTTGAGTGGTTGGAAGTGCGGGCAGACCCCACCTCCGGATAGGTTTCAATAGCCTCCTTGCAGTCTGTAGAGTTTCGAGGATAACGGTAGCTCTAAGGCATCCAGTTAGGTATGCACATGGACACAGTAAAGACTGAAGTAGCAGGAATTAGAAAGCCGGGGAAACGGCAAGGAAGGTAAGTAAGAAAGGAAGCCCGTAACTGGGAAGAGCCCAGACCAGCGGAGGAACAGGAAACCGACAGGAAAGGTGGAAAACTGACAAGGAGGAGAAAAGGAGAATGGCGAAACCAAGGACGAAGCACGAAGGAACCGTAATTCCCGCGTACCCCTGTAATACACGTACCCTGGCTAATCGCGTGTAAAACTTCACGCGTACCCCTGTAATACACGTACCCTGGCCAATCGCGTGTAAAACTTCCCGCGTACCCCTGTAATACACGTACCCTGGCTAATCGCGTGTAAAACTTCCCGCGTACCCCTGATATAAACGATACCCGCTTTGCGTTCCTTGTTTGGCAGCCCTGTAAACTGGTCCAGGGTTAGCGCAGCCCTTTGCGATGATTTAGAGATTTTGATGGCTTTTCCTTTGCGCGAGGGCGTTCTTGGGGGCGTTACTGGCGCTGCTGCAGGGTCGCTGCGATACTCTGCGCCACGGCTGGTTTGGGAGCCTAAAATCCATGAATACGCTGTGCGGGGAAATCGGTTTTAGCGCACGTGCCTGGCGCAGACAATCGCACGTGGACACTCTGCGCCAGCCGCTTGCGACACTTTTCTGCGAAATTCTATGAATTACCCTGTAAATGTTTTGAAAAGACTACCGCATTTCAGTAAGAAATATGAGAAATGTGGTCCTTTTAGAGTAGGATATATAACCCCCACTCATGTCCCCGATCACCCCCACCCCCCCAGCCACCAGGGGCAGCCTCCACCAGGCCCCCACTCATGTCCAACTCATGTCTCCCACCACCCCCACCCCCCAGCCACCAGGGGCAGCCTCCACCAGGCCCCCACTCATGTCTCCCACCACCCCCACCCCCCAGCAGTGCAGGGGCACCCTCCACCAGGCCCCCACTCATGTCTCCCACCCACCCCACCCCCCAGTAGTCATGGGGCACCCTCCACCAGGCCCCCACTCATGTCCCCTATCACCCCCACCCCCAGCCACCAGGGGCAGCCTCCACCAGGCACCCACTCATGTCCCCTATCACCCCCACCCCCCAGCACTGAGGGGCACCCTCCACCAGGCCCCCACTCATGTCTCCCACCCACCCCACCCCCCAGCACTGTGGGGCACCCTCCACCAGGCCCCCACTCATGTCCCCTATCACCCCCACCCCCCAGCCACCAGGGGCAGCCTCTACCAGGCACCCACTCATGTCCCCTATCACCCCCACCCCCCAGCACTGAGGGGCACCCTCCACCAGGCCCCCACTCATGTCTCCCACCCACCCCACCCCCCAGCACTGTGGGGCACCCTCCACCAGGCCCCCACTGATGTCCCCTATCACCCCCAGCCCACAGCCACCAGGGGCAGCCTCCACCAGGCCCCCACTCATGTCCCCTATCACCCCCCCCAGCAGTGCAGGGGCAGCCTCCACCAGGCCCCCACTCATGTCTCCAACCACCCCCACCCCCCAGCCACCATGCCCAGCCTCCACCAGGCTCCCATCCATGTCTACCACCACCCCCAACCCCCCAGCACTGAGGGGCACCCTCCACCAGGCCCCCACTCATGTCTCCCACCACCCCCACCGCCCAGCAGTGCAGGGGCAGCCACCACCAGGCCCCCACTCATGTCCCCTATCACCCCCACCCCCCAGCAGTGCAGGGGCAGCCCCCACCAGGCCCCCACTCATGTCCCCTATCACCCCCACCCCCCAGCCACCATGGGCAGCCTCCACCAGGCTCCCACCCATGTCTACCACCACCCCCACCCCCCAGCAGTGCAGGGGCAGCCTCCACCAGGCCCCCACTCATGTCTCCCCCCCAGCACTGAGGGGCACCCTCCACCAGGCCCCCACTTATGTCTCCCACCACCCCCACCGCCCAGCAGTGCAGGGGCAGCCACCGCCAGGCCCCCACTCATGTCCCCTATCACCCCCACCCCCCAGCAGTGCAGGGGCAGCCTCCACCAGGCCCCCACTCATGTCTCCCACCACCCCCACCCCCCAGCAGTGCAGGGGCACCCTCCACCAGGCCCCCACTCATGTCGAACCACCCACCCCAACCCCCAGCAGTCATGGGGCACCCTCCACCAGGCCCCCACTCATGTCCCCTATCACCCCCAGCCCCCAGCCACCAGGGCCAGCCTCCACCAGGCCCCCACTCATGTCCCCTATCACCCCCCCCAGCAGTGCAGGGGCAGCCTCCACCAGGCCCCCACTCATGTCTCCCACCCCCCACCCCCACCAGCACTGAGGGGCACCCTCCACCAGGCCCCCACTCATGTCTTCCACCACCCCCACCGCCCAGCAGTGCAGGGGCAGCCACCACCAGGCCCCCAGTCATGTCCCCTATCACCCCCACCCCCCAGCAGTGCAGGGGCAGCCGCCACCAGGCACCCACTCATGTCCACTATCACCCCCACCCCCCAGCCACCATGGGCAGCCTCCACCAGGCTCCCACCCATGTCTACCACCACCCCCACCCCCCAGCAGTGCAGGGGCAGCCTCCACCAGGCCCCCATTCATGTCTCCCACCCCCCACCCTCCCAGCACTGAGGGGCACCCTCCACCAGGCCCCCACTCATGTCTCCGACCACCCCCACCCCCCAGCAGTGCAGGGGCAGCCTCCACCAGGCCCCCACTCATGTCTCCCACCACCCCCACCCCCCAGCATCCAGGGGCACCCTCCACCAGGCCCCCACTCATGTCCCCCTGCACCCCCACCCCCCAGCAGTGCAGGGGCACCCTCCACCAGGCCCCCACTCATGTCTCCCACCACCCCCACCCCCCAGCCACCAGGGGCAGCCTCCACCAGGCCCCCACTCATGTCCCCTTGCACCCCCACCCCCCAGCAGTCATGGGGCAGCCTCCACCAGGCCCCCACTCATGTCCCCTTGCACCCCCACCCCCCAGCAGAGCAGGGGCACCCTCCACCAGGCCCCCACTCATGTCTCCCACCACCCCCATCCCCCATCACCCAGGGGCAGCCTCCACCAGGCCCCCACTCATGTCTCCCACCACCCCCACCCCCAGCAGTGCAGGGGCAGCCTCCACCAGGCCCCCATCCATGTCCCCTATCACCCCCACCCCCAGCCACCAGGGGCAGCCTCCACCAGGCCCCCACTCATGTCCAACTCATGTCTCCCACCACCCCCACCCCCCAGCCACCAGGGGCAGCCTCCACCAGGCCCCCACTCATGTCTCCCACCACCCCCACCCCCCAGCAGTGCAGGGGCACCCTCCACCAGGCCCCCACTCATGTCTCCCACCCACCCCATCCCTCAGCAGTCATGGGGCACCCTCCACCAGGCCCCCACTCATGTCCCCTATCACCCCCACCCCCCAGCCACCAGGGGCAGCCTCCACCAGGCACCCACTCATGTCCCCTATCACCCCCACCCCCCAGCACTGAGGGGCACCCTCCACCAGGCCCCCACTCATGTCTCCCACCCACCCCACCCCCCAGCACTGTGGGGCACCCTCCAGCAGGCCCCCACTCATGGCCCCTATCACCCCCACCCCCCAGCCACCAGGGGCAGCCTCCACCAGACACCCACTCATGTCCCCTATCACCCCCACCCCCCAGCACTGAGGGGCACCCTCCACCAGGCCCCCACTCATGTCTCCCACCCACCCCACCACCCAGCACTGTGGGGCAGCCTCCACCAGGCCCCCACTCATGTCTCCCACCCCCCACCCCCCCCAGCACTGAGGGGCACCCTCCACCAGGCCCCCACTCATGTCTCCCACCACCCCACCACCCAGCAGTGCAGGGGCAGCCACCACCAGGCCCCCACTCATGTCCCCTATCACCCCCACCCCCCAGCAGTGCAGGGGCAGCCTTCACCAGGCCCCCACTCATGTCTCCCATCACCCCCACCCCCCAGCAGCCATGGGGCACCCTCCACCAGGCCCCCACTCATGTCCCGTATGACCCCCAGCCCCCAGCCACCAGGGGCAGCCTCCACCAGGCCCCCACTCATGTCCCCTATCACCCCCCCCCAGCAGTGCAGGGGCAGCCTCCACCAGGCCCCCACTCATGTCTCCCACCACCCCCACCCCCCAGCCACCATGGGCAGCCTCCACCAGGCTCCCACCCATGTCTACCACCACCCCCACCCCCAGCAGTGCAGGGACTGCCTCCACCAGGCCCCCACTCATGTCTCCCACCCCCCAGCCCCCCCAGCACTGAGGGGCACCCTCCACCAGGCCCCCACTCATGTCTCCCACCACCCCCACCGCCCAGCAGTGCAGGGGCACCCTCCACCAGGCCCCCACTCATGTCTCCCACCCACCCCACACCCCAGCAGTCATGGGGCACCCTCCACCAGGCCCCCACTCATGTCCCCTATCACCCCCAGCCCCCAGCCACCAGGGGCAGCCTCCACCAGGCCCCCACTCATGTCCCCTATCACCCCCCAGCAGTGCAGGGGCAGCCTCCACCAGGCCCCCACTCATGTCTCCCACCACCCCCACCCCCCAGCCACCACGGACAGCCTCCACCAGGCTCCCACCCATGTCTACCACCACCCCCACCCCAGCAGTGCAGGGGCTGCCTCCACCAGGCCCCCACTCATGTCTCCCACCCCCCACCCCCCCAGCACTGAGGGGCACCCTCCACCAGGCCCCCACTCATGTCTCCCACCACCCCCACCGCCCAGCAGTGCAGGGGCAGCCACCACCAGACCCCCACTCATGTCCCCTATCACCCCCACCCCCCAGCAGTGCAGGGGCAGCCTCCGCCAGGCCCCCACTCATGTCCCCTATCACCCCCACCCCCCAGCCACCATGGGCAGCCTCCACCAGGCTCCCACCCATGTCTACCACCACCCCCCCAGCACTGAGGGGCACCCTCCACCAGGCCCCCACTCATGTCTCCCACCCCCCACCCCCCCAGCACTGAGGGGCACCCTCCACCAGGCCCCCACTCATGTCTCCGACCACCCCCACCCCCCAGCAGTGCAGGGGCAGCCTCCACCAGGCCCCCACTCATGTCTCCCACCACCCCCACCCCCCAGCATCCAGGGGCACCCTCCACCAGGCCCCCACTCATGTCCCCCTGCACCCCCACCCCCCAGCAGTGCAGGGGCACCCTCCACCAGGCCCCCACTCATGTCTCCCACCACCCCCACCCCCCAGCCACCAGGGGCAGACTCCACCAGGCCCCCACTCATGTCCCCTTGCACCCCCACCCCCCAGCAGTCATGGGGCAGCCTCCACCAGGCCCCCACTCATGTCCCCTTGCACCCCCACCCCCCAGCAGTGCAGGGGCACCCTCCACCAGGCCCCCACTCATGTCTCCCACCACCCCCACCCCCCAGCCACCAGGGGCAGCCTCCACCAGGCCCCCACTCATGTCTCCCACCACCCCCACCCCCCAGCAGTGCAGGGGCAGCCTCCACCAGGCCCCCACTCATGTCCCCTATCACCCCCACCCCCCAGCCACCAGGGGCAGCCTCCACCAGGCCCCCACTCATGTCCAACTCATGTCTCCCACCACCCCGACCCCCCAGCCACCAGGGCCACCCTCCACCAGGCCCCCACTCATGTCTCCCACCCACCCCACCCCCCAGCAGTCATGGAGCACCCACCACCAGGCCCCCACTCATGTCCCCTATCACCCCCACCCCCCAGCCACCAGGGGCAGCCTCCACCAGGCACCCACTCATGTCTCCCACCCACCCCACCTCCCAGCACTGTGGGGCACCCTCCACCAGGCCCCCACTCATGTCCCCTATCACCCCCACCCCCCAGCCACCAGGGGCAGCCTCCACCAGGCACCCACTCATGTCCCCTATCACCCCCACCCCCCAGCACTGAGGGGCACCCTCCACCAGGCCCCCACTCATGTCGACCACCCACCCCACCCCCCAGCACTGTGGGGCACCCTCCACCAGGCCCCCACTCATGTCCCCTATCACCCCCAGCCCCCAGCCACCAGGGGCAGCCTCCACCAGGCCCCCACTCATGTCCCCTATCACCCCCCCAGCAGTGCAGGGGCAGCCTCCACCAGGCCCCCACTCATGTCTCCCACCACCCCCACCCCCCAGCCACCATGGGCAGCCTCCACCAGGCTCCCACCCATGTCTACCACCACCCCCACCCCCCAGCAGTGCAGGGTCAGCCTCCACCAGGCCCCCACTCATGTCCCCTATCACCCCCACCCCCCAGCAGTGCAGGGGCAGCCTCCACCAGGCCTCCACTCATGTCCACTATCACCCCCACCCCCCAGCTACCATGGGCAGCCTCCACCAGGCTCCCACCCATGTCTACCACCACCCCCACCCCCCAGCAGTGCAGGGGCAGCCTCCACCAGGCCCCCACTCATGTCTCCCACCCCCCACCCCCCCCCCAGCACTGAGGGGCACCCTCCACCAGGCCCCCACTCATGTCTCCCACCACCCCCACCGCCCAGCAGTGCAGGGGCAGCCACCACCAGGCCCCTACTCATGTCCCCTATCACCCCCACCCCCCAGCAGTGCAGGGGCAGCCTCCACCAGACCCCCACTCATGTCTCCCACCACCCCCACCCCCCACCAGTGCAGGGACACCCTCCACCAGGCCCCCACTCATGTCTCCCACCCACCCCACCCCCCAGCAATCATGGGGCACCCTCCACCAGGCCCCCACTCATGTCCCCTATCCACCCCCCAGCAGTGCAGGGGCAGCCTCCACCAGGCCCCCACTCATGTCTCCCACCACCCCCACCCCCCAGCCACCATGGGCAGCCTCCACCAGGCTCCCACCCATGTCTACCACCACCACCACCCCCAGCAGTGCAGGGGCAGCCTCCACCAGGCCCCCACTCATGTCTCCCACCCCCCACCCCCCCAGCACTGAGGGGCACCCTCCACCAGGCCCCCACTCATGTCTCCCACCACCCCCACCGCCCAGCAGTGCAGGGGCAGCCACCACCAGCCCCCACTCATGTCCCCTATCACCCCACCCCCAGCAGTGCAGGGGCACCCTCCACCAGGCCCCCACTCATGTCTCCCACCCACCCCACCCCCCAGCAGTCATGGGGCACCCTCCACCAGGCCCCCACTCATGTCCCCTATCACCCCCAGCCCCAGCCACCAGGGGCAGCCTCCACCAGGCCCCCACTCATGTCCCCTATCACCCCCCCAGCAGTGCAGGGGCAGCCTCCACCAGGCCCCCACTTCATGTCTCCCACCACCCCCACCCCCAGCCACCATGGGCAGCCTCCACCAGGCTCCCACCCATGTCTACCACCACCCCGACCCCCCAGCAGTGCAGGGGAAGCCTCCATCAGGCCCCGACTCATGTCTCCCACCCCACCCCCCCGGCACTGAGGTGCACCCTCCACCAGGCCCCCACCATGTCTCCCACCACCCCCACCGCCCAGCAGTGCAGGGGCAGCCACCACCAGGCCCCCACTCATGTCCCCTATCACCCCCACCGCCCAGCAGTGCAGGGGCAGCCTCCACCAGGCCCCCACTCATGTCCCCTATCACCCCCACCCCCAGCCACCATGGGCAGCCTCCACCAGGCTCCCGCCCATGTCTACCACCACCCCCACCCCCCAGCAGTGCAGGGGCAGCCTCCACCAGGCCCCCACTCATGTCTTCCACCCCCCCAGCACTGAGGGGCACCCTCCACCAGGCCCCCACTCATGTCTCCCACCACCCCCACCCCCCAGCAGTGCAGGGACAGCCTCCACCAGGCCCCCACTCATGTCTCCCACCACCCCCACCCCCCAGCATCCAGGGGCACCCTCCACCAGGCCCCCACTCATGTCCCCCTGCACCCCCACCCCCCAGCAGTGCAGGGGCACCCTCCACCAGGCCCCCACTCATGTCTCCCAGCACCCCCACCCCCCAGCCACCAGGGGCAGCCTCCACCAGGCCCCCACTCATGTCCCCCTTGCACCCCCACCCCCAGCAGTCATGGGGCAGCCTCCACCAGGCCCCCACTCATGTCCCCTTGCAGCCCCACCCCCAGCAGTGCAGGGGCACCCTCCACCAGGCCCCCACTCATGTCTCCCACCACCCCCACCCCCCAGCCACCAGGGGCAGCCTCCACCAGGCCCCCACTCATGTCCCCTACCACCCCCCACCCCCCAGCCACCATGGGCAGCCTCCACCATGCTCCCACCCATGTCTACCACCACCCCCACCGCCCAGCAGTGCAGGGGCAGCCTCCACAAGGCCCCCACTCATGTCTTCCACCCCCCACCCCCCAGCACTGAGGGGCACCCTCCACCAGGCCCCCACTCATGTCTCCCACCACCCCCACCCCCCAGCAGTGCAGGGGCAGCCTCCACCAGGCCCCCACTCATGTCTTCCACCCCCCACCCCCCCAGCACTGAGGGGCACCCTCCACCAGGCCCCCACTCATGTCTCCCACCACCCCCACCCCCCAGCAGTGCAGGGACAGTCTCCCACCAGGCCTCCACTCATGTCTCCCACCACCCCCACCCCCCAGCATCCAGGGGCACCCTCCACCAGGCCCCCACTCATGTCCCCCTGCACCCCCACCCCCCAGCAGTGCAGGGGCAGCCACCACCAGGCCCCACTCATGTCCCCTATCACCCCCACCCCCCAGCAGTGCAGGGGCAGCCTCCACCAGGCCCCCACTCATGTCCCCTATCACCCCCACCCCCCAGCCACCATGGGCAGCCTCCACCATGCTCCCACCCATGTCTACCACCACCCCTACCCCCCAGCAGTGCAGGGGCAGCCTCCACCAGGCCCCCACTCATGTCTTCCACCCCCCACCCCCCAGCACTGAGGGGCACCCTCCACCAGGCCCCCACTCATGTCTCCCACCACCCCCACCCCCCAGCAGTGCAGGGACAGCCTCCACCAGGCCCCCACTCATGTCTCCCACCACCCCCACCCCCCAGCATCCAGGGGCACCCTCCACCAGGCCCCCACTCATGTCCCCCTGCACCCCCACCCCCCAGCAGTGCAGGGGCACCCTCCACCAGGCCCCCACTCATGTCTCCCATCACCCCCACCCCCCAGCCACCAGGGGCAGCCTCCACCAGGCCCCCACTCATGTCCCCTTGCACCCCCACCCCCAGCAGTCATGGCCAGCCTCCACCAGGCCCCCACTCATGCCCCCTTGCAGCCCCACCCCCCAGCAGTGCAGGGGCACCCTCCACCAGGCCCCCACTCATGTCTCCCACCCACCCCACCCCCCAGCACTGTGGGGCACCCTCCACCAGGCCCCCACTCATGTCCCCTATCACCCCCACCCCCCAGCCACCAGGGGCAGCCTCCACCAGGCACCCACTCATGTCCCCTATCACCCCCACCGCCCAGCACTGAGGGGCACCCTCCACCAGGCCCCCACTCATGTCTCCCACCCACCCCACCCCCCAGCACTGTGGGGGCACCCTCCACCAGGCCCCCACTCATGTCCCCTATCACCCCCAGCCCCCAGCCACCAGGGGCAGCCTCCACCAGGCCCCCACTCATGTCCCCTATCACCCCCCAGCAGTGCAGGGGCAGCCTCCACCAGGCCCCCACTCATGTCTCCCACCACCCCCACCCCCAGCCACCATGGGCAGCCTCCACCAGACTCCCACCCATGTCTACCACCACCACCCCCAGCACTGAGGGGCACCCTCCACCAGGCCCCCACTCATGTCTCCCAGCACCCCCACCGCCCAGCAGTGCAGGGGCAGCCACCACCAGGCCCCCACTCATGTCCCCTATCACCCCCACCCCCCAGCAGTGCAGGGGCAGCCTCCACCAGGCCCCCACTCATGTCCCCTATCACCCCCACCCCCCAGCCACCATGGGCAGCCTCCACCAGACTCCCACCCATGTCTACCACCACCCCCCACCCCCCAGCAGTGCAGGGGCAGCCTCCACCAGGCCCCCACTCATGTCTACCCACCCCCACCCCCCCAGCACTGAGGGCACCCTCCACCAGGCCCCCATTCATGTCTCCCACCACCCCCACCACCCAGCAGTGCAGGGGCACCCTCCACCAGGCCCCCACTCATGTCTCCCACCACCCCCACCACCCAGCAGTGCAGGGGCAGCCTCCACCAGGCCCCCACTCATGTCTCCCACCCCCCACCCCCCCCCAGCACTGAGGCACACCCTCCACCAGGCCCCCACTCATGTCTCCCACCACCCCCACCGCCAGCAGTGCAGGGGCAGCCACCACCAGGCCCCCACTCATGTCCCCTATCACCCCCACCTCCCAGCAGTGCAGGGGCAGCCTCCACCAGACCCCACTCATGTCTCCCACCACCCCCACCCCCCAGCAGTGCAGGGGCACCCTCCACCAGGCCCCACTCATGGCTCCCACCCACCCAACCCCCAGCAGTCATGGGTCACCCTCCAGGCCCCCACTCATGTCCCCTATCACCTCCAGCCCCCAGCCACCAGGGGCAGCCTCCACCAGGCCCCCACTCATGTCCCCTATCACCCCCCCAGCAGTGCAGGGGCAGCCTCCACCAGGCCCCCACTCATGTCTCCCACCACCCCCACCCCCCAGCCACCATGGGCAGCCTCCACCAGGCTCCCACCCATGTCTACCACCACCACCACCCCCCAGCAGTGCAGGGGCAGCCTCCACCAGGCCCCCACTCATGTCTCCCACCCCCACCCCCCCAGCACTGAGGGGCACCCTCCACCAGGCCCCCACTCATGTCTCCCACCACCCCCACCCCCCAGCATCCAGGGGCACCCTCCACCAGGCCCCCACTCATGTCCCCCTGCACCCCCACCCCCCAGCAGTGCAGGGGCACCCTCCACCAGGCCCCCATTCATGTCTCCCACCACCCCCACCCCCCAGCCACCAGGGGCAGCCTCCACCAGGCCCCCACTCATGTCCCCTTGCACCCCCACCCCCAGCAGTCATGGGGCAGCCTCCACCAGGCCCCCACTCATGTCCCCTTGCACCCCCACCCCCAGCAGTGCAGGGGCACCCTCCACCAGGCTCCCACTCATGTCTCCCACCACCCCCACCCCCCAGCCACCAGGGGCAGCCTCCACCAGGCCCCCACTCATGTCTCCCAGCACCCCCACCCCCCAGCAGTGCAGGGGCATCCTCCACCAGGCCCCCACTCATGTCCCCTATCACCCCCACCCCCCAGCCACCAGGGGCAGCCTCCACCAGGCCCCCGCTCATGTCTCCCACCACCCCCACCCCCCAGCAGTGCAGGGGCACCCTCCACCAGGCCCCCACTCATGTCTCACACCCACCCCACCCCCCAGCAGTCATGGGGCACCCTCCACCAGGCCCCCACTCATGTCCCCCTATCACCCCCACCGCCCAGCAGTGCAGGGGCAGCCACCACCAGGCCCCCACTCATGTCCCCTATCACCCCCACCCCCCAGCAGTGCAGGGGCAGCCTCCACCAGACCCCCACTCATGTCTCCCACCACCCCACCCCCCAGCAGTGCAGGGGCAGCCTCCACCAGGCCCCCACACATGTCCCCTATCACCCCCACCCCCCAGCCACCATGGGCAGCCTCCACCAGGCTCCCACCCATGTCTACAACCACCCCCACCCCCCAGCAGTGCAGGGGCAGCCTCCACCAGGCCCCCACTCATGTCTCCCACCCCCCACCCCCCCCAGCACTGAGGGACACCCTCCACCAGGCCCCCACTCATGTCTCCCACCTCCCCCACCGCCCAGCAGTGCAGGGGCAGCCACCACCAGGCCCCCACTCATGTCCCCTATCACCCCCACCTCCCAGCAGTGCAGGGGCAGCCTCCACCAGACCCCCACTCATGTCTCCCACCACCCCCACCCCCCCAGCAGTGCAGGGGCACCCTCCACCAGGCCCCCACTCATGTCTCCCACCCACCCCACCCCCCAGCAGTCATGGGTCACCCTCCACCAGGCCCCCACTCATGTCCCCTTTCACCTCCAGCCCCCAGCCACCAGGGGCAGCCTCCACCAGGCCCCCACTCATGTCCCCTATCACCCCCCCAGCAGTGCAGGGGCAGCCTCCACCAGGCCCCCACTCATGTCTCCCACCACCCCCACCCCCCAGCCACCATGGGCAGCCTCCACCAGGCTCCCACCCATGTCTACCACCACCACCACCCCCCAGCAGTGCAAGAGCAGCCTCCACCAGCCCCCCACTCATGTCTCCCACCCCCCACCCCCCCAGCACTGAGGGGCACCCTCCACCAGGCCCCCACTCATGTCTCCCACCACCCCCACCGCCCAGCAGTGCAGGGGCAGCCACCACCAGGCCCCCACTCATGTCCCCTATCACCAGCACCCCCCAGCAGTGCAGGGGCACCCTCCACCAGGCCCCCACTCATGTCTCCCACCCACCCCACCCCCCAGCAGTCATGGGGCACCCTCCACCAGGCCCCCACTCATGTCCCCTGTCACCCCCAGCCCCCAGCCACCAGGGGCAGCCTCCACCAGGCCCCCACTCATGTCCCCTATCACCCCCCCCAGCAGTGCAGGGGCAGCCTCCACCAGGCCCCCACTCATGTCTCCCACCACCCCCACCCCCAGCCACCATGGGCAGCCTCCACCAGGCTCCCACCCATGTCTACCACCACCCCCACCCCCCAGCAGTGCAGGGACAGCCTCCACCAGGCCCCGACTCATGTCTCCCACCCCACCGCCCCCCCGGCACTGAGGTGCACCCTCCACTAGGCCCCCACCATGTCTCCCACCACCCCCACCGCCCAGCAGTGCAGGGGCAGCCACCACCAGGCCCCCACTCATGTCCCCTATCAGCCCCACCCCTCAGCAGTGCAGGGGCAGCCTCCACCAGGCCCCCACTCATGTCCCCTATCACTCCCACCCCCCAGCCACCATGGGCAGCCTCCACCAGGCTCCCACCCATGTCTACCACCACCCCCACCCCCCAGCAGTGCAGGGGCAGCCTCCACCAGGCCCCCACTCATGTCTTCCACCCCCCACCCCCCCAGCACTGAGGGGCACCCTCCACCAGGCCCCCACTCAGGTCTCCCACCAGCCCCACCCCCCAGCAGTGCAGGGACAGCCTCCACCAGGCCCCCAATCATGTCTCCCACCACCCCCACCCCCCAGCATCCAGGGGCACCCTCCACCAGGCCCCCACTCATGTCTCCCACCACCCCCACCCCCCAGCCACCAGGGGCAGCCTCCACCAGGCCCCCACTCATGTCCCCTTGCACCCCCACCCCCAGCAGTCATGGGGCAGCCTCCACCAGGCCCCACTCATGTCCCCTTGCGGCCCCACCCCCCAGCAGTGCAGGGGCACCCTCCACCAGGCCCCCACTCATGTCTCCCACCACCCCCACCCCCCAGCCACCAGGGGCAGCCTCCACCAGGCCCCCACTCATGTCTCCCACCACCCCCACCCCCCAGCAGTGCAGGGGCAGCCTCCACCAGGCCCCCACTCATGTCCCCTATCACCCCCACCCCCCAGCCACCATGGGCAGCCTCCACCAGGCTCCCACCCATGTCTACCACCACCCCCACCCCCCAGCAGTGCAGGGGCAGCCTCCACCAGGCCTCCACTCATGTCTCCCACCCACCCCACCCCCCAGCACTGTGGGGCACCCTTCACCAGGCCCCCACTCATGTCCCCTATCACCCCCAGCACCCAGCCACCAGGGGCAGCCTCCACCAGGCCCCCACTCATGTCCCCTATCACCCCCCCAGCAGTGCAGGGGCAGCCTCCACCAGGCCCCCACTCATGTCTCCCACCACCCCCACCCCCCAGCCACCATGGGCAGCCTCCACCAGACTCCCATCCATGTCTACCACCACCCCCCCAGCACTGAGGGGCACCCTCCACCAGGCCCCCACTCATGTCTCCCACCACCCACCACGCCCAGCAGTGCAGGGGCAGCCACCACCAGGCCCCCACTTATGTCCCCTATCACCCCCACCCCCCAGCAGTGCAGGGGCAGCCTCCACCAGGCCCCCACTCATGTCCCCTATCACCCCCACCCCCCAGCCACCATGGGCAGCCTCCACCAGGCTCCCACCCATGTCTACCACCACCCCCCACCCCCCAGCAGTGCAGGGGCAGCCTCCACCAGGCCCCCACTCATGTCTAACCACCCCCACCCCCCCAGCACTGAGGGGCACCCTCCACCAGGCCCCCACTCATGTCTCCCACCACCCCCACCACCCAGCAGTGCAGGGGCAGCCTCCACCAGGCCCCCACTCATGTCTCCCACCACCCCACCCCCCAGCAGTGCAGGGGCACCCTCCACCAGGCCCCCACTCATGTCTCCCACCACCCCCACCGCCCAGCAGTGCAGGGGCAGCCACCACCAGGCCCCCACTCATGTCCCCTATCACCTCCACCCCCCAGCAGTGCAGGGGCACCCTCCACCAGGCCCCCACTCATGTCTCCCACCCACCCCACCCCCCAGCAGTCATGGGGCACCCTCCACCAGGCCCCCACTCATGTCCCCTATCACCCCCAGCCCCCAGCCACCAGGGGCAGCCTCCACCAGGCCCCCACTCATGTCTCCCACCCACCCCACCCCCCAGCAGTCATGGGGCACCCTCCACCAGGCCCCCACTCATGTCCCCTATCACCCCCAGCCCCCAGCCACCAGGGCAGCCCCCACCAGGCCCCCACTTATGTCCCCTATGACCCCCCCCAGCAGTGCAGGGGCAGCCTCCACCAGGCCCCCACTCATGTCTCCCACCACCCCCACCCCCCAGCCACCATGGGCAGCCTCCACCAGGCTCCCACCCATGTCTCCCACCACCCCCACCCCCCCAGCATCCAGGGGCAGCCTCCACCAGGCCCCCACCCATGTCTCCCACCACCCCCACCCCCAGCCACCAGGGGCAGCCTCCACCAGGCCCCCACTCATGTCCCCTATCACCCCCCCCAGCAGTGCAGGGGCAGCCTCCACCAGGCCCCCACTCATGTCTCCCACCACCCCCACCCCCCAGCCACCATGGGCAGCCTCCACCAGGCTCCCACTCATGTCTCCCACCAGCCCCACCCCCCAGCAGTGCAGGGACAGCCTCCACCAGGCCCCCACTCATGTCTCCCACCACCCCCACCCCCCAGCATCCAGGGGCACCCTCCACCAGGCCCCCACTCATGTCCCCCTGCACCCCCACCCCCCAGCAGTGCAGGGGCACCCTCCACCAGGCCCCCACTCATGTCTCCCACCACCCCACCCCCCAGCCACCAGGGGTAGCCTCCACCAGGCCCCCACTCATGTCCCCTTGCAGCCCCACCCCCCAGCAGTGCAGGGGCACCCTCCACCAGGCCCCCACTCATGTCTCCCACCACCCCCACCCCCCAGCCACCAGGGGCAGCCTCCACCAGGCCCCCACTCATGTCTCCCACCACCCCCACCCCCCAGCAGTGCAGGGGCAGCCTCCACCAGGCCCCCACTCATGTCCCCTATCACCCCCACCCCCCAGCCACCATGGGCAGCCTCCACCAGGCTCCCACCCATGTCTACCACCACCCCCACCCCCCAGCAGTGCAGGGGCAGCCTCCACCAGGCCCCCACTCATGTCTTCCACCCCCCACCCCCCCCAGCACTGAGGGGCACCCTCCAGCAGGCCCCCACTCATGTCTCCCACCACCCCCACCCCCCAGCAGTGCAGGGACAGCCTCCACCAGGCCCCCACTCATGTCTCCCACCACCCCCACCCCCCCAGCATCCAGGGGCACCCTCCACCAGGCCCCCACTCATGTCCCCCTGCACCCCCAACCCCAGCAGTGCAGGGGCACCCTCCACCAGGCCCCCACTCATGTCTCCCACCTCCCCCACCCCCCAGCCACCAGGGGCAGCCTCCACCAGGCCCCCACTCATGTCCCCTTGCACCCCCACCCCCAGCAGTCATGGGGCAGCCTCCACCAGGCCCCCACTCATGCCCCCTTGCAGCCCCACCCCCCAGCAGTGCAGGGGCACCCTCCACCAGACCCCCACTCATGTCTCCCAGCACCCCCACCGCCCAGCAGTGCAGGGGCAGCCACCACCAGGCCCCCACTCATGTCTTCCACCCCCCCCAGCACTGAGGGGCACCCTCCACCAGGCCCCCACTCATGTCTCCCACCACCCCCACCCCCCAGCACTGAGGGGCACCCTCCACCAGGCCCCCACTCATGTCTCCCACCACCCCCACCCCCCCAGCAGTGCAGGGGCAGCCTCCACCAGGCCCCCACTCATGTCCCCTATCACCCCCACCCCCAGCCACCAGGGGCAGCCCCCACCAGGCCCCCACTCATGCCCAACTCATGTCTCCCACCACCCCCACCCCCCAGCCACCAGGGGCAGCCTCCACCAGGCCCCCACTCATGTCTCCCACCACCCCCACCCCCCAACAGTGCAGGGGCACCCTCCACCAGGCCCCCACTCATGTCTCCCACCCACCCCACCCCCCAGCAGTCATGGGGCACCCTCCACCAGGCCCCCACTCATGTCCCCTATCACCCCCACCCCCTAGCCACCAGGGGCAGCCTCCACCAGGCACCCACTCATGTCCCCTATCACCCCCACCCCCCAGCACTGAGGGGCACCCTCCACCCAGGCCCCACTCATGTCTCCCACCCACCCTACCCCCCAGCACTGTGGGGCACCCTCCACCAGGCCCCACTCATGTCCCCTATCACCCCCACCCCCCAGCCACCAGGGGCAGCCTCCACCAGGCACCCACTCATGTCCCCTATCACCCCCACCCCCCAGCACTGAGGGGCACGCTCCACCAGGCCACCACTCATGTCTCCCACCCACCCCACCCCCCAGCTGTCATGGGGCACCCTCCACCAGGCCCCCACTCATGTCCCCTATCACCCCCAGCCCCCAGCCACCAGGGGCAGCCTCCACCAGGCCCCCACTCATGTCCCCTATCACCCCCCCAGCAGTGCAGGGGCAGCCTCCACCAGGCCCCCACTCATGTCTCCCACCACCCCCACCCCCCAGCCACCATGGGCAGCCTCCACCAGACTCCCATCCATGTCTACCACCACCCCCCCAGCACTGAGGGGCACCCTCCACCAGGCCCCCACTCATGTCTCCCACCACCCCCACCGCCCAGCAGTGCAGGGGCAGCCACCACCAGGCCCCCACTCATGTCCCCTATCACCCCCACCCCCCAGCAGTGCAGGGGCAGCCTCCACCAGGCCCCCACTCATGTCCCCTATCACCCCCACCCCCCAGCCACCATGGGCAGCCTCCACCAGGCTCCCACCCATGTCTACCACCACCCCCCACCCCCCAGCAGTGCAGGGGGCAGCCTCCACCAGGCCCCCACTCATGTCTAACCACCCCCACCCCCCCAGCACTGAGGGGCACCCTCCACCAGGCCCCCACTCATGTCTCCCACCACCCCCACCACCCAGCAGTGCAGGGGCACCCTCCACCAGGCCCCCACTCATGTCTCCCACCACCCCATCCCCCAGCAGTGCAGGGGCACCCTCCACCAGGCCCCCACTCATGTCTCCCACCACCCCCACCGCCCAGCAGTGCAGGGGCAGCCACCACCAGGCCCCCACTCATGTCCCCTATCACCCCAGCCCCCAGCCACCAGGGGCAGCCTCCACCAGGCCCCCACTCATGTCCCCTATAACCCCCCCAGCAGTGCAGGGGCAGCCTCCACCAGGCCCCCACTCATGCCTCCCACCACCCCCACCCCCCAGCCACCATGGGCAGCCTCCACCAGGCTCCCACCCATGTCTCCCACCACCCCCACTCCCCAGCAGTGCAGGGGCAGCCTCCACCAGGCCCCCACTCATGTCTCCCACCCCCACCCCCCCCAGCACTGAGGGGCACCCTCCACCAGGCCCCCACTCATGTCTCCCACCCCCCCCACCGCCCAGCAGTGCAGGGGCAGCCACCACCAGGCCCCCACTCATGTCCCCTATCACCCCCACCCCCCAGCAGTGCAGGGGCAGCCTCCACCAGGCCCCCACTCATGTCCCCTATCACCCCCACCCCCCAGCCACCATGGGCAGCCTCCACCAGGCTCCCACCCATGTCTACCACCCATGTCTACCACCACCCCCACCCCCAGCAGTGCAGGGGCAGCCTCCACCAGGCCCCCACTCAAGTCTCCCACCCCCCAGCCCCCCCCCCAGCACTGAGGGGCACCCTCCACCAGGCCCCCACTCATGTCTCCCACCACCTCCACCCCCCAGCAGTGCAGGGACAGCCACCACCAGGCCCCCACTCATGTCCCCTATCACCCCCACCCCCCAGCAGTGCAGGGGCACCCTCCACCAGGCCCCCACTCATGTCTCCCACCACCCCCACCGCCCAGCAGTGCAGGGCAGCCACCACCAGGCCCCCACTCATGTCCCCTATCACCCCCACCCCCCAGCCACCATGGGCAGCCTCCACCGGGCTCCCACCCATGTCTCCCACCACCCCCACTCCCCAGCAGTGCAGGGGCAGCCTCCACCAGGCCCCCACTCATGTCTCCCACCCCCCACCCCCCCCAGCACTGAGGGGCACCCTCCACCAGGCCCCCACTCATGTCTCCCACCCCCCCCACCGCCCAGCAGTGCAGGGGCAGCCACCACCAGGCCCCCACTCATGTCCCCTATCACCCCCACCCCCCAGCAGTGCAGGGGCAGACTCCACCAGGCCCCCACTCATGTCCCCTATCACCCCCACCCCCCAGCCACCATGGGCAGCCTCCACCAGGCTCCCACCCATGTCTACCACCCATGTCTACCACCACCCCCCCAGCAGTGCAGGGGCAGCCTCCACCAGGCCCCCACTCAAGTCTCCCACCCCCCAGCCCCCCCCCAGCACTGAGGGGCACCCTCCACCAGGCCCCCACTCATGTCTCCCACCACCCCCACCCCCCAGCAGTGCAGGGACAGCCACCACCAGGCCCCCACTCATGTCCCCTATCACCCCCACCCCCCAGCAGTGCAGGGGCAGCCTCCACCAGGCCCCCACTCATGTCCCCTATCACCCCCACCCCCCAGCCACCATGGGCAGCCTCCACCAGGCTCCCACCCATGTCTACCACCCATGTCTACAACCACCCCCACCCCCCAACAGTGCAGGGGCAGCCTCCACCAGGCCCCCACTCATGTCTCCCACCCCCCACTCCCCCCCAGCACTGAGGGACACCCTCCACCAGGCCCCCACTCATGTCTCCCACCACCCCCACCGCCCAGCAGTGCAGGGGCAGCCACCACCAGGCCCCCACTCATGTCCCCTATCACCCCCACCTCCCAGCAGTGCAGGGGCAGCCTCCACCAGACCCCCACTCATGTCTCCCACCCCCCCCACCCCCCAGCAGTGCAGGGGCACCCTCCACCAGGCCCCCACTCATGTCTCCCATCCACCCCACCCCCCCAGCAGTCATGGGTCACCCTCCACCAGGCCCCCACTCATGTCCCCTATCACCTCCAGCCCCCAGCCACCAGGGGCAGCCTCCACCAGGCCCCCACTCATGTCCCCTATCACCCCCCCCCAGCAGTGCAGGGGCAGCCTCCACCAGGCCCCCACTCATGTCTCCCACCACCCCCACCCCCCAGCCACCATGGGCAGCCTCCACCAGGCTCCCACCCATGTCTACCACCACCACCACCCCCCAGCAGTGCAGGGGCAGCCTCCACCAGGCCCCCACTCATGTCTCCCAACCCCCCACCCCCCAGCACTGAGGGGCACCCTCCACCAGGCCCCCACTCATGTCTCCCACCACCCCCACCCCCCAGCATCCAGGGGCACCCTCCACCAGGCCCCCACTCATGTCCCCCTGCACCCCCACCCCCCAGCAGTGCAGGGGCACCCTCCACCAGGCCCCCATTCATGTCTCCCACCACCCCCACCCCCCAGCCACCAGGGGCAGCCTCCACCAGGCCCCCACTCATGTCCCCTTGCACCCCCACCCCCCAGCAGTCATGGGGCAGCCTCCACCAGGCCCCCACTCATGTCCCCTTGCACCCCCACCCCCAGCAGTGCAGGGGCACCCTCCACCAGGCCCCCACTCATGTCTCCCACCACCCCCACCGCCCAGCCACCAGGGGCAGCCTCCACCAGGCCCCCACCCATGTCTCCCACCACCCCCACCCCCCAGCAGTGCAGGGGCACCCTCCACCAGGCCCCCACACATGTCCCCTATCACCCCCACCCCCAGCCACCAGGGGCAGCCTCCACCAGGCCCCCACTCATGTCTCCCACCACCCCCACCCCCCAGCAGTGAGGGGCACCCTCCACCAGGCCCCCACTCATGTCTCCCACCCACCCCACCCCCCAGCAGTCATGGGGCACCCTCCACCAGGCCCCCACTCATGTCCCCTATCACCCCCACCGCCCAGCAGTGCAGGGGCAGCCACCACCAGGCCCCCACTCATGTCCCCTATCACCCCCACCCCCCAGCAGTGCAGGGGCAGCCTCCACCAGGCCCCCACTCATGTCTCCCACCACCCCCACCCCCCAGCCACCAGGGGCAGCCTCCACCAGGCCCCCACTCATGTCTCCCACCACCCCCACCCCCCAGCAGTGCAGGGGCAGCCTCCACCAGGCCCCCACTCATGTCCCCTATCACCCCCACCCCCCAGCCACCATGGGCAGCCTCCACCAGGCTCCCACCCATGTCTACAACCACCCCCACCCCCCAGCAGTGCAGGGGCAGCCTCCACCAGGCCCCCACTCATGTCTCCCCACCCCCCACCCCCCCCCCCCCAGCACTGAGAGACACCCTCCACCAGGCCCCCACTCATGTCTCCCACCACCCCCACCGCCCAGCAGTGCAGGGGCAGCCACCACCAGGCCCCCACTCATGTCCCCTATCACCCCCACCTCCCAGCAGTGCAGGGGCAGCCTCCACCAGACCCCCACTCATGTCTCCCACCACCCCCACCCCCCAGCAGTGCAGGGGCACCCTCCACCAGGCCCCCACTCATGTCTCCCACCCACCCCACCCCCAGCAGTCATGGGTCACCCTCCACCAGGCCCCCACTCATGTCCCCTATCACCTCCAGCACCCAGCCACCAGGGGCAGCCTCCACCAGGCCCCCACTCATGTCCCCTATCACCCCCCCCCCAGCAGTGCAGGGGGCAGCCTCCACCAGGTCCCCACTCATGTCTCCCACCACCCCACCCCCCAGCCACCATGGGCAGCCTCCACCAGGCTCCCACCCATGTCTACCACCACCACCACCCCCCAGCAGTGCAGGGGCAGCCTCCACCAGGCCCCCACTCATGTCTAAACCCCCCACCCCCCAGCACTGAGGGGCACCCTCCACCAGGCCCCCACTCATGTCTCCCACCACCCCCACCGCCCAGCAGTGCAGGGGCAGCCACCACCAGGCCCCCACTCATGTCCCCTATCACCCCCACCCCCCAGCAGTGCAGGGGCACCCTCCACCAGGCCCCCACTCATGTCTCCCACCCACCCCACCCCCCAGCAGTCATGGGGCACCCTCCACCAGGCCCCCACTCATGTCCCCTATCACCCCCACCGCCCAGCAGTGCAGGGGCAGCCACCACCAGGCCCCCACTCATGTCCCCTATCACCCCCACCCCCCAGCAGTGCAGGGGCAGCCTCCACCAGGCCCCCACTCATGTCTCCCACCACCCCCACCCCCCAGCAGTGAGGGGCACCCTCCACCAGGCCCCCACTCATGTCTCCCACCCACCCCACCCCCCAGCAGTCATGGGGCACCCTCCACCAGGCCCCCACTCATGTCCCCTATCACCCCCACCGCCCAGCAGTGCAGGGGCAGCCACCACCAGGCCCCCACTCATGTCCCCTATCACCCCCACCCCCCAGCAGTGCAGGGGCAGCCTCCACCAGGCCCCCACTCATGTCTCCCACCACCCCCACCCCCCAGCCACCAGGGGCAGCCTCCACCAGGCCCCCACTCATGTCTCCCACCACCCCCACCCCCCAGCAGTGCAGGGGCAGCCTCCACCAGGCCCCCACTCATGTCCCCTATCACCCCCACCCCCCAGCCACCATGGGCAGCCTCCACCAGGCTCCCACCCATGTCTACAACCACCCCACCCCCCAGCAGTGCAGGGGCAGCCTCCACCAGGCCCCCACTCATGTCTCCCACCCCCCACCCCCCCCCCCCCCCCAGCACTGAGAGACACCCTCCACCAGGCCCCCACTCATGTCTCCCACCACCCCCACCGCCCAGCAGTGCAGGGGCAGCCACCACCAGGCCCCCACTCATGTCCCCTATCACCCCCACCTCCCAGCAGTGCAGGGGCAGCCTCCACCAGACCCCCACTCATGTCTCCCACCACCCCCACCCCCCAGCAGTGCAGGGGCACCCTCCACCAGGCCCCCACTCATGTCTCCCACCCACCCCACCCCCCAGCAGTCATGGGTCACCCTCCACCAGGCCCCCACTCATGTCCCCTATCACCTCCAGCACCCAGCCACCAGGGGCAGCCTCCACCAGGCCCCCACTCATGTCCCCTATCACCCCCCCCCCAGCAGTGCAGGGGCAGCCTCCACCAGGTCCCCACTCATGTCTCCCACCACCCCCACCCCCCAGCCACCATGGGCAGCCTCCACCAGGCTCCCACCCATGTCTACCACCACCACCACCCCCCAGCAGTGCAGGGGCAGCCTCCACCAGGCCCCCACTCATGTCTAAACCCCCCACCCCCCAGCACTGAGGGGCACCCTCCACCAGGCCCCCACTCATGTCTCCCACCACCCCCACCGCCCAGCAGTGCAGGGGCAGCCACCACCAGGCCCCCACTCATGTCCCCTATCACCCCCACCCCCCAGCAGTGCAGGGGCACCCTCCACCAGGCCCCCACTCATGTCGACCACCCACCCCACCCCCCAGCAGTCATGGGGCACCCTCCACCAGGCCCCACTCATGTCCCCTATCACCCGCAGCCCCCAGCCACCAGGGGCAGCCTCCACCAGGCCCCCACTCATGTCCCCTATCACCCCCCCAGCAGTGCAGGGCAGCCTCCACCAGGCCCCCACTCATGTCTCCCACCACCCCCACCCCCCAGCCACCATGGGCAGCCTCCACCAGGCTCCCACCCATGTCTACCACCACCCCCACCCCCCAGCAGTGCAGGGACAGCCTCCACCAGGCCCCGACTCATGTCTCCCACCCCACCCCCCCCCGGCACTGAGGTGCACCCTCCACCAGGCCCCCACCATGTCTCCCACCACCCCCACCGCCCAGCAGTGCAGGGGCAGCCACCACCAGGCCCCCACTCATGTCCCCTATCACCCTCACCCCTCAACAGTGCAGGGGCAGCCTCCACCAGGCCCCCACTCCATGTCCCCTATCACTCCCACCCCCCAGCCATCATGGGCAGCCTCCACCAGGCTCCCACCCATGTCTACCACCACCCCCACCCCCCAGCAGTGCAGGGGCAGCCTCCACCAGGCCCCCACTCATGTCTTCCACCCCCCACCCCCCCAGCACTGAGGGGCACCCTCCACCAGGCCCCCACTCATGTCTCCCACCAGCCCCCACCCCCCAGCAGTGCAGGGACAGCCTCCACCAGGCCCCCACTCATGTCTCCCACCACCCCCACCCCCCAGCATCCAGGGGCACCCTCCACCAGGCCCCACTCATGTCCCCCTGCACCCCCACCCCCCAGCAGTGCAGGGGCACCGTCCACCAGGCCCCCACTCATGTCTCCCACCACCCCCACCCCCCAGCCACCAGGGGCAGCCTCCACCAGGCCCCCACTCATGTCCCCTTGCACCCCCACCCCCAGCAGTCATGGGGCAGCCTCCACCAGGCCCCCACTCATGTCCCCTTGCAGCCCCACCCCCCAGCAGTGCAGGGGCACCCTCCACCAGGCCCCCACTCATGTCTCCCACCACCCCCACCCCCCAGCCACCAGGGGCAGCCTCCACCAGGCCCCCACTCATGTCTCCCACCACCCCCACCCCCCAGCAGTGCAGGGGCAGCCTCCACCAGGCCCCCACTCATGTCCCCTATCACCCCCGCCCCCCAGCCACCATGGGCAGCTTCCACCAGGCTCCCACCCATGTCTACCACCACCCCCACCCCCCAGCAGTGCAGGGGCAGCCTCCACCAGGCCCCCACTCATGTCTTCCACCCCCCACCCCCCCCAGCACTGAGGGGCACCCTCCACCAGGCCCCCACTCATGTCTCCCACCACCCCCACCCCCCAGCAGTGCAGGGACAGCCTCCACCAGGCCCCCACTCATGTCTCCCACCACCCCCACCCCCCCAGCATCCAGGGGCACCCTCCACCAGGCCCCCACTCATGTCCCCCTGCACCCCCAACCCCAGCAGTGCAGGGGCACCCTCCACCAGGCCCCCACTCATGTCTCCCACCTCCCCCACCCCCCAGCCACCAGGGGCAACCTCCACCAGGCCCCCACTCATGTCCCCTTGCACCCCCACCCCCAGCAGTCATGGGGCAGCCTCCACCAGGCCCCCACTCATGCCCCCTTGCAGCCCCACCCCCCAGCAGTGCAGGGGCACCCTCCACCAGGCCCCCACTCATGTCTCCCACCACCCCCACCCCCCAGCCACCAGGGGCAGCCTCCACCAGGCCCCACTCATGTCTCCCACCCCCCACCCCCCCAGCAGTGCAGGGGCAGCCTCCACCAGGCCCCTACTCATGTCCCCTATCACCCCCAGCCACCAGGGGCAGCCTCCACCAGGCCCCCACTCATGTCCAACTCATGTCTCCCACCACCCCCACCCCCAGCCACCAGGGGCAGCCCCCACCAGGCCCCCACTCATGTCTCCCAGCACCCCCACCGCCCAGCAGTGCAGGGGCAGCCACCACCAGGCCCCCACTCATGTCCCCTATCACCCTCACCCCTCAACAGTGCAGGGGCAGCCTCCACCAGGCCCCCACTCATGTCCCCTATCACTCCCACCCCCCAGCCATCATGGGCAGCCTCCACCAGGCTCCCACCCATGTCTACCACCACCCCCACCCCCCAGCAGTGCAGGGGCAGCCTCCACCAGGCCCCCACTCATGTCTTCCACCCCCCACCCCCCCAGCACTGAGGGGAACCCTCCACCAGGCCCCCACTCATGTCTCCCACCAGCCCCACCCCCCAGCAGTGCAGGGACAGCCTCCACCAGGCCCCCACTCATGTCTCCCACCACCCCCACCCCCCAGCATCCAGGGGCACCCTCCACCAGGCCCCCACTCATGTCCCCCTGCACCCCCACCCCCCAGCAGTGCAGGGGCACCGTCCACCAGGCCCCCACTCATGTCTCCCACCACCCCCACCCCCCAGCCACCAGGGGCAGCCTCCACCAGGCCCCCACTCATGTCCCCTTGCACCCCCACCCCCAGCAGTCATGGGGCAGCCTCCACCAGGCCCCCACTCATGTCCCCTTGCAGCCCCACCCCCCAGCAGTGCAGGGGCACCCTCCACCAGGCCCCCACTCATGTCTCCCACCACCCCCACCCCCCAGCCACCAGGGGCAGCCTCCACCAGGCCCCCACTCATGTCTCCCACCACCCCCACCCCCCAGCAGTGCAGGGGCAGCCTCCACCAGGCCCCCACTCATGTCCCCTATCACCCCCACCCCCCAGCCACCATGGGCAGCTTCCACCAGGCTCCCACCCATGTCTACCACCACCCCCACCCCCCAGCAGTGCAGGGGCAGCCTCCACCAGGCCCCCACTCATGTCTTCCACCCCCCACCCCCCCCCAGCACTGAGGGGCACCCTCCACCAGGCCCCCACTCATGTCTCCCACCACCCCCACCCCCCAGCAGTGCAGGGACAGCCTCCACCAGGCCCCCACTCATGTCTCCCACCACCCCCACCCCCCCAGCATCCAGGGGCACCCTCCACCAGGCCCCCACTCATGTCCCCCTGCACCCCCAACCCCAGCAGTGCAGGGGCACCCTCCACCAGGCCCCCACTCATGTCTCCCACCTCCCCCACCCCCCAGCCACCAGGGGCAACCTCCACCAGGCCCCCACTCATGTCCCCTTGCACCCCCACCCCCAGCAGTCATGGGGCAGCCTCCACCAGGCCCCCACTCATGCCCCCTTGCAGCCCCACCCCCCAGCAGTGCAGGGGCACCCTCCACCAGGCCCCCACTCATGTCTCCCACCACCCCCACCCCCCAGCCACCAGGGGCAGCCTCCACCAGGCCCCCACTCATGTCTCCCACCACCCCCACCCCCCAGCAGTGCAGGGGCAGCCTCCACCAGGCCCCTACTCATGTCCCCTATCACCCCCAGCCACCAGGGGCAGCCTCCACCAGGCCCCCACTCATGTCCAACTCATGTCTCCCACCACCCCCACCCCCCAGCCATCAGGGGCAGCCCCCACCAGGCCCCCACTCATGTCTCCCACCACCCCCACCCCCCAACAGTGCAGGGGCACCCTCCACCAGTCCCCCACTCATGTCTCCCACCCACCCCACCCCCCAGCAGTCATGGGGCACCCTCCACCAGGCCCCCACTCATGTCCCCTATCACCCCCACCCCCTAGCCACCAGGGGCAGCCTCCGCCAGGCACCGACTCATGTCCCCTATCACCCCCACCCCCCAGCACTGAGGGGCACCCTCCACCCAGGCCCCCACTCATGTCTCCCACCCACCCTACCCCCCAGCACTGTGGGGCACCCTCCACCAAGCCCCCACTCATGTCCCCTATCACCCCCACCCCCCAGCCACCAGGGGCAGCCTCCACCAGGCACCCACTCATGTCCCCTATCACCCCCACCCCCCAGCACTGAGGGGCACCCTCCACCAGGCCACCACTCATGTCTCCCACCCACCCCACCCCCCAGCACTGTGGGGCACCCTCCACCAGGCCCCCACTCATGTCCCCTATCACCCCCAGCCCCCAGCCACCAGGGGCAGCCTCCACCAGGCCCCCACTCATGTCCCCTATCACCCCCCCAGCCACCATGGGCAGCCTCCACCAGACTCCCATCCATGTCTACCACCACCCCCCCAGCACTGAGGGGCACCCTCCACCAGGCCCCCACTCATGTCTACCACCACCCCCACCGCCCAGCAGTGCAGGGGCAGCCACCACCAGGCCCCCACTCATGTCCCCTATCACCCCCACCCCCCAGCAGTGCAGGGGCAGCCTCCACCAGGCCCCCACTCATGTCCCCTATCACCCCCACCCCCCAGCCACCATGGGCAGCCTCCACCAGGCTCCCACCCATGTCTACCACCACCCCCACCCCCCAGCAGTGCAGGGGCAGCCTCCACCAGGCCCCCACTCATGTCTAACCACCCCCACCCCCCCAGCACTGAGGGGCACCCTCCACCAGGCCCCCACTCATGTCTCCCACCACCCCCACCACCCAGCAGTGCAGGGGCAGCCTCCACCAGGCCCCCACTCATGTCTCCCACCACCCCACCCCCCAGCAGTGCAGGGGCACCCTCCACCAGGCCCCCACTCATGTCTCCCACCCACCCCACCCCCCAGCAGTCATGGGGCACCCTCCACCAGGGCCCCACTCATGTCCCCTATCACCTCCAGCCCCCAGCCACCAGGGGCAGCCTCCACCAGGCCCCCACTCATGTCCCCTATCACCCCCCCAGCAGTGCAGGGGTAGCCTCCACCAAGCCCCCACTCATGTCTCCCACCACCCCCACCCCCAGCCACCATGGGCAGCCTCCACCAGGCTCCCACCCATGTCTACCAACACACCACCCCCCAGCAGTGCAGGGGCAGCCTCCACCAGGCCCCCACTCATGTCTCCCACCCCCCACCCCCCCCCAGCACTGAGGGGCACCCTCCACCAGGCCCCCACTCATGTCTCCCACCACCACCCACCGCCCAGCAGTGCAGGGGCAGCCACCACCAGGCCCCCACTCATGTCCCCTATCACCCCCATCCCCCAGCAGTGCAGGGGCACCCTCCACCAGGCCCCCACTCATGTCTCCCACCCACCCCACCCCCCAGCTGTCATGGGGCACCCTCCACCAGGCCCCACTCATGTCCCCTATCACCCCCAGCCCCCAGCCACCAGGGGCAGCCTCCACCAGGCCCCCACTCATGTCCCCTATCACCCCCCCAGCAGTGCAGGGGCAGCCTCCACCAGGCCCCCACTCATGTCTCCCACCACCCCCACCCCCCAGCCACCATGGGCAGCCTCCACCAGGCTCCCACCCATGTCTACCACCACCCCCACTCCCCAGCAGTGCAGGGGCAGCCTCCACCAGGCCCCCACTCATGTCTCCCACCCCCACCCTCCCCAGCACTGAGGGGCACCCTCCACCAGGCCCCCACTCATGTCTCCCACCACCCCCACCGCCCAGCAGTGCAGGGGCAGCCACCACCAGGCCCCCACTCATGTCCCCTATCACTCCCACCCCCCAGCAGTGCAGGGGCAGCCTCCACCAGGCCCCCACTCATGTCCCCTATCACCCCCACCCCCAGCCACCATGGGCAGCCTCCACCAGGCTCCCACCCATGTCTACCACCCATGTCTACCACCACCCCCAACCCCCAGCAGTGCAGGGGCAGCCTCCACCAGGCCCCCACTCAAGTCTCCCACCCCCCAGCCCCCCCCAGCACTGAGGGGCACCCTCCACCAGGCCCCCACTCATGTCTCCCACCACCCCCACCCCCCAGCAGTGCAGGGACAGCCTCCACCAGGCCCCCAATCATGTCTCCCACCACCCCACCCCCCAGCATCCAGGGGCACCCTCCACCAGGCCCCCACTCATGTCCCCCTGCACCCCCACCCGCCAGCAGTGCAGGGGCACCCTCCACCAGGCCCCCATTCATGTCCCCCTGCACCCCCACCCCCCAGCAGTGCAGGGGCACCCTCCACCAGGCCCCCATTCATGTCCCCTTGCACCCCCACCCCCCAGCAGTCATGGGGCAGCCTCCACCAGGCCCCCACTCATGTCCCCTTGCACCCCCACCCCCCAGCAGTGCAGGGGCACCCTCCACCAGGCCCCCACTCATGTCTCCCACCACCCCCACCCCCCAGCCACCAGGGGCAGCCTCCACCAGGCCCCCACTCATGTCTCCCACCACCCCCACCCCCCAGCAGTGCAGGGGCAGCCTCCACCAGCCCCCACTCATGTCCCCTATCACCCCCACCCCCCAGCCACCAGGGGCAGCCTCCACCAGGCCCCCACTCATGTCTCCCACCCACCCCACCCCCCAGCAGTGCAGGGGCACCATCCACCAGGCCCCCACTCATGTCTCTCACCCACCCCACCCCCCAGCAGTCATGGGGCACCCTCCACCAGGCCCCCACTCATGTCCCCTATCACCCCCACCCCCAGCCACCAGGGGCAGCCTCCACCAGGCACCCACTCATGTCCCCTATCACCCCCACCCCCCAGCACTGAGGGGCACCCTCCACCAGGCCCCCACTCATGTCTCCCACCACCCCCACCGCCCAGCAGTGCAGGGGCAGCCACCACCAGGCCCCCACTCATGTCCCCTATCACCCCCACCCCCCAGCAGTGCAGGGGCAGCCTCCACCAGGCCCCCACTCATGTCCCCTATCACCCCCACCCCCCAGCCACCATGGGCAGCCTCCACCAGGCTCCCACCCATGTCTACCACCACCACCCACCCCCCAGCAGTGCAGGGGCACCCTCCACCAGGCCCCCACTCATGTCTCCCACCCACCCCACCCCCCAGCAGTCATGGGGCATCCTCCACCAGGCCCCCACTCATGTCCCCTATCACCCCCAGCCCCCAGCCACCAGGGGCAGCCTCCACCAGGCCCCCACTCATGTCCCCTATCACCCCCCCCCCAGCAGTGCAGGGGCAGCCTCCACCAGGCCCCCACTCATGTCTCCCACCACCCCCACCCCCCAGCCACCATGGGCAGCCTCCACCAGGCTCCCACCCATGTCTACCACCACCCCCACCCCCCAGCAGTGCAGGGGCAGCCTCCACCAGGCCCCCACTCATGTCTCCAACCCCCCACCCCCCCCAGCACTGAGGGGCACCCTCCACCAGGCCCCCACTCATGTCTCCCACCACCCCCACCGCCCAGCAGTGCAGGGGCATCCACCACCAGGCCCCCACTCATGTCCCCTATCACCCCCACCCCCCAGCAGTGCAGGGGTAGCCTCCACCAGGCCCCCACTCATGTCCCCTATCACCCCCACCCCCCAGCCACCATGGGCAGCCTCCACCAGGCTCCCACCCATGTCTACCACCACCCCCAACCCCAGCAGTGCAGGGGCAGCCTCCACCAGGCCCCCACTCATTTCTCCCACCCCCCACCCCCCCCCAGCACTGAGGGGCACCCTCCACCAGGCCCCCACTCATGTCTCCCACCACCCCCACCGCCCAGCAGTGCAGGGGCAGCCACCACCAGGCCCCCACTCATGTCTCCTATCACCCCCACCCCCCAGCAGTGCAGGGGCAGCCTCCACCAGGCCCCCACTCGTGTCTCCCCCCACCCCCACCCCCCAGCAGTGCAGGGGCACCCTCCACCAGGCCCCCACTCATGCCTCCCACCACCCCCACCCCCAGCCACCAGGGGCAGCCTCCACCAGGCCCCCACTCATGTCCCCTTGCACCCCCACCTCCCAGCAGTCATGGGGCAGCCTCCACCAGGCCCCCACTCATGTCTCCCACCACCCCCACCCCCCAGCAGTGCAGGGGCACCCTCCACCAGGCCCCCACTCATGTCTCCCACCCACCCCACCCCCCAGCAGTCATGGGGCACCCTCCACCAGGCCCCCACTCATGTCCCCTATCACCCCCACCCCCTAGCCACCAGGGGCAGCCTCCACCAGGCACCCACTCATGTCCCCTATCACCCCCACCCCCCAGCACTGAGGGGCACCCTCCACCAGGCCCCCACTCATGTCTCCCACCCACCCCACCCCCCAGCACTGTGGGGCGCCCTCCACCAGGCCCCCACTCATGTCCCCTATCACCCCCACCCCCCAGCCACCAGGGGCAGCCTCCACCAGGCACCCACTCATGTCCCCTATCACCCCCACCCCCCAGCACTGAGGGGCACCCTCCACCAGGCCCCCACTCATGTCTCCCACCCACCCCACCCCCCAGCACTGAGGGGCACCCTCCACCAGGGCCCCGCCTCATGTCTCCCACCCACCCCACCCCCCAGCACTGTGGGGCACCCTCCACCAGGCCCCCACTCATGTCTCCCACCACCCCCATCCCCCAGCCACCATGGGCAGCCTCCACCAGGCTCCCACCCATGTCCCCCTGCCCACATGCCCTGACAATCCTCAAGCATGGGCCTCATGGCCAGCCACCACAGCCCAAAGACACAACCAAGTATTACATGCACCCATGATACTACTCCAATGGAAACAATGTAAATCAACACATGTGTCTCACACACACACAATGGTTGCAAGTGAACCTGAAAACCCATATCATGACATGCATGAAAACAATGAGATGAAACCACACATTGAAGAATGAAAAAATCCAAATAATGTATTAATAACAACAGTAATGGTAATCAAAATGAAACAAAATACACAAGTACAAAAAATAACAAAATCAAGCTGGCTGTCCCTTTTCAAATTAAAATCAATAAATGATAATCCTAAAAAATGTCTTCAAAAGTTCAAGTCCATAAAAAGGAAATGAAGTGAAAAAAGAAAATGAAAACCACTTCTCCATGGAAAAAAATATCCATAGTAAAAAAAATATCCAAATCCAAAGTCCAACTATGTACAAAGTATTCCGGGTCCATCATCCCAACAGAAGAAATGAAACCTACCAAAAAACCTATCTAAAATGGAAATATATACAAAAGGTGGAGCAGTGTCCGTCGACTCCAAATAAAAATAAACTTTAAAGGAAACCTCTCACTAAATAACTATATACAATGGCGGCGGGCCAGTCCAGCGGCTCACTTAGTGGTGTTCCGGGCCAGGGCATCATCGAACTCCTCGTCTATGTCCCGGAGGCGATCCTGTTCCATGGCCCCAAGGGTCCGCAGGGAGGCCGACATGTTCACCTCCAACTCCCTGCGGATTGCCTCGAGGCACTCGGCCCGCCTCAGGGCCCTCCGCATGGAGTTCTCCGCCCTGACCATCGTGAGCCGCGCCTCTTCCGCCCGCCGCCGCTCCGCACCTATCTGCTGGCCCAACCGCTGCCACACGGAAGTCACTTCCCGTCCAGGGTCCTCCTGCCCTCCGGCCGAAGCCTGCCCCTCCGATGTTGAACGCCCCGAGCTATCGTGGCTCCCACCTACAGCCTCCTGCTGCTGCAGCTGCTGCTGTCCATGTGCCCTGTTCGATGGTGCCTGCACATCCTCCTCCAGTTGGGGTGCAGTCGTTGATGTGGCCACCCCTGCTGGACGTCCGACTCCCGACTGTGGCAGGGATCTGTTGTCCACCAGCCTGGCCGCACGGTCGGAGGCAGCTCCACAGGGCACCCAGGTGACATATGGGTGGGAAGATGGCATGGAGGACGACTGGGGCATAGGGGGATCCGTGGAGGAGGGGGTCGGAACAAGGTCCAGGAAACGGAGGAATCCAGCCCTGGTGAGCTGTCCCAGTGGGTCAACGCAGTCAACGAGCCATGCAAGAAGACGTGCAGACTCATCATGAAAAGACTGCAGGTCAGCTTGCATGGCCCGTTGACGCAACGCCACCCCACCCTGGACAGGCTCGACCTGGTGCAGGATAGCCACATCCGCAGGGAGAGGAAGGCCAGGTGTTGTAAGCCAATCCCCTCCCTGAGAACGGGTCTGGAGGTAGGCATCCCCGCTGGTGCAAGATGATGCAGTGACAGGAGCAGGGACAGGATTGCACACAGGCACCTCCGCGGTGGCCTGTGCTGCCTCCTGTCCCAGATCCTGCACTGCACCACTAGCACCAGTGGAATCCCCACCTCCAGACCCCGCCTCTGTCGCTTGCACGGCCTCCTCCTCCTCCAAACCCCCCACCAACCTGGATGACTCCGTGCCATCTTCCTCCGTTGGGCCCTGTGGGGTCCCAGCTGCCCCTTCTGCTGCCGAGGAGTCCAACTCCAACCTCCACCTCTTGGACCTCCCCTCGGCAGCTGCGGCCTGGGACACGGCACCGGACTCCTCACTCCCCGACAAGATCAGAACATGGGAGGGGATCCGGGCCTTGCGTCTCCGGCTGGTGGTGCGACCCCTGCCGCTGTGCTCCACAGCACCTTCTCCGCCCTCTTCATCAGATGACGCTGCAGACAGGGAGAAAGAAAACACAGGCATCAGGGCACTGTCCAATGGACTCATACACACATGACAGTCATACATGAGTGGCATTGGTAAACCTCAGACATGGCATCACAATCCCCAACACACATGTCATTTCAACTTGCACACATGAGCCATACCACAGGCATATTGCAACAGCCAGGACCATCCATTCACATATAACAGCATGAACAGCCAAAGGTCATCCACACATCACATGCAACATAGGGAGTACACTACACATGCACACACACCACCAAACTTGGATGCATGTGTACACCTCCGCCAACTGTCGCGGTGTTCCGATCGACATCCATGTCACACCTGACAATCATTCCTCCACATCCTGTGCCATGCAAGCCCATACACACAAGCACCATCCATGTGTCACACATGAGACCCCTCGCATGTGTCACCCTCACGGCCCTGTACACCCCCCCCCCCCTACTTGCCCACATAAAAATACATGTTCAACCTGCACACTCCTGGCACACCACACGCACAGCTTACAATCAGTATGCATGTACACTTACCGCTCGACTCCAGACGGTTCTGCCTCTCAAGGACCTGGACATGGAGCGCTGGGGATATGCGTTCCAGGACCCTCATCTGATCTTCCAACAAGTGGCCCCGGCGCCCCTTAGCATCCGCTGCCCTCAGGAGGCGCCGGGCCTTGTTGAGGTTCCTGGACCTGAAGTCCTCCCAGCGCTTCCTGACACGTTCGTAGTCACGGACTGCCACCTCCTCCGCGTTGATGGCAGTCACGATGTCCATCCAGATCCGAGTCCGTCCTTCCTTCTCGGCGTGCAACCTTCCGAAGAGGGCTTCATACTGCCCCAGGACATGCTCCACCAGGACACCAACTTCGGTAGCAGTGAAGCTGGTGCCCCTCTGCCTCCTTGGCCGGGGGTTGCCACTGGTGCCAGATGTTGCAGTGCCCGACATGGCAACCCCAGAGGCGGGAGTGGGTGGGCAACTGGGTCCTGGGGCTGGGCTGTGTGGCGATGGAAAAGCAGTCGGGAGTCTTTGGTTCCAGCAGGGGTGGTCACAGCAACAGCACCCCTGGCTGATGTGCAGGCAGCAAATGGCAGGGCATGTGGGCAGCAGGCAGTCAGGCAGCAGCAGATGGCAGGTGGGAGCGTGCTCAGGGCTCTAGGGGGCAGTAATTCGGCCTTCTGGGCAGGAGCGTGGTCTTCCGTGTGTGAACGCGTGGCCAGCTTGATACGGAGTGATTTTGCACGTGAAAATCCTGCATGTCTGCGTGTAATTCGAGGAAAAGCCCTTAGCGCGTAAGCGCGTCAGCACACGTCTGTATATTAATTGGCCGAAAGGCCACCAGCGTATGCGGGTCTATGAAGTCACGTGCACGTTGAATATGGCACACGTTTGAAATGTTGCGTGTTAAAAAAATGAAAGACACGTCCTGTTGCGTGTTAAAAAAATTAAAGACACGTCCCAGTGTCAAAGCGTGTAATTGGTGGAAATAGCGCGTACACGCGGAAGTGACAAAGCGTGTAAATGGTGGAAAAAGCGCGTACCCGCGGAAGTGACAAAGCTTGTAATTGGTGGAAACAGCGCGTACCCGCGGAAGTGACAAAGCGTGTAATTGGTGGAAATAGCACGTACCCGCGGAAGTGACAAAGCGTGTAATTGGTGGAAATAGGGCGTACCGAGGAAGTGACAAAGCGTGTAATTGGTGGATACAGCGGGTACACGCAAAGTGACAAAGCTGTAATTGGTGGAAGTTACAAAGCTGTAATTGGTGGAAATGGCCCTAGCGCGTACACGCGGAAGTGACGCTGGACGTGTGGGCCTGCATAAAAGGTACGTGTAGAACACCATTTCCTTGTACGTGCTTTTCGTGGAGAGCGAGTGGGTGAATTCTGTACTTCTTGTCATTTCACACGCGATTTACTTCACAGCGTTTCAAGTTCGTACTCCCTGTTACCTCTGACAGCTTTTTCTCTTTTTTCTCTTTTTCTGGTTTTCCTGGGCCTGTTCCCTCAAACAGTGTTCCCTTCTACTGTTGTCCTGTCTCCTCAGACAGCGTACAAATCTTCTTTTGGCGGGGGTGTTGCCAACCAAACGCGCTTCTTTTTCACGCTCTTTTTCCTGGCAGACGGTGAGTCACGCACGTATCTAACATCTGTGCTTGCCCCGTGTGTAGCCTGCCCCTTCAGAGGTCATTCTAGGCTGCGTGTGACACGCATACGTTCATTCTTGTGTTACTGGGTGCCACAGCGTAGTGCAGGGTTTTTTTTCCGCACACGTGGTCTAGGAGGGGTTGCGTGCACGTCATCTCCCTTTTTTGGGCTTCCTGTGCGTTGCGTGACCCGTCATCTTTCCCCAGGGGTCACATTCAGCCTTGCTAGAGCACTAGGGTACAATTACCATCTGGTACCCAACCCCTTTGACCCCCAATTGCCCAGGACAATAGTTTACAGCCACTCCCATACGCACATTAACATCAGTGCCATGGTTGGGAGGGGAGGATTCCGTAAGGGTGGCAAAGGTGGACGAGCCACAAGTGGTGGCCGTGGTGGATCTGGTAGGGGACGTGGTCGTTACGTGCAGGGTGATCCTGTCCCCCCATGTGTGGAGGACCAGTCAAGGGCACCCATAATCCCCCCCCCCATCCCTGGTTGAGGCTGATGTGGCTGACACCATCCATGCTCAGCCCTTGTTGGACCAGCCCATTGTGGCACCAGACCTGGCTGACTCCATGGCTGACTTCCAGGTCAGCAGGCCTATGACACGTGCGCTGGTGCACGTTGATGTCATCAGGCCACGTGGATCTGGGGCAGCAAGGTCATCTGCTGCCCCAAGTAGGCAGGGTGGAGAGGCTGCAGGGGCAGCTGCGGCTCCATCCACCCCAGCTCTCACACACCCAGCCAGGACAGTGTCGGTCCTAGTCCATCCTGCTGACATTCCCCCTGACACCATTACACTTGAGCCAATGCCTGCACCAACTCCCATGCTGAGTGTGCAATCCCACACTCCTGATACAGAGTCCACGAGGGCTCCTGCCCCTAGTGTCCAGAGCGGCGCAGGACACTCAGGATCACCACCACCTTCCAAGCGGAAGAGGAAGAGTGCTCGTCCGGCACAGGCTGATGCCCCAGACACGGCTACACAGTCCGGCCCGTTGAGGAAGCCCAGCTTCACGGATGCCGAACTGAATGCACTTGTCGAGTATGTGTCCGGACATGATAACGAGATGGTCATTGTTGCAGGATCCAAGACCACACCTGCACAACGCCAGGCACACTGGCAGACCGTTGCGGACATCGTAAGTACCCTTGAAATCGTGAGGTGCACAGCCAATGATTGCTATAAGCGCTGGAATGACCTAAAGCGCAGGGCAAAGAATAAGCTGGCCTCAAGTCATGCCGCAACTCTAGTGACTGGAGGTGGGTCTCCAGTAGAAGACATGGAACTCACTCCACATGAGTCAGTCGCTGGGACCTACGTCACGGAGGAACAGATCCAAGGCGTGGGAGATCTGCCTGATTATGAGGCATTGTCCGGTGAGTGCACATGCATGTGTGTGTCATCCATGTGCATGGTGTGTGTGTGAGGGCTTCTGTTTGTGTGCCAGGTGAGGGTGTGTGCGCCTGAGTCGTTTGGGTCACCCATGTGCTTCATGCAATACATTCTGCGAAGCAGCATTTGGCCATAGCAGTATCCCTTCTGCCAACAGTAGACATCTAGCCCAACAGCACGCCAGTTGCCCTTGAAGTGTCACCTTGCCACAACATTGTTGCTTATTTTTCTCTGTTCATTCAGGCAGATTGTTTGCATTCCACCACTTTTACTAGGCATTTCTCAGTCCTCTAGTCACATGTCTGACATGGCTATGGTAAAGTGGAGTGACTTTGTTACCTGGATATCATTTGTTCACACATGTCCCTGTGCAATCGGACCATTTTGGACTGGCAGCTCCAGGTGAAAAATCAGACCTGTTTGAATTTGAAAAGCTATTACATGCGGGAACTGGACAGAATGAATAAGTGCTGCCCTCCTCTCCATCTTCACTCAATAGCAATGGTACATGCCATCTGTGTGATGGCATGTGTATTTCACCTGGCAATCACAGGCCAATGTGTGATGCCACTGCCAGGCAGCATGCAGAAAATGTGTTCATCTTCCATCTTGGCGTCATCAGTGTGTGCCATTTGCCTGCCCTTCATACGCAGTGAGGGTTTTAGTCATGTGGGACATGTGTCAATCAAATACTGGTTCTCTTGCTTCTCAGCCCTCATTGTGTGCCATGGTGCTAATGCCTGTTTCCATTTGTTTTCTTTTATGTCTTTGCAGGGGAAGACGCACCTGATACTGCTGGGGTTGTGGAGATGGTGCAGACCCAGGAGGGGTCCGAGGGCCGACCGACCACCAGTGAGGGACGTGGTGTGGTGGTGGGTGAGAACCCACAACTGCTGCAGGTCGTGCTCTCAAGGGGTGTCTCTGCCTGCACCTCCCCCGAGCTGTACTCAGGTGTTGATTCGGATGATGAGACCTACGTGCCGTCGCAGGTGAGTGTTCCTGGGAGGGATTCTGTTCTGTCCCACCCACCTGCACCAGGGTCAGAACCCTCAATGGGGATGTCAGTGTTGGCAGCTACGCCTTTGGTGGTTACGGATGCAGGGTCACACTCCGCGACATCTGATCCTGTTCCTGGGCCAGCAGATCAGAGGGGGAATGCAGTCCTGCAGCCTCAGGCAGTGCCGGCACAGCAAGGCGCAGTTCGCCTTGCCCCAGACAGGTGTGGTGCCCACCGACGTGGTGGCCGTACGCCACCTGGCAATACCGCATGGGAGCAATCCATTTACGGTATGGCAACCCAACAGGCAGCATCATCAGAGATGATGGCTCAGGCCATGGATAGGGTGGCCACTTCCATTGTCCCCCCCGAAAGGCTGATGGAGCGACTACAGCAGGCAACCGACTCCATCTGCCAGTCACACAGGGAGGACATGTTGGCGTCCAACAGGGACAGGCGGGCGGCACTGGCGACTCTGCAGGAAGCCATCTCCATAGAGTCCCAGGGCCACAGGGAAGCCCTGAGGAAGGAGCTCCTTCACCTCAGGACGACTCTTGTTGAGCTTGAGGCTTCAACAAACCGAAGGACAGAACAGCAGCTGGAGCGTCTCACCCGTACGCTCTCAGCTGAGATGCAGGCAACTAGGGCGGAGGTCCGGGCATCCTGTGAGTTGTTGCATGGGGACCTCCGCACACTCATCCTCCAGAACGAGACCTATCACACCCAGCCATGGAGGAACAGACTAGGGCCTTGCGTGGGCTGCCTCCCATAGTGCAACCACCTCCGGATGCAGCTGCACAGGGTGATAATAGCGACAGCAGTGATTCTCCCACAATAGGGTAGCCGTGTGGGCCATGAGCCCATGGAGGTGTTTTCTTTTCCCAAGATCCACACAGGTGGGTTTTGGTGTGCACCCTGTCCTCGGACCTCCTGGGTGGCCTCCCCAACCCCCCCGGGCCCATTAATGGCCATTTTTTTTTTTTTTAATTAATTTTTTTTTTGGGACAATGTGTTGCCTTCCGTGGCTCCTGTGGGCATACGCTGCATTGTGGCTGGGCACATGCAGGCTTGTCATGTATTTGGTTCAGATGCTTGGGTTTTTGTCACACACACCCCTCCTGCTTCCCGTTTCCATGGGCTTGCAAAGGGTGTGCTCAAGTGACATTGACGTACATGGTGACATTGGACTCCCACTACATGTGTGGGTAGTCTAGTCAATACTGTGTATACATTCCTAGTGCATATTGCTGTTGTGTTGTACACTGCATGTTGCATTGATGTGTAACTCATCATCCGTGTCTACCTCCTAATTTGCAGGTCCTTTCCTCATGTCTACACAAGGCCCTCTAGTTTGGAGATGGGGTCCATGTTGGCAGCAGTGCACCTACAACTCTACATGGCGGCAACACTGTACAGTTGGAAGTGGTGGGAGTGCAGGCATTTCCAGGTGGTGAGACTACTAATTCCTTACATTCGTAATGTCATGTTAATGGTAGTTTTGAGGGTCAGTGGCTGATAAGTGTTATTGCTAAATACCTGCTCAAGTGTGTTGTTGGTCCTGCATTACTGTGAGCATTTCAGGTGTCGCGAGTTTCAATTAGGGACACTGTACATTGTGACACTTGTGTCATGTTGTGGGGATTACTTTGTTTACCTGCACATAGCATGACATGGCACGGTGTGTCGTGTGGTGGTGCTGGGGATGGGTTGGGTGACATGGCACTGTCCTCATGTTGCATTTTGCAAGTGGTTATTCATTTTAGCTGCTTGAATGTGTTTTTTCACAAAACTGCATTGGTGGTGTCTGTGTAGGTAGGGATTCACACATTGTAACACTTCCAGGTGAACAATCTCAGGCTGTTATGGTTTTGACGGTTGATTCTCCAGACATTCAGGATCAGTGTCAGGTTGAGTCATCATTGATTGTCAGATGGTATGTGCCAGGGCAGTGTGCACTCCACAGGGGTGTGATTTCTAGGTGAAGTAATTAGCCACTAGCTGTGTACGGGCTGCCTCCCCCGTGCCCTTTTCCCTCCCATGCGCAGCGGCCGTGCATGTGGTTGGGGATGTGGGGCTACCACCATGTCCACGGCCAGGCCCCGGCGTGTTGCAACTTGTGCAGGACACATGCTGCCACTATGATCCTGCACACTACTGGGGGAGCGTATAACAGCTGCCCGCCAGAACGGTCAAGGGAGCGAAAGCACTCCGAATGTGCGCTCCACTATGCCCCGGGTTGCAATGTGGGCTGTGTTATATCTTACCTCGGGTGGCGTGGTGGGGTTCCGAATTGGCGTCATCATGTGGGGGCTGAGAGGGTAGGCACTGTCCCCTGTGGAGGTGGTGATTGGTATCATTGGTGGGGTTGTGACCTTGCTCAGTATCTGACATGCATGCATGTGCAGTGGCATTCATACTCACCAATCAGCCATGTATCGCCATGCCGCCCAGCTTCTAGGTCCCGGCTTAGGGTGGACATTCGGTAAATGAAGCTGTCGTGGGTGGACCCGGGATAGTTGGCATATACTGAGGTGATGATTCCCTTGGCATTACATACTACCTGCACGTTGATGGCATGCCAGTGCTTGCGGTTCCTATAGATGTGCTCAGATGCCCCGGGGGGACGTAGAGCCACATGGGTGCAGTCGATGGCACCTAGCACTTTGGGGAATCGTGCCACACCTTAAAAATCCAGGGCGGCAGCATGCCTTTCTGCAGGTGTTCTGGGCAGGTATATGTGCCTGTGGACTGATGGGCGTGCAGTGATGATGTTCAAGACCTGGTGTAGGCAGCGTGACTGCGTGGCCTGTGACACCCCACCCACTATGGCACTTGTCCGCTGAAATGAACCAGTGGCTAAGAAGTGCAGTACATTGAGGACCTTCTCCAGGGGGCTGAGTGCTTGGGAGCACAGGGTGGGTGATGTGAGGTCATCCTCCCACTCACTCACCAGGTCCAGTATTATGTGTGGTGGAAACCTGTACCTCCCATACACCTGGTCATCAGGCATCCCGAAAAGGCTGGTTCTGGGTGTGAATATTCTGGCCCTGACTATCCTCCTCCTCCTCCTTTGGTAGCCCACGGCCACTGCTGCTAGGAACGGTATATTCATCCTGGCGTCTGAGCTTGTTATTTTGTTTGCGCGCAAATGTATGCGTCGCGGGTCGACGTATGCCTGCTTCCTACTGGCGTACGTGTTTCTTTGCGCGTGTTGTAGGCGAGCGTGTGAAACTTCCCGCACACCCCTGAAATCCAGTACCCAGGCCAATAGCGTGTGGAAATTCCCGCGCACCCCGGTATACACGTGCGCTGATGTACTCGCGTGTGAAACTTCCCGCGCACCCCTGAAATCCAGTACCCAGGCCAATAGCGTGTGGAAATTCCCGCGCACCCCTGTATACACATGCGCTGATGTACTCGCGTGTGAAACTTCCCGCGCACCCCTGAAATCCAGTACCCAGGCCAATAGCGTGTGGAAATTCCCATGCACCCCGGTATACACGTGCGCTGATGTACTCGCGTGTGTAAGTGCCCGCGCACCCCTGAAATACACGTACATAGGCCAATCGCGTGTACGCGCACTTTTGTCCAATTACACGCGATGACACTCTGACGTGCAGTCTTTCCACGTGTGCTCCGTCATCACGTGCTATGAGGGAAATACCCGTGCGGGTCACGTCACAGACGCGCTTACGCGCTGAGGGCCTTTGGTCCAATAGAATCGCGTATGCGTGCTGACGCGCTTACGCGCTAAGGGCCTTTCCTCGAATTTCACGCTGACGTGCAGGATTTTCACGTGCCAAATCACTCCGTATCAAGCTGGCCACGCGAAAACACACGGAAGACCACGCTCCTGCCCAGAAGGCCGAATTACTGCCCCCCAGTGCCCCGAGCAGCCTCCCACGTGCCATCTGCTGCTGCTGCTGCTGCCTGCCTGCCTGCCTGCCTGCTGCCACCGTGCCCTGCCATTTGGTGCCTGCACATCAGCCATCTGCAGGGGTCCAGTTGCTGTGTCCACCCCTGCTGGAACTGAAGACTCCCGACTGGGATAACATCGCTCCACAGCCCAGCCCCAGGACCCAGTTGCCCACCCACTCCTGCCTCTGGGGTTGCCATGTCGGGCACTTCCACATCTGGCACCAGTGGCAACCCCAGGCCAGAGGGGCAGAGGAGCACCAGCTTCACTGCCACTGAAGTTGGTTTCCTGGTGGAGCATGTCCTGGGGCAGTATGATGCCCTCTTTGGATCGTCCCGCGCCAGCAAGGAAGGACGGGAGGGGATCTGGGCCGACTGTGTGGTTGCCATCAACGCAGAGGGGGTGGCAACCCGCGACGTCCAGAAGATCAAGAAGCGCTGGGAGGACTTGAGGTCCAGGACCCTCGTGAAGGCCCGGCGCCTCGTGGAGGGGGGCCGGGGCCACATGAGTTCCATCCAGATGAGGGTCCTGGAACGCGTATGCCCAGCGCTCCACGCCCAGATCCTTGAGAGGGAGACCCGTCTGGAGTTGAGCGGTAAGTGTCCAAGCATTGCTGTGTGAGACAGGGCATGTTGCGGTGTGCTGGTTGTCTGATACTTGCCTGTATGTGTGACATAGGCCATGTATGCATGTATGTGTGCAGGGACATCATGGTAATGCATGTGCGACCAGTGATGTGTGAACCACATGGTTGTTGCATGTGTTTAAATGCCACATGGGGAGCCCTATGCAGATTTTACACATGAGAGCATGCCAGTCTCTGTTCCTGGACATGGGTGGGGGTGAGGGATGGGTGCTGATGCCAGGTACATATATGGTAGCCATGTCTGTGTGCCTGACCTGCGTGTCTGTGACTTGTGAATGCCATGGATGCATGACACATGTGTGTGACAATGCACAGATTCACTGATGCAGCCTAGTTACCCTTGTATCCGCTGTGTTTGGGGTGTATGAGGCCAGATGGATGTGACTGAGGTGAAGTGTGTGCATGTGATAGGCATGACCCATGATGCATGTGAGTTCCATATCATTGTATGTTTCAAGAGTCCATTGGACATGTATGGAAATGTCCATGGCATGCACCATGCCTGTTATTGTGTGTGTTTTGCCTGGACTGACCCATGTGTTGTGGAGGGACATGATGGAAGTGTACTTTGACAGTGGTACTCATCTGCTATTGCTTCCTGTCTAGGGGACCATTGAACAGTACCCTGATGCTTGTGTTCTGTGTCTCCCTCTACGCAGCGGCTAGTGAAGAAGAGGGCGGAGACGGAGCTGTGGAGCAAGGCGGCGGGGATGCCCCCACAGCTGCAGCGGAAGGTGTGGGTGAGCCCCTACAGGGGCCTGCTACGGCGGAAGACGGTGAGGAGCCATCCAGGTTGGTGGTTTCCACAGAGGAGGAGGAGGCCGCCACTGAGGCACACATGGGACCTGGTGGGGGCATCCCTGCTGGTGCAAGTGGTGCAGTCCAGGGGCAGGGGCAGGAGGCAGCACAGGTCACCGTGGAGGGGCCTGTGCATGTCGCTGTCCCTGACCCTGTGAGTGCACCACCATGCACCAGCAGGGATGCCCCGTCCCAGGCCTGTCCGCAGGTAGAGGGGATGTCCATGTCACCTGACTCCCCTCCACCTGCAGACGAGGGGACCCGTGTCCGTATGGAGAAGGTCCTGATTGGGGTCGCGATGCGCACAGGTGAAATTCGTGATGACGTGCGTGCTTACCGGGAGGAGCACGCACATCATCACGAAGAGCACCGTGCCGACGTGGCCCAATTGGGATCTTCCATGTTCGGGGCTTTCCTGCATGTGTCGGCCAATCTGGCGGCCCTCTCCTCCTCTCTGGAGGCTATACGCCGGTCGTTCTCCTTGCCGTCTTCCGGCCTAGATGCCACCAGGGCCCCCTGTGGACCTGCCCTGACCAATGCAGCCAGCTCGGTGGGGATCCCATCCCTGCCACAGTCGGGAGTCGGAGGTCCAGCAGGGGTGGACACCACAGCAACTGTACCCCAGCAGATGGAGGATGTGCCGGCATCATCAGGCAGGGCACGTGCACGACGGCGTCGGTGGATTCCATCAGCCTGGATGCCGTCGTGCTGGCAGAGGCAGTTGCGTCGGAGGCAGCAGCAGAGTCAACGTGGGAGGCATCATGGCTCGGGGCCATCAACATCGGAGGGGCAGGCATCGGCCGGAGTGCAGGAGGACCCAGGACAGGAAGTGTCTTCCGTGTGGCTGCGGTTGGGCCAGCAGATAGGTGCGGAGCGGCGGCGGGCGGAAGTGGCGCGGCCCAAGATGGTCAGGGAGGAGAACTCCATGCGGAGGGCCCTGAGGCGGGCCGAGTGCCTCGAGGCAATCCGCATGGGGTTGGAGGAGCAGATGGCGTCGTCCCTGCGGACCCTCGGGGCCATGGAACAGGACCGCCTCCGGGACATAGACAAGGAGTTTGATGATGCCCTGTCCCGGAACACCATGGAGTGAGCCTCTGAACTTGCCCGCCGCCTTTGTATATAGTTCTTTAGTTTTAGGTTTCATTTGTTTCTTCTTATGATTTGGAGTCGACGGACACTGCTCCACTTTTTGTATATAGTTGCATTTTAGTTAGGGTTTTTTGTAGGTTTCCTTTGTTCAGTTGGGCTCATGGACCCTTGGATGTTTTGTACATAGTTCTTCATTGGATTGTTTTATTTTTTTATTTTTGATTTATTCTCCATGGAGCAATGGTCTTTGCATTTATTTTTATCTCTCGGATTGATTTTATTTTTAATGTGACTTTGAACAACATTTTTTTGGATTTGGATTAGTAGTTTTGATTTTTTTGGACAGACATGCAGCTTATCTTTTTTTCATTGCCATTGTAGTTTGTTTCATTTCATTTGCATTAAATTTTTTTTAATACAATTTTGTTTTCATACTTCACTGTGTGGTATCATCTCATTGGTTTCATGCATGTCATGTTGGGTGTTTTCCCATTCATTTGCAACCATTGTGTGTGACGGACAGGGGTTCATTTTCTTTATGAACATTGGGGGTGTAACATGTAATTTCCATGTGGGTGAATGGGTTACTTGGTAGGGCCTTTTGGCTGTGGAGGCTGACCATAACGCACATGATTGGGGATTGTGAGGACCTGGGTGCAGGGGGACATGAGTGGGGGCCTGGTGGAGGGTGCCCCTACACTGCTGGGGGTGGGGGTGGTGGGAGACATGAGTTGGACATGAGTGGGGGCCTGGTGGGGGCTGCCCATGGTGGCTGGGGGGTGGGGGTGGTGGTAGACTTGGGTGGGAGCCTGGTGGAGGGTGCCCCACACTGCTGGGGGGTGGGGGTGCAAGGGGACATGAGTGGGGGCCTGGTGGAGGCTGCCCCTGCTGGCTGGGGGGTGGGGGTGGTGGGAGACATGAGTGGGGGCCTGGTGGAGGCTGCCCCATGACTGCTGGGGGGGTGGGGGTGCAAGGGGACATGAGTGGGGGCCTGGTGGAGGCTGCCCCTGGTGGCTGGGGGGTGGGGGTGGTGGGAGACATGAGTGGGGGCCTGGTGGAGGGTGCCCCTGCACTGCTGGGGGTGGGGGTGCAGGGGGACATGAGTGGGGGCCTGGTGGAGGGTGCCCCTGGATGCTGGGGGGTGGGGGTGGTGGGAGACATGAGTGGGGGCCTGGTGGAGGCTGCCCCTGCACTGCTGGGGGGTGGGGTGGTGGGAGACATGAGTGGGGGCCTGGTGGAGGCTGCCCCTGGAGGCTGGGGGTGTGGGGGTGGGTGGGAGACATGAGTGGGGGCCTGGTGGAGGGTGCCCCTGCACTGCTGGGGGGTGGGGGTGCAGGGGTACATGAGTGGGTGCCTGGTGGAGGGTGCCCCTGGATGCTGGGGGGTGGGGGTGGTGGGAGACATGAGTGGGGGCCTGGTGGAGGGTGCCCCTGGATGCTGGGGGGTGGGGGTGGTGGGAGACATGAGTGGGGGCCTGGTGGAGGGTGCCCCTGGATGCTTGGGGGTGGGGGTGCAGGGGGACATGAGTGGGGGCCTGGTGGAGGTTGCCCCTGCACTGCTGGGGGGGTGGGGGTGGTGAGAGATATGAGTTGGACATGAGTGGGGGCCTGGTGGGGGCTGCCCATGGTGGCTGGGGGGTGGGGTGGTGGTAGACTTGGGTGGGAGCCTGGTGGAGGGTGCCCCACACTGCTGGGGGGTGGGGGTGGGTGGAAGACATGAGTGGGGGCCTGGCGGAGGCTGCCTATGGTGGGTGGGGGGTGGGGGTGGTGGGTGACTTGGGTGGGGGCCTGGTGGAGGCTGCCCCTGGATGCTGGGGGGTGGGGGTGGTGGGAGACATGAGTGGGGGCCTGTGTCATGATGCCTACCTCTAAGGAGCCAGGACGGGCCCAGCAACCCCAGAGGCAGACATCATTTTCCCCAGGGAAGTCTCAGCGGGCCCAAGTTGGGGCCCTTTGGACTCAGTCCTGGCGCCTTAGGCGCCAGGCTCATAGCGGACCCCAGTCCTGGCGCCTTAGGCGCCAGGCTCATAGAAGAGGATATGTGTTTAAGTGCTTGGGTGCACACTTACCTGATGCAGACCTTGCTGCTTCATCCAGGCCCTCTTGAGGCCTGAATGGGACTACTTTACCTGTAGGACTACTTCACCACCCGGGTGTGGTCGGGGAAGGATACATACCTGATTGGTGGAAGGATACATACCAGGAACTTCTTCCAAGGCTATTTAAACCCCACCCGAACAGCCACACGTGCTTTGCGTTGTTCTGCACCTAGCAGCTGGACGCTCACCGTGTCAGCTCCTGCATCCTGACTTCAGCCACGCCTGCCAGCACCCTGGGACACCTGCAAGGGGAGAAAGGAAGAGAATAGGAGAATAATGCCCTTACCTGCTAAATCTGCATCCCGGAGTCATTTCTCCAACGGCCCTGAAAAGGAAGACATCATTTTAAAGGCATTTCGTTTCGATCGCTGCAGCGCTGCATTTTACTCACCTTGGCAAGGCGCTTCCATCTTCAGCAGCGATCTTCCGGATTCAGCTACGCCCCGGCGCCTAGAGGAAAAAAGACAAGAACAAAGGTGAGAGGGAGAAAAGGAATAAGGAAAGCACAGTTTCCTTTTAAGTCTTACCTGTTGGATTATTCCCACTGCATTTCGGGTCCTGCCGCTTCCTGGCATCTCCGGACCCCGGCCCCTATGGGGAAAAAAGACAAAGACATTGAATGAGCGAATGCAAAGACATTACCTGAGCGCTCATCCAGAACTGTTTCACTTCGGGTCGGCGCCATGTTACAGCGCCTTACCTGAACAGTCAAGCTTACCTGAACTCCCATCAATCCTCAATCCAGTGAAGTAACTGGGTTTCAACGCGCCCCTGCATCAGAAGCAGGATGGAGAGCTCATCCTTCCAAACCCTAAGGTGAGGCTTCACGGGGAATCGTGGAGGAGGTATCGTGGTGGGTTGGAAGGGAGTGGGAGGCTTGAGCATTGTTCCACAGTTGGTAATACTCCCTTTTCACGCACAGGAGGGTATCCAACGAGCCAGGGAAGCCAGAATAGAGGGGCCCTTCCTGTCCATCTTCAGAGTTCTGCGCCTTCGACGCCGCGCCTCCGTGGGAACCAGGTGAGCGTTACAGCCTGGTGGAGGGTGCCCCACACTGCTGGGGGGTTGGGGTGGTGGGAGACATGAGTGGGGGCCTGGTGGAGGGTGCCCCACACTGCTGCGGGGGTGGGGGTGGGTGGGAGACATGAGTGGGGGCTTGGTGGAGGGTGCCCCTGGAAGCTGGGGGGTGGGGGTGGTGGGAGACATGAGTGGGGGCCTGGTGGAGGGTGCCCCTGGATGCTGGGGGGTGGGGGTGGTGGGAGACATGAGTGGGGGCCTGGTGGAGGGTGCCCCTGCACTGCTGGGGGGTGGGGGTGCAGGGGGACATGAGTGGGGACCTGGTGGAGGGTGCCCCTGGATGCTGGGGGGTGGGGGTGCAGGGGGACATGAGTGGGGGCCTGGTGGAGGGTGCCCCTGCACTGCTGGGGGGTGGGGGTGCAGGGGGACATGAGTGGGGCCTGGTGGAGGCTGCCCCTGGATGCTGGGGGGTGGGGGTGCAGGGGGACATGAGTGGGGGCCTGGTGGAGGGTGCCCCTGCACTGCTGGGGGGTGGGGGTGGTGGGAGACATGAGTGGGGGCCTGGTGGAGGCTGCCCCTGCACTGCTGGGGGGTGGGGGTGCTGGGTGACATGAGCAGGTGTGCAGGGTAGTCCCCTGTGGTGTCGGCTGCCTGCAGGGGCCGTGGAGGGTGTACAGGGAATACCTGGGAGCACACAGCCAAATCGCGTGTAGAATTTCCCGCGTACCCCTGTCATACACGTACCCAGTCAAATCGCGTGTGGAAATTCACGCGCACGTACCCTGCCAAATCGCGTGTGGGACTTCCCGTGCACCCCTGAGATCCACGTACCCAGCCAAGTCGCGTGTGGAAATTCCCGCGCACGTACCCGGCCAAATCGCGTGTGGTACTTCCCGCGCACCCCTGAAATCCACGTACCCTGCCAAATCGCGTGTGAGACTTCCCACGCACCCCTGAGATCCACGTACCCAGACAAATCGCGTGTGGAAATTCCGGCGCACGTACCCAGCCAAATTGCGTGTGGAACTTCCCGCGCACCCCTGAAATCCACGTACCCTGCCAAATCGCGTGTGAGACTTCCCGCGCACCCCTGAGATCCACGTACCCAGACAAATTGTGTGTGGAAATTCCAGCGCACGTACCCGGCCAAATCGCGTGTGGAACTTCCCGCGCACCCCTGAAATCCACGTGCCCTGCCAAATCGCGTGTGAGACTTCCCACGCACCCCTGAGATCCACGTACCCAGACAAATCGCGTGTGGAAAGTACCCGGCCAAATCGCGTGTGGAACTTCCCGCGCACCCCTGAAATCCACGTACCCTGCCAAATCACGTGTGAGACTTCCCGCGCACCCCTGAGATCCACGTACCCAGACAAATCGCGTGTGGAAATTCCCGCACACGTACCCTGCCAAATCGCATGTGTGACTTCCCGCGCACCCCTGAGATCCACGTACCCAGCCAAGTCGCGTGTGGAAATTCCCGCGCACGTACCCGGCCAAATCGAGTGTGGTACTTCCCGCGCACCCCTGAAATCCACGTACCCTGCCAAATCGCATGTGAGACTTCCCGCGCACCCCTGAGATCCACGTACCCAGACAAATCGCGTGTGGAAATTCCCGCGCACGTACCCAGCCAAATCGCGTGTGGAACTTCCCGCGCACCCCTGAAATCCACGTACCCTGCCAAATCGCGTGTGAGACTTCCCGCGCACCCCTGAGATCCACGTACCCAGACAAATCGCGTGTGGAAAGTACCCGGCCAAATCGCGTGTGGAACTTCCCGCGCACCCCTGAAATCCACGTACCCTGCCAAATCGCGTGTGAGACTTCCCGCGCACCCCTGAGATCCACGTACCCAGACAAATCGCGTGTGGAAAGTACCCGGCCAAATCGTGTGTGGAACTTCCCGCGCACCCCGAAATCCACGTACCCTGCCAAATCGCGTGTGAGACTTCCCGCGCACACCGGAATACACGCACACGTTATTTTTCAGTCAGCAGGTGTCCGTGTTTGTGGGTACCCCTTTGCACGTCATTTGTCCTGGAGGGCCACAGTATAGGACATTCATCACGGCTGTATATAGGTGCTATTTGTTGGCGCACCTTTTGGCGCACATTTATTACAGGCGTAGAGACGCTACCGCCTGCTTTCTTGTGGCGGTCGTGTTTGTGCCTGTGCGCTGGTTTGACCGTGCGCTTTTTTGCCCTATTCGATTCCATGAATACGGGTTGTAGGGGAGCGTGTGGGCGTTCCGCGCACTTGCACCCTGTACTTCCCCCGTGACACCCACATTTTGGCAAGTTGTTCCCCATTCCTAGTGTTACGCCCCGTGTTCCGCCTACTTTTGTTGTGTGCGCTGCGCTATGTGCGATTTTTGCTGTGGCCTGTGCGATTTTCGCTGTGACCTGGCGCACGCCGTTAGATGGCCTGTGCGCCAACGTGCGTCGCACACTTTTTTAGCGCACATCCGATGGTTTTCTCGCGCACGGCCTTCCATGAATCGATGTGCGCTGCTTTTCGTGCGATTTTCGCACTTGCACTGCGATTTTCGCTATTCCACTGCAAATCGCACGTTTTTGGCCACTTGCGCCGCGCTAATTATTCCATGAATCGGCCTGATAGAAAAGAACCAACCAACGTGGAATAGCAGCGCCGTAAAGAGCCTAGAAAGTGCATTGTGCTTATTTAAAGGAAAGGGTTACACATCTTTTCAAATTGAAAGAGACATCCTCTGAGTTGTCCCGTGTTTGTAAAAAAATACATCCATTAGAGTTAATTAAGTATCCAAAGTTGTTCTTTTTAAAGAAATCCTCTCATTAAACTATACAGGAGAGGACACATGTGAGTGCATAGCGCTACTGCACACCAATAAAATACATAGCGATATTGCACACCAAGAAACTGCAAAATGCAATATCATGCCAGTAAAGTGCACAGTGCCTTTATGGAGAAGTACCTTATCTACACTTTAAAGTGCAAATGCCTGTATATATCAACACATGACATGCAGTAGATGAATGTAAATAAGGTGCATACGGCCTATACAAGCGAAGACTCATAGGTACTGTACATCAATATGGTACAAGATGTATCCATGTCCCCAAAAAAGATACATAGTACTACTGCGTACCTATAAAGTGCTTGATGCATACATATGTCTATAAAGCGCATAATGCCTTTACTAATGACAAATAACATCCAGTAATTAAATGGACTGGAGAATGAATCCAATTTACAGTCCAGATTGGTAAATTATTATAAAAATCCAAATTATTTATGGTTTCAAATAGTTAAAGTAACTCGCAAGATTAAGGTCACTAAAAACTGTGTGGGATATACAGTACATACATAAAGTGGCAGCGCTAATAATAACATGTAAAAGTGCAAAGTGCTTATAAAAACCAAAACATACATAAAAATCCTTCCACATACTTTTATGTATTTACTAGCCTAAGTACCCGGCTTTGCCCGGGATGCCATTTTCAGATTTATTTTCATATTCCACTGTAAAAGATGAACAAATATTGTTGTTTGCCACAAAGGTAAAACACAATACATTGTTAATTTAAATAATTAATTGAACACCAAATGTACATTTATCTCCGATTTAAATTATCACATAAATATCATATTTGTATGCTTACTCTGATTATATGCAGTGTTGTTAGCAGTGGTGGCCATTGTCGCTGCTAAACACACACTGCAAATAAAGCATACAACTAACTAAGAAAATTGTTATATAGCGCACACACAAAGGCCTCAGGGCGCTCACATGACAAACAAACAGAAAAACGTTAAGAGGCTGCATAGGCAGCTTTAAGAAGCTGGATGTCAGGACATTCCAGGATGGCAGTTACAAATTATCACTCAGCAGATATCGAAAAGCAACGTTTTTAGGCGTTTTCTGAATTGCTGAGTGGTGACACATCCCTTACAGGCCGATTCATGTAATTCCACACAAAAGTGTCGCACGCGGCTGGCGCACAGCGTGCCCGTGCGAATGTCTGCGCCAGCCGCGTGCGATAAAATCAATTTCCGCGCACAGCGTATTCATGGATTTTCGCCTCCAAAAGCAGACGTGGCGCAGCGACCCTGCAGCAGCGCCAGTTACGCCCGCAAGAACGCCCTTGCGCAAGGAAAAGCCATCAAGATCGCAAAACCATCGCAAAGGGCTGCGCCAACCCTGTACCAGTTTACTGGACTGGCAAACAGCAAACGCAAAGCGGGGAACGTGTATTACGGGTTTTCGGGAACACCCGTGCGCGAGAAGTCTCACACGCGATTGGCCTGGGCGCGTGTATTCCAGAGGTGTGCGAGAAGTTCCACACGCGATCGGGCCTGGGGCAGCGTGTGCGTGTATTTCAGGGGTGCGCGAGAAGTTCCACACGCGATTGGCCTGGGCGCGTGTATTCCAGAGGTGTGCGAGAAGTTCCACACGCGATCGGGCCTGGGGGAGCGTGTGTGTGTATTTCAGGAGTGCGCAAGAAGTTCCACACGCGATCGGGCCTGGGGGAGAGTGTGCGTGTATTTCAGGGGTGCGCGAGAAGTTCCACACGCGATTGGCCTGGGCGCGTGTATTTCAGAGGTGCGCGAGAAGTTCCACACGCGATTTCAGCAGGGTACGTGTATTTCAGGGGTGCGCGAGAATTTTCACACGCGATTTCAGCAGGGTACGTGTATTTCAGGGGTGCCGGGGAGACCTACATGTGATTTGGCAGTGTGGGTCCTCCCAGGTGTCCCCTGTACACCCTCCACGGCCCCTGCAGGCAGCCCACACCACAGGGGACTACCCTGCATCCCTGGTCATGTCCCGCAGGCAGCCCACCCAACATGGGCATGCCCCCCAGCAAAGGCACATGTCTCCTTGCACTACTGATCACCAACTCATGTCCCCTTGCACCCCCACCCCCAGCATTGCGGGGCACCTGCCAGCAGGCCCCCACTCATGTCCCACTCATGTCCTCCTGCACCCCCACCCCCCAGCATTGCGGGGCACCTGCCAGCAGGCCCCCATTCATGTCCCCCTGAACCCCCACCCCCCAGCATTGTGGGGCACCTGCCAGCAGGCCCCCACTCATGTCCCCCTGCACCCCCACCCCCCAGCATTGCGGGGCACCTGCCAGCAGGCCCCCACTCATGTCCCACTCATGTCCCCCTGCACCCCCACCCCCCAGCATTGCGGGGCACCTGCCAGCAGGCCCCCACACATGTCCCCCAGCCAACATGTCATCACAATCTAGATCCCTGACCCTTATGGTCAGCCTCCAAATGCAAAACACCCACTCGAGTATTGCATCCACCCGCTTAGAAATGGCAATGACATGATAGAACCCCAATAGCAAGTTTGGAAATGAACACATGGCCCTCACATACACCCAATGGGTGTCAGTGAATCTCAAAACCCATATCAGGATATGCATGATACCAATGAGATGATACTACACATTGAAGTTTGATTAAAAAAATGTATTAAAAACAGCATAAATGGAATAAAAAATAAACAAATGACAATGGGAATCAAAAACCAAAAGCAGCATGTCCGTAAAATAATGAAAAACGACAGATCATAATTCAAAGGAAAGGTGTCCAAAGTCACAGTTCAAGAAAGTAAATCCAAGGTAAAAACAAAATCGAAAACCATTGCTCCATGGGTAAATAAAAAAAAAAAATAATCCAACAGTCAACTATATACAGATAAACAAACCAGGGTCCATGATCCCAACTGAAGAAATGAAACCTACATAAAAATACTACCTAATAAAATAAAACTATATACAAAAATGTGGCCCATTGTCCAAAAGGTCCAAAATAAATAAAAAAGCAAAGGAAACCTAACACTAACTACATAACTATTTACAAGGGCAGCGGGCTAGTCCGACGGCTCACTGGTTGTTGTCATGGGCCAGGGCATCATCGAACTCCTGTTCAATGGCTTGGAGGCGGGCATGTTCCCTGGCCCCGAGGTCCCGCAGGGATAATGCAGTGTCCAGCTCCAACTCCCTGCGAAGACTCTCGAGGCACTCAGCCCGCCTCAGCGCCCTCCGCATGGAGTCCTCCGCCCTGACCATTGTGAGCTGTTCCTCTTCTGCCCGCTGCCGCTCCGCACCTATCTGCTGGCACAACCGCTCTCACACGGAAGCCACTCCCATTCCAGGGTTCTCCTGCCCTCCGGCCGATGCCTGCACCCCTGATGTTGATGGCCCCGAGCCATGATGCCTCCCACGTTGAGCCTGCTGCTGCCTCCGACGCAACTGCCTGTGCCAGCACGACGGCATCCAGGCTGATGGAAACCACCAACGCCGTTGTGCAGGTGCCCTGCCCGATGATGCCGTCACATCCTCCATCTGCTGGGGTTCAGTTGCTGGTGTGTCCACCCCTGCTGGACCTCCGGCTCCCGACTGTGGCAGGGATGGGATCCCCACCGAGGTGGCTGCATTGGTCGGGGCAGGTCCACAGGGGGCCCTGGTGGCATCTGGGCCGGAAGACGGCATGGAGTACGACT